>NC_057805.1:333459790-333819095 GCF_018294505.1 Triticum aestivum
TGTTGATCGGGAGGGGTGTGGCATACCGCAAAACGGACGAAACGGACCTCCTACGGTCGAAACGGGGGTCCTGTTGATCGGGAGGGGTGTGGCGTACCGCAAAACGGACGAAACGGACCTCCTACGGTCGAAACGGGGGTCCTGTTCATCGGGAGGGGTGTGGCGTACCGCAAAATGGGACTCCACGGGATACTGTTCATCTCCACCGTCTACCTCCTCCAGCCTCCACGGGCTACCGTCGACCTCCTCCAGCCTCCACGGGCTCCTGTTCATCCAGCCTCCACCGCGCGCTACTCCACCGGCTACTGTTCAACCACCCCTCCACGGGCACCCCTCCACCGTCTATTGTTCATCCAGCCCTCCACACCACGGGGTCCTGTTCAACCACCCCTCCACGGGCACCCCTCCACCGTCTACTGTTCATCTAGCCCTCCACACCACGGGGTCCTGTTCATCCAAAGGCAACGCCACCGCTCATTGTTCATCCAACCCCCCGGCAACGCTCACTGTTCATCCAATCGATCGACTTCAGTTAGCAGCAGTAGCGAAGGAATCGCTCGATCGGGTTCAGTTAACAGCCATCGATCGATCGCTCGGGTTCAGTAACGCGTAGCCGGTAGTGCAATCGCTCGGGTTCAGTTAGAGCCCAACGCCTCACTCGGGTTCAGTTAGAGCCAACGCCTCGCACACACGCGCGTACGTGTACGAGAGAAACGCGCATCGCTTGGCCCCCGACCTCCCACCGTAACCGGGAACTCCCCGAAATTTTCTTCCCCCTCGCTTCTACCACGTTTTTTTCCGTCATGGACGGCCCAAAGAATGTCATGCAGCTGCGTCTCCGGCCCGCCCAGGACGAAAAGCCCATTTTCTGTCATGATTTTTTGTCATAGAAGTAGGAGCCCACCACATCTATGATGATACCGGGTTTTGTCACAATTATCGTCATAGAAGTGTCATATGTATGACAGAAAAAAATTTCGTTCGGCCCAAAATGTCAGGGATGTGTCTTTTTTTTTGTAGTGTAATCAGCGGTGTCGTTCTCCGCTCGGGGAAGATGCTCCGCCTGTATACCATCAAAACGCTCCTCCAGCTTCCTCACCTCATTCATGTAGGCCTCCATCAACGGGCTTTGATAATCTTTGTTAACTTGCTTGACGACAAGCTGTGAATCACCCCTGACGATAAGCTTCTTGATCCCGAGGTCTGTCGCGATCCTGAGACCGGCAAGCAACCCCTCATACTCAGCAGTTTTGTTTGTTGACATCTCCCTGGGAAAGTGCATCTGGACTACATACTTGAGGTGCTCTCCGGTGGGCGCAACGAGTAGCACACCAGCACCGGCGCCTTCCAGCGAGAAAGCCCCATCAAAGTACATAATCGAGTTGCGACTTGTTTCCTTGCCGGGGAGTGTGGTCTCCTGGATCTCTTCGTCGGGCGTTGAGGTCCATTCCGCAATGAACTCTGCCAAGACTCTGCTCTGGATCGTCGAAGTACTTTCAAACTTCAGACCAAAGCTCGACAGTTCTAAGGCCCACTCCACGATCCTCCCGGTCGCGTCTGGGTTATGCAGTATCCGTTGCAACGGGAGGCGGGTGACGACGGTGATTTCATGGGCTTGGAAGTAATGGCGCAGCTTCCTTGAGGCCATAAGGAGGCCGAAGAGCAATTTCTGCACACCGGAGTACCTTGACCTAGCCCCCTGTAAGAGGGAGCTGACAAAGTAAACCGGGTGCTGCATCATCTTCTTCTTCTGCACCACTTCATTTGGTTGCACGGGCCCCGTCCCGATGGCGTCAGACTCTGCCGGGGGCCTTGCCTTGCCGGCACCAGGCCCTGCCGGGGGGAGGTCCGGCTCACCATCCGCTGGTCCTGCCGCTGCCACTGCCTCTTCATCGACCTCCCTCTGTGCCACTAGCGCGGCGCTGACCACTTGATTCGTTGCCGCAAGATACAGCAGCAACGGCTCTTGCGGTTTAGGCGCAACCAGTATTGGTGTAGAGGAGAGGTATTTCTTCACATCCTGCAGTGCTGCTTCGGCCTCTGGGGTCCACTCCATTGGGCCCGCCTTCTTCAAAATTTTGAAAAAGGGGAGGGCACGCTCGGCAGACTTGGGAATGAACCTGCTCATGCCGGCAACGCAGCCAGTGAGCCGGCGCACATCCTTGATCCGCTTGGGTGCCTCAATTTGCTCAATGGCCTTCATCTTGTCTGGGTTTGCCTCGATCCCGCGCTGTGACACAAAGAACCCGAGAAGTTTGCCGGACGGAACGCTGAAGACACACTTCTCAGGGTTCAACTTGATGTTGATCTTCCGCAGATTTGCAAACGTCTCTTCTAAATCTTGTACAAGTGTTGCCCTGTCCTTGGTTTTGACCACTATGTCATCCATATAAGCTTCCATATTTCTATGTAGCTGGGGCTCAAAACCAATTTGGAACGCTCTTGCAAACGTCGAGCCAACACTCTTCAACCCGAAAGGCATTCACAAAAAGCAATACGTACCACATGGGGTGATGAATGTTGTCTTCTCTTCATCTTCTCTCGCCATGAAGATCTGGTGGTATCCTGAGTAGGCGTCGAGGAACGATAACAGGTCACACCCGGCCGTGGAGTCAACAATCTGGTCAATGCACAACAACGGGAAAGGGTCCTTTGGACAGGCCTTATTGATATCCATGTAATCAATACATAGCCTCCACTTCCCATTTGCCTCGCGCATCACCACTGGATTGGCCAACCACGTCGGATGGAGTACTCCTCTCACCAAGCCTGCCGCCTCCAACTTCCTGATCTCCTCTATGATGAACTCCTATCTTTCCAAAGCTTGCTTCCTGACCTTTTGCTTGACGGGCCGCGCATGAGGACAGACAGCAAGATGGTGCTCAATCACCTCCCTGGGAACGCCGGGGATGTCGGATGCTTGCCATGCAAACACAACAACATTCGCCCGCAGAAAGGTGACGAGTGCGCTTTCCTATTTGCTGTCAAGGGAGGAGCTCATGGTGAAAGCCCCTCCCGTGCCGTCCTCCTTGACAGACACCTTCTTGGTCTCTGGTGGTGCAGCTCTGGATTTCTTTATCTTGCCGGTGGAGCTCTCTGGCACGTCCTCAACGGGAGCACAACACTCCGAAGAGGTGCACTTGCCAGAGTGGGTGCGAGAGGTCTTGCCGGTCTTCTTCCCTCCTGGAGCTTCAGCGGTAGAGCAAGTGCCTTGGCGGCAGTCGCTACAACTGCTTCCTGATAGAGTTGGTCGGTGCAGATCAGCGCGTCTTTCTTGTCGGAGGGGACGGTGATGATGGTCATCGGCGCAGGCATCTTTAGCGTGTATAAGGCGTAGTGCGACGCCGCCATGAACTTGGCTAGTGCCGGGCGGCCGAGGATCCCGTTGTAGGGTAAGGGGATCTCGGCTACATCGAAGACAATCCTCTCTGTCCTGTAGTTCAACTCGCCTCCAAACGTCACAGGCAGCGTGACCTTGCCCTTCGTCTGACTCCTCCCCGGGTTGACCACTTGAAACGTGCCCGTTTCCTCAAGGTCTCCATCAGGAATCTGCAGCCTTTTGATCACAACGGGCGAGATCGAGTTCAGACCGGCCCTACCATCGACTAGCATCTTTGTCACTTTGAGGTTGCGTATCGCTGGTGAAACCAACAACGGCAAACACCCGACCGCAGTTGTGCGATCAGGGTGGTCCTCGGTGTCAAAGATGATTGGCGTGCTGGACCACTTCAGTGGTTCTGAGCGTTGAATGATGGCTCCGCTGTTGTGATCTCACGCGCCCACTGCTTGAGCTGGCGGTGAGAGGTATGCAGCGAGGCGCCGCCATCGACGCACATGGCATCCATAGCTTTCTGGAACTCATGCTCGCCGGACTCGTCGTCCTCGTCATGACCATCGTCTTCCTTCTTCTTGTCGCGGCCCCGAGCGGGCCTCTCTTGCTGGTTATCCTTGCCGCGGTGGCCTCCTTGGCCGCCACGCTTCTTGCCGGATCCTTCGGCACCATCCTGACCCTTCTCCTTGTCCCGCCTCTCATACTCGGCTTTTTGCTTTTCAGCAAGCAGCTCAACTTGTCAGTAGTTCTGGAGGTCATGGCCCTTGGTGCGGTGGATCTTGCAATACTGCTTGTCGGAGCCTCCTGGCTTGTCGGCTGCCGCCAAGGCCCGGCAAGCGGCGCACCCGGCAATCTCCTTGCCGGGGTCGTCTGCCTTGGCCTTCTTGGCAGCGCCGGTGTCGTCGGATCCCTCGACGGCAAGCACGGTCTTGCCCTTGCACTTCCTGTTACGATACTGTCCCTTCTTCGTCGGGGCGGCAGTGTCTTCGTCTGTAGAGTCGGTTTCCGCGCCGGCGTCCTCGCCGGGGTACTTCCTTCTCTCTTCAGCCCGAGCGCATCTATCGGCAAGAACATAAAGTTCGGCCACATCTTTGACCTTGTTCATCGCCAACTCTTCACGCATCTTGCGGTTGCGCACATTCTGACGGAACACGCTGATCACAGCGGCAGGGTGAACATCTGGGATGTTGTATTGCACTCGGCTGAACCTCTGTATGTACTTGCGCAGGTTTTCACCTTCCTTCTGGGGAACGATATGCAAATCGCTTGCCTGGCCATGAGCTTGGTGGCCTCCGGTGAAGGCACCAACGAATTCATGACACAGATCCGACCAAGAAGAAATGGAATCCGCCGGCAAGTGCATCAACCATGACATGACATTGGGTTTTAGTGCTAACAGGAAGTAATTGGCAAGCACCTTGTTATCGCGAGCTCCAGCGGCTTGCATCGCGATGGTGTAGATGCTGAGGAACTCCGACGGGTGGGTATTGCCGTTGTACTTCTCACCGACGTCGGGCTTGAACGTGCGGTGGGACGGCCACTGGAACTGCCGCAGCTCACGGGTAAAGGCTGGGCAACCCACCTCGTAGGGTAGGCCACCGGAGCCTCCCGGTGCTGGGTGGTCCATAGTGGGCCCTGCCCGCCTATCTGACTAGTGGCGTGCGTCGCGACGACGCTGAATGGTGGTTCGAGCGTCTTCATGGGCTCGCTCCCGAAGAACTTGGCGCTGATCGCAGTGGGTCCGTGGGTCGGATGACGCTATGGAAATGTTATCACAGGCGTCATCATGACGGATCGACACCCGCGATGGCTGGAGTGGAAGAGGAGAGTACACCGTAGCTGTAGCACCTCCGGTCCTTCCACCACTGGCATGCGGTGGCTCGACAGAGCGTCGGCCTGAGGGCCCCGCTGGTCGTGGCTCATCTTTATTGGCAACACCGACGAGGCTCCGGATGGTGGCTCTCCACTCATCGAGGTTTTCCGCAGCAGGCGGAAAATCAAGGAGCAGCTGCGCGCGTGCCAAAGCCTCCGTTGGCGTGGGCGGCGGCGAAAGCTGCGTGGACCGTGAAGCGCTCCGACTTCTAACCATGTTAGAAGGAGCTCTATCACGGCCTTGCGGCTGCGCGCCCTTTCTGCCAGCACTTCGGCACGCAGGCTGGCCTCCTTCGTCCCGCGAATGATGCACGGGACTCTTCCCACGGTGGCGTCCGGGGTCACCAGCGTGGCGACGCTGCTCGTCGCGCACAATCTGGGAAGAGCGCGTCGTGGGCGCCGGCGTAGGCGTCTTGGAGGTCGCCGCGCCGCCCGTGGGTGGCACGGCACCTCCCCTGGAGGGCCCCGCGCCACCTGCGGGGTGCCCAGCTTCGTCTTTGGATTTGTCACGTGCAGCCCATCGTCTCGCACACGAATGACGCCGCTCGCCAGGCTCTGACTGCCAGAGCGATGTTGGTGTTCGCGGGCCGTGCCTCGGGTTCTATCTGCGACCGCCCCGCTGCTCGCCCACACTGGTATGGGCCGTCCGGCTTCGGACGAACCGATCACCGTGATTGTCTTCTTCTTGGGAGCCATGGCGATGAAGAACTGCTAGGCTAACTGCTAGACCGGATTTCCACAACTGTGCCCTCCTACCTGGCGCGCCAAAGATGTCGGTGGAAACGACACCTATGGGATCACTGGAATCCCTTCTACGGTTGGCGGGCGCGGGGTTGTGCAAAGAGCAGGTCTGGCGGTCAGCACAAGGATCGTTTACCCAGGTTCGGGCCGCGAGGATGCGTAATACCCTAGTCCTGCTTTGGTGTATGCATTTGAGTGTTCTTGAGTTCTTGAGCTAGCTACGATGCGTGTCTAGTCCCAAGATTCGAATCCTTCTCCTGGACGCCTCGGGCCTCCTTTTATAGACGAAAGGGGTTGCCACAGTGGCACACAGGAGGTGGAAAGGTGTACAGTACACAAGCTTATCGCTTGTCATTACGGGACAAGACGCATTGAATGCGCTCCCTTTGGTGCCCTGTTGCTTTATCGGGGATGGAAACGAGGCCCGTCCCGTCCGTCGCCGCTCCGCCTTGCTCCGACACGCGTCCAGGCCGACGATGCATGCAGCGCCATGTAGGCTGGCAGGCTGCTGAGATGGCGCGGTGGTAGGGTCTTCACGAAGATCTGCATGCCACCACGCAGGTGCTTGCTGAGCTGGTCTGGAAGCCACACGTTGCCACGCAGGTGCCTGCCCAGCTGGTTGGGATCGCAGCTGTATGGGAACGGTGGTGGAGTCTTGGCAGACGTGGGCCTGGTTGTGGTCTCGCAGGTGTCCTCGGCAAGGGCCTTGCCGGGGCCCCGACAAGGGCCTTGCCGCGACATCGCGGTCGTCCCCGACAAGGATCTTGCGGGGGGTCTCGTGGGTTTCCTTGGCTGGGATCTCGCTGAGGAGCATCGTCTTATGGTCCTCATCTGATCCTGTATGCTTCTGATCTTCACAAAGATCTGCATGCTACCACGGAGGTGCCTCCCGAGCCTTGGTCCCAATGTGGTTGATGGCGTTGGAGCCCTCGGCCCAAGGGTGGCGCGCTCCGCTGGCATCGGGCAAGTTGCCCCGGCAAGGCTCTTGCTGGGGCCGCCCCGGCAAGACCCTATCTCGCCCTTCTGCTCTTTGTGTCTCTGGTCTTGGCGTTGCTCTGGTTGTCTTGTGCCTTCGGCTTCCCTCCTCTGCCCTACTTAGTGTGCCCATGGGCGCGGCTGTGACTGCCCGTGCACAAGTAAAGGGGTAAAAAGGAGGGCCCCTACTTTTGTACACCGACACTTTGCCATTGTGGTAACCCCTTAATATATAAAAGGAGGCCCATGGCAACCGTAGAAAGGGTGACCATCAATCCACCAAATCAGGAGTAGGGTTTTACGCCTCACGGCGCCCCGAACCTGGGTAAAATTGCCTGCGTGATCTCTGCCGTGCTGCCCCACGCTCGTCTGCTCTTTGTGCAACGCGACGTCCCCCTACCGAACCATCAAGGGACCCTCTGGTCCCGTAGGTGGCCGTGGTTTCCCATGACATCTTTGGCGCGCCAGGTAGGGGGATCACTTGCGCGAACCTGAGAGCATGAGCAGCGTGCTCCATCCATGATAGCCCGTTCGAAGCCTCTGACATCTGCGGCACCCACAAAGATACGAAAACTAAGCGGGGCCATCCCTGCGCCACATTATTTTCTCCGCACCTCGCCGTAGCTACGGCTACGACGAAGGTCGTTGCTGGTGGCGATATGCTCCTCTCCGTGACTCAGGCGGTGCGCCCGCCGTTCGGGAAAAGGAGGTGGGACGCACGGGCGCAAGGTCCCTCTTTCTCATTCCTTCCCTTCGTCAGCAGTCGAACCGCTTTAGCCCTGGCATTGTCAATGTCGATGATTACCACGCGACGCTCGGTCTAGTATTTCCCCTATTTCAGGAAATCCCGAGTGAAGCGTTGGTATGAATCCGTAGGTTGACGCCTCGGCACGCGTGCTCCAGCAAGGCTGCCTGCTTTGGTATGATCCATGCGACGGTTGCTGCCTGGCTGACCTGAAAGGAAAGGGGAGAAAAGGGAGGGGGACCGGAGGAGCCCGACACCATACCTCGACGCCCGCCAGCCACACAAGACGCGTGTCGGTCCCTGCCGGGAACGAAAGAACTGCCTGATTGGCTTCGGCTCCTCCGGGCGTCGCGAGTGCACCAAGGGCGCGCGGCCCAACAGAGGAGGAAGGAGCTTAAAATGAAAGCTAAGTCTACATTATCGCTTCTTGTTGGTAAATTTTGTATTTTTGCAGTTGTTTATCCCTTAACTTTAGTGAGTATTCGTATCGTGAAAACCCTCATGTGATGGAACCTTGGCTAGTTTCTTTGATCGCACCATCTCCTGTCCTGAGCCATGCTCGCAGGTCGGGAGGCTGCGTCGAGAGCTGAAGGAAATATGCCCTAGAGGCAATAATAAAGTTGTTATTTATATTTCCTTATATCATGATAAATTTTTATTATTCATGCTAGAATTATATTAACCGGAAACTTAGTACATGTGTGAATACATAGACAAAACAAAGTGTCCCTAGTATGCCTCTACTTGACCAGTTCGTTAATGAAAGATGGTTAAGTTTCCTAACCATAGACATGTGTTGTCATTTGATGAACGAGATCACATCATTAGATAATGATGTGATGGACAAGACCCATCCGTTAGCTTAGCATAATGATCTTTAAGTTTTATTGCTATTGCTTTCTTCATGACTTATAAAGATTCCTCTGACTATGAGATTATGCAACTCCCGAATACCAGAGGAACACCTTGTGTGCTATCAAACGTCACAACATAACTGGGTGATTATAAAGATGCTCTACATGTGTCTCTGAAGGTGTTTGTTGGGTCGGCATAGATCAAGATTAGGATTTGTCACTCCGAGTATCGGAGAGGTATCTCTGGGCCCTCTCGGTAATGGAAACCACTATAAGCCTTGCAACCAATGTAACTAATGAGTTAGTTACGGGATGATGCATTACGGAACGAGTAAAGAGACTTGCCGGTAACGAGACTGAACTAGGTATGAAGATACTGACGATCGAATCTTGGGCAAGTAAAATACTGATGACAAAGGGAATAACGTATGTTGTTATGCGGTTTGACCGATAAAGATCTTCGTAGAATATATTGGAGCCAATATGAGCATCCAGGTTCCGCTATTGGTTATTGACCGCAGATGTGTCTCGGTCAGGTCTACATAGTTATCGAACCCATAGGGTCCGCACGCTTAATGTTCAATGACGATTTGTATTATGAGTTGTGTGTTTTGGTGGCCGAAGTTTTTTCGAAGTCCCGGATGAGATCACGGACATGACGAGGAGTCTCGAAATGGTCGAGAGGTAAATATTCATATATTGGAAGGTTATATTAGGACATCGGAATGGTTTCGAGTGATTCGGGTATTTTATCGGAGTACCGAGGGGTTACCGGAACCCCCCGGGAGAAATCATGGGCCTCATGGGCCATGGGAGAGAAGAGGGGACAACCCACAAGGGGGAGGTGACCCCCCAAGTGAAGTCCGAATAGGAAGGGGAGGGGGCGCAGCGCCCATTTCCCTCTTCCTCTCCTCTCCTTCCCTCTTTCCCCCTCCGTTGGAAGGAAAAGGTGGGGGGGGGGGTCGAATCCTACTTGGACTAGGAGTCCAAGTAGGACTCCCCCCTTGGCACGCCCCTCCTAGGCCGCCGGCCTCCTCCTCCCCCCTTTATATACGGGGGCGGGGGGCACCCCAAAGGCACACCAAGATTTCTCTTAGCCGTGTGCGGTGCCCCCTCCACAGTTTACTCCTCTGGTCATAGCGTCGTAGTGCTAAGGCGCAGCCCCGCGCGGATCACATCACCATCACCGTCACCACGCCGTCGTGCTGACGGAACTCTCCCTCGACCCTCTACTGGATCAAGAGCTCGAGGGACGTCATTGAGCTGAACGTGTGCTGAACACGGAGGTGCTGTATATTCGGTACTTGGAACGGTTGGATCGTGAAGATGTTCGACTACATCAACCGCGTTAACATAACGCTTCCGCTTTCGGTCTATGAGGGTACGTGGACACACTCTCCCCTCTCATTGCTATGCATCTCCTAGATAGATCTTGCGTGATCATAGGATTTTTTTTGAAATTGCATGCTACGTTCCCCAACAGTGACATCCAAGCTAGGTCTATGCGTAGATGATATGCACGAGTAGAACACAAAGAGTTGTGGGCGATAATAGTCATACTGCTTACCACCAACGTCTTACTTTATTCGATGGTATTGTTGGATGAAGCAGCCCGGACCGACATTACATGACCGCGTTCATGAGACCGGTTCTACTGACGTGCTTTGCACACAGGTGGCTGGCGGGTGTCTATTTCTCCAACTTTAGTTGAATCGAGTTTGATTATGGCTGGTCCTTGTTGAAGGTTAAAACAACACACTTGACGGAAAATCGTTGTGGTCTTGATGCATAGGTAAGAACTTTTCTTGGTAGAAAGCCCGTAGCAGCCACATAAAACTTGCAACAACAAAGTAGAGGACGTCTAACTTGTTTTTGCTGGGCATGTTATCATGTGATATGGTCAAGATGTGATGAGATATAAATTTTTGTATGAAATGATCATGTTTTGTAGAAGTTATCGGCAACTGGCAAGAGCCTTATGGTTGTCGCTTTATTGTATGAAATGCAATCGCCATGTAATTGCTTTACTTTATCAGTAAGCGGTAGCGATAGTCGTAGAAGCAATAGTTGGCGAGATGACAACGATGCTACGATGGAGATCAAGGTGTCAAGCCAGTGACGATGGAGATCATGACGGTGCTTTGGAGATGGAGATCAAAGGCACAAGATGATGATGGCCATATCATGTCACATATTTTGATTGCATGTGATGTTTAACTTTTATACATCTTATTTTGCATAGTACGGCGGTAGCATTATAAAATGATCCCTCACTAAATTTCAAGGTATAAGTGTTCTCCCTGAGTATGCACTATTGCTACAGTTCGTCGTGCCGAGACACCACGTGATGATCGGGTGTGATAAGCTCTATGTTCACATACAACGGGTGCAAGCCAGTTTTGCATGTGCAGAATACTCGGTTAAATTTGACGAGCGTAGCATGTATAGATATGGCCTCGGAACACTGAGACCGAAAGGTCGAACGTGAATCATATAGTAGATATGATCAACATAGTGATGTTCACCAGTGAAAACTACTCCATCTCACGTGATGATCGAACATGGTTTAGGTTATATGGATCACGTGATCATTTAGATGACTAGAGGGATGTCTATCTAAGTGGGAGTTCTGAAGTAATATGATTAATTGAGCTAAAATTTATCATGAACTTAGTCTTGATAGTATTTGCAAATTATGTACTAGATCAATAGCTCGCGATGTAGTTGTCGGCGTTCTGGGAATGGGGGTCCCCAGACTTGCCTGCTTGCGGCCCACGACATGGCTCCACCAACGGCCTGGTATGGCCCATATTCACCAACAAACCACTCAAGATCCTCGCGAGGGGCCAAGCCTCGCGAGGCGGACGACACTAGACCTCCTCAGGGGCAGCCTCGCTAGGCTGTCTCACGAGGAGCAGAGAGATCAAGGCGGAGGGGCACCTCCCGAGGTTCACATGACGTGAGCCATGATAACCGCAGCCAGGCGGTCGCCAGCGGGCGCAGAGCACCAGTTTCCTCTTTGGTGCTAAAGAGGCAGGCACAGGCGAGGAGTCCTGAGGCGTCAGGCAAAGGTTTCTATGAAGACGTCAGGATAGAGGTCACCACGGAGCCCACGACGACGTCACCACCAGAGTCTTTGGCAGGCGAAGATCACCTTTTATCAGGATAACCTGTACTACTTGTCTCGCTTCGAAATTGGCTGTTGTGGGATCCCTTCCCGCCTAAAGTTTGGGAAGAGGACCAGGGCCTCTATAAATAGGACTAGCCACCACCCTAGCAAGGGGGACGGGGGGGGGGGATTCAGATCATCCTCAACCACACAAGCTCACTGAGCTCAAGAACACCTCTCCCCAGGAGGTTGTTCTTCCCTTGTACTTGTTCATCCTCACCCTACAAGGCAATCCACCACACCACACTGGAGTAGGGTATTACACCACATCGGTGGCCCGAACCAGTATAAAATCTTGTGTCCCTTGTTCTTTGGGTTCGGCGGGCTAGGCCTTGAGATCGTGCGAGAGTGAACTAGGGGAAGGGAGATCTTTGTGCGCACCCCAGTGTTTGAACCTCAAGGGTTTGCCGGAACCTGTAATCCAACATTTGGCGTGCCAGGTAGGGGTGCCCCGAAGCTCCCCCCTCGCCGATCCACTCTCCACCAGCTCCACCTCTCCGCTCGGCCCCCATGGCCGGTGCCGCTCCTCCGACTGGGTCAACGGACGCCCGCGGCGGCATCGGGGGGCTCGGGGCCCTCACCCTGCCTTGCGATGGGTGCAGTGGCCACCCAAGTTCAGGCCAGAGATGCCGTCTCGCTAGGACGGCGCGGCGGATCCATTGGCCTTCCTGTTGGCATATGAGGAGGCCATTCTAGAGGCTGGGGGCGACGACAAGGTCATGGCCAACTGGTTCCCCATGGCCCTTGCTGGCGTACCACGCGCCTGGCTACTCCACCTGCCGGGATCCTCTGTGGCTTCCTAGGAGGAGTTGCGCGACCTTTTCATCACACGCTTCGTGGCTCCAGCGTCGGTCGTTGTCGCGGCCCTACTCGGCGGCTCGCAAGCGCCACCCTCGGATCGCCACGTCAAGCAGTTCTTCTGCCAGATCGACGCCGCCTCCGTGCAGCAGGGAGCCCCTCCGGGATGGGCGACTCCTAGGGCCGACCTCACTTTCGACTCAGAAGACCACCCCGCAACCACTGTTGGCTCAGGCGTTCTCCGAATGCTTTGCACGCGCACCATCTGCAACGTTGCCATGACCAAGACCCTCATCGACGGCGGAGCTGGCCTCAACGTGCTTTCTGTGGAAGCCTTTGGCTTGCTGCACGTGTCGCACGGCCGACTCCATCCCACCAAGCCCTTCTCCGGGGTCGGTACCGGATCCACCATCCCCCTAGGGAAAATACGCCTCCCGGTAACCTTCGGTACCCGGGACAACTACCGCACCGAGCTGATCAACTTCGACGTCGCCCGCATCGGCCTCCCGTACAATGCCATCCTTGGGTACCCAGCCCTGGCTCAGTTCATGGTAGCGACCCATCCGGCCTACAACCTCATGAAGATGCCTGGGAGCAACGGCGTCCTAACCGTGGCGGGGGACACCAAGGAGGCTTTGACGGCTCTCAAACTTGCCTTCAGGGCCGCCGCGGCAGCACGCCCGACCGACGAAGCTGCCCCAGGAGCTAAGGGGGCCGCGCCAGCGAAAAAGAAGCAGCAGTTCACTCAGGATCGAGCTGAAATGAAGCAAGTACTGGTCGAGGATGACGGGTCCTCGGGAGCCACCTTCACCGTAGGCTCCAACCTCGACCAGACCAAGAGGAAGCACTGGTGAAGTTTCTCGCGCGAACAAGGAGGTATTCGCCTGGGAGCCCAAGCAGCTGGTGGGGGTCCCAAGGGGGGTGATCGAACACCACTTGAGGGTGTGCCCCAACATGCGCCCCGTGAAGCAAAAGGCACGGCGCCAATCCACGGAGAAGCAGTCCTTCATCGTCCAAGAGACCCGCAAGCTGTAGGCGGCGGGCGTTATCCGCGAGGTCCGGTACCCCGAGTGGCCGGCGAACCCCGTCGTGGTGCCCAAGAAAGGCGGGAAGGAACGCATGTGCATCGACTTCACCAACCTCAACAAAGCCTGCCCTCAAGACCCGTTGCCGCTTCCGCGCATCGACCAGATCGTCCACTCCACCGCTGAGTGCAACCTGCTGTGCTTCCTGGACGCTTTTTCGGGTTACCACCAGATCAAGATGGCGGCGGAGAATGTCGAGAAGACGGCCTTCTTGACCCTGTGCAGGGTATACTGCTACACCTGCATGCCGTTCGAGGTGCGCAACGCCGGGGCGACTTTCCAATGGCTCATGCACATTGCCTTGGGACAGCAGCTCAGGAGGAACCCGGAAGCCTACGTCGACGACATCGTGGTAAAATCTCGGGAGGCAAGGACTCTTATTCAGGACCTGGAGGAGACCTTTGCCAGCCTGCGCCAGGTGGACGTGCGACTCAACCCAGAGAAGTGTGTGTTTGGTGTTCCCTCCGGCAAGCTACTGGGTTTCCTCGTGTCCCACCAGGGGATCGAGGCTAACTCGGAGAAGGTCAAGGTGATAGAAGACATGAGCCCACCACAAACTCTCAAGGAAATGCAGAAGCTTGCGGGCTGCCTGACCTCGCTGGGACGCTTCATCTCCAAGCTGGGGGAGCGCGCCCTACCATTCTTCAAGCTGATGAAGAAGAAGGGCCCATTCGAGTGGACCCCGGAGGCCGACCTGGCGTTTCAAGACGTCAAGAGATACTTGACCAGCCCCCCGGTGATGGTGGCACCTCGTCCCCTCGAGCCCCTGGTGCTTTACCTAGCCGCCACCCCCACTCCGCCAGCACGGCGTTGGTGGCAGTCCGGGAAGAGCGACAGACCAAGAGTCCGCGGCGCAAGGCCACACCTTCAACCGGGACGGTGCGGCACCAAGACGCCGCCGCCAGCGAATGATCAGGCCCCGCAAGACGGCGTTCTCGGGCCTGCAGAAGCCCAAATGGATGATCGAACTCCTGAGGTCCCAACACCTCAGGAGACGCCCCAACCTCCGGCAGCCACAAGCCCCATCGATGCTCTCGCCCTCGTCGAGCACCTGGTGTACTTCGGCAGCACGGTGTTGCGAGATGCGAGGGCGCGGTACCCCATGCCACAGAAGCTTCTACTCGCACTCCTAGTAGCCTCGCACAAGCTGCTTCATTACTTCCAAGGTCACCCAATTAAGGTCCTCTTAGCCTACCCACTGGAGAGGGTGCTCCGGAGCCCCAATGCCGCGGGAAGAGTTGCTGAGTGGAACATCGAGCTGCAAGCATTTCAGCTGGACTTCAGCACAACCAGGGTCATCAAAGGAGCTGCCCTCGCTGACTTTGTGGCAGAATGGACCGACACTCCGGAGCCCGAGGCAGGCGAGAGCCGATCCCTCTCACCAGGGAGTGAGGCGCCCGACGGGTGGGTCATGTGCTTCGACGGTGCCTTCGCACGCCAAGACGCGGGGGCAGGAGCCGTACTCATCTCGCCCACGCACGACAAGCTATACTACACCGTGCAGCTCTGCTTCCAGTGGGGCGAGAAGGTCTCCAACAACATCGCGGAGTATGAAGGGCTGATCGCCGGCCTCACGGCGGCGACAGCCTTGGGAGTGAAGCGCCTCACCATCAAGGGCGACTCTCAGCTCCTTGTCAACTTCTCCAACAAGTTATATGAGCCAAGGGACGAGCACATGGAGGCATACCTCGCGGGGGTGCGCAAGATGGAGAAGCAGTTCTTGGGGCTGGAGCTACAGCATGTGCCACGCGACACTAACAAGGAAGCCGATGAGATCGCCAAGAGGGCGTCAAGGCATCAGCCCCAAGAGCCTGGTGTCTTCGAAGAACGACTCTTCAAGCCCTCGGCGGTCCACTTGACCGCGGAGCCTGCACTGCCTCAGGAGGAACTTCCCCAGCCACTAGCCTTGGGAGCCCCTGCCTGTGGCCCGATCTCAGGGGAGCGCCTGCTCCTGGTGCTCGAACCTCAAGAGGGTTGCTAGACCAAGGAGTTCAGGGCTTACCTGATGCAAGGAACGCTACCAGAGAAGGAGGAGGACGCGGAGCGCGTGGCCCGACAGGCTACGGCATACTGCATCCAGGACGGTGAGCTGTATAGGAAACGGCCGAATGATGTTTCCTTGCGATGCATCTCCAGGAAGCAGGGGAGCGAGCTGCTGGCTGACATACAAGGTAGAGATTGCGGGCATCACTCGTCGTCGCGCACCCTGGTGGGCAAGGTGTCGGGTGGTAGGTGCGACATATGCCAACGGGTGGCTTATCATTGTGGGAGCCAGTAAGACATCGCCGGTGCCTGGAAACGGGATAAGGCGAAGACATGCACGCCGGCGAATCTTACCCAGGTCCGGGGCTCTCCGTGGAGATAACACCCCTAGTCCTGCTCTGCAGGGTCTCTGCATGATCACTAGATCAACACAAGTGGTTACAAGTGGCTCCTTGAGCTGTTTGGCTAGAGGAAGAAGGGCAAGGCTAGCTCTCCTCTTCTCTCTATGTGGTGTCTAAAATTCTCAGAGATCAACCCTTTGCATGGGTGCCCTGGGGGGTTTATATACGCCTACCCCCAGGGGTACAATGGTAATCCGGCTGGACGCGGGTCCTAGCCGTCAGTGTCTGTATTCGCCGGCTTCTCCGCCGGCCGCTGGGGCCCGCAGATTGGTGGGTCCCGCCGGCTGTCGGCCTCTTGGCCGATAGGCCAGCCCCACCGCTTGGGGGTCTTGTCGGTGGCTGGTTACTATAGCCTCGCCCCTGATGACGAGGGCTTTGTCAAGGTAAGCATGGCTACAGTGCCGCCGCCTGGCGGGCTCTCACTGTAGCCTTACCTCGTCTTGTCTCCTTAATGATGCACATACTTCGAGGGAGGGAGGTAGCCGGCTACGCCCCAGGACGACTAGGGGAGGCTTGGCCGTCTTCGAGCATCTCTCTGGCTGAAGGGGCCCGCCGCCCGCGGGCCGTACTGACAGCCTGTCATGGGTGGCGTCATGGTCAACATGGCAACAGTGCCGCGCCGGATGGAGGGATGGCCGACCCGTATGGCGCACTGTGGCCATGCGTGCTCCGGGATTCGGGGGTGGCAGGCTGTACTGTAGCCATGCCCCGTCTCGTCACCGTTATGTGGGTGCAGCCCTTGAGGGTGCAATCTTGGCCGCTTGCCGGGGGCCGGTCTTCTTGTGGCTGGTTTCTGGGAGTCGGTCCTCTTATGTCCGGCTTCTTGGAGTCAGTCCTCTTGTGGCCGGCTTCTGGTAGTCGGTCCTTGAGATAGCTGGCCAGGGGAAGGCGGCCCTATGCTTTGGGTGCTTGAAGGCTTGATCGGCCCGATAATTTTTGAAGAACCAGGGGGAGTCGGTTAGGCTACCCGTGGTCATTTACTCCGACAGTAGTCCCCGAAGCTGGTTGGGCTTCGAGGCTGAAAGGAGGACGAAAAGCTCAATCAGCTTCCTATCTTGAAGAGCCAGCAGCTAGGAGCCAGCTTCGATCAGGTGCGCCGTCTTGGCAAGGTTTTGAAGTCTGAAGGCGGGAACCAGCTGGCGCGCACGCCGGGTTGCGGGCCGGCCGCTTGCCGCCCGCGCGCCACATGGCACCCTCCGGCTGGAAGAGCCTGCCCGCCCACGCGCGTGACGGGATGCCGCCGCAGGCCCAGGGCCCGCCACTTCCACGCCTAGGCCTAGGTGGGGATCTTCTGTGGCCCAAAACAGACCGTTCGCCTTCCAACGGCAGTTTCCGCACGCCGTTAGGGTGCAATAATCGCGGAATGTGGGGGAGTGGGCGCAGTTAATCCCACGTCCCCCCACGCCTCGCCTCCTCAGCTTCGCCGCACGAGGCTATAAATAGGGGGAGGAGGGGGAGCGGCAGACGCTCGCACGCTCACCCTTGCTCCACCATCTTCTTCTTCTTTCTCTCCGTCGTTGCAGCCCCTCGCCGCCGCGCCGTCCCTCTAGTCTTCGCACTACCCCGCAGCTTCGCCGCCGCGGGGCCGTGGCTTCGTCGTTGCCGTGCCCTTTCTCATTAGCTTCTTGCCGTCATGTTGCGCGGCGGAGACTGGGACGGCTCCAACGTCCATGCGGACCACATCGACTTCCTCCGCAAGACGCGGCGGTTGCCCGGCGAGGACCATGTGCGGGTCCGTCTTGCGCCGAAGAGGGAGATCTCGCCGGCGCCGGAGGAAGGCGAGCGGGTAATCTTCCGCTCGAACTTCCTGCGCGGCCTTGTCCTGCCTGCGAGCGCCTTCTTCCGCTCCTTCCTCGAATTCTACCAGCTCCAGCCGCACCACCTCACTCCAAACACGGTGGTGCTGCTGTCTGCCTTCGTCACTTTGTGCGAGGGCTTCCTTGGCGTCCTTCCCACCCTCGAGCTCTGGGAGGAATTCTTCCAGTCCAAGCTCGGCACCGCCATGCAGGGCGTGCCGGCTCAGAGCGGTGCCTTCATCGCGCTGCGGAGGCCGGTAGCCGACAACCCCTTTCCTGCCATCACGCTGATCCAGTCGGTGAAGCTCTGGCAGAAATCCTACTTCTATGTGAAGAACGTCGCCCCGCAAGGCGACTTCGTCAACTTGCCGGCTTATGTAGCCGGCCCGCCAGCTGGGAGGCGGACCTAGTGGTCCTATCGGGCCAGAACGCCGTCGCCCGCTGGAGCCGCCGCCATCGCGCGACTCCGGGTAATGGTCTAGTCGGAGGGCCTGACCGGGTCCGACCTGCTGGCCGCCTTCGTGGTGCGCCGGGTGCTCCCGCTCCAAGGCCGCCCTCATATGATCTGTCAAATGAGCGGCCAACTCGATCCGAGTCGGATGTGCACCAAGGAGATGCCTGATGCCGAGGTGGCTCTCATGGTGAACTACCTCGCGAATTGCAACCTCACCGACGAGTGGCAGTTTGGCAAGGAGTCGTACTCCTGTGCCCATCCCCCGCCTATGGTAAGCTTTCTTTATCTTCTCTTCTTTACTTTTGTCACCAAGTTTCTCTTGGCCGACTCTGACCAGTCGGTTTGTCTTGGCAGAGCCCCCTCCTTCGACCGGCGGCCGGGGCAGCGGGGGCGGAGCGCCAATTTCTTCCCGACCGGGCGACGCACGACTTGGACGACCCCGACTCGGGGGCGGCCGCTATGGACGACAACACCAAGGGGGGAGGCGGCGAGGCAGGCGGCTCCGGGCTTGGAGCCAGCTTCGATGACTGGCCGGATGATGACGAGGCGAAAGTCATCCCGCGCCGCCAGCCGGCGTCCGATCATGGCGCGGGTTCATCTGCCGCGCCGGCTGCCTGAGGCAGCGCGCAGAAGCGCCGGGCCGCGCCGGGCTTATTCGGCAGTCGGCCGAAGAAGCCCAAGAGCACGGCGGCGCCGACCAAGCAGGATGAGGCAGCCGCGAAGGCTGCCCGCTTCCGCAAGGTGGTGAAGCAGCCACAAATGGTTTCGCCGTAAGTGTCAATTTTCTCGCGTATTCCTTCTTCTTTTTCATTGGTATCTTCTGAATCCTTGTCTTGACTTATCAAACAGGGCTCCGCTCTCTCTTGAGCGGACCGCTGCCGCCTCCGTGGTTGGATCGGCAGGAGGATCCGCAAGCACCCGCCGCGTGGACCCCCGTGCCGAGCTTCAAGCAGCGACAGAGCGGAATGCGCGGGAGGAGCGAGAGGCGGAGGAGCTGAGGGCGGCCGCTGCCAAGGCGGCGCAGGATCTGGCGGAGGAGTCGGCGGCGGCACAAGCGAACGCGGCAGCCAAGACCCAGGCGGAGGCTGCAGCCACAGAGAGGGCGGCGGAGGCCCTGCTTGTCGTCCCCCTGTGCGCCGTGGCGCCCGAGATCCCGGAGCCCCCGCCGGGGGAAGCCGGTGGCGACCTGCCGGGGATGGAGAGGGAGGAGGACGACATCGTCGTCCGGGAGAGGGAGGCAGCACCGCCATCGCCGACTAGGGCAGACCAAGGCAGCCGGCCTAACGCGCCGCCCGTGCAACCGGCTGGAGGCGAGCCGGCTGTGAGGACAGACCTGGTGGTCCAGTCGCCATCGCGCCAGCGCGCAGGGAAGGCGAGTTCGGCGCCAGATCCGCAGAGGGCCGCAGGCTCCAGCTCGTCGTCCCAGGATCTGGAGACGGCCAGCGCCAGCTCGGGGTGGACAGCCGTGCTGAACGTGGCGGCTCAAGACGTCCAGAACCGGCTTCAATCCCAGGCCACCGTGCTGCAGCAGCATACCCAAGAGCTCCTCGCGACGCGGACGGCCATTCGGGTGAATCTTCCTGCTTTTTTGTTTCTTGCTCTTGATTTCTTCCGTGGGGGCGCGTCAGCGCACCCACTGGGTGTAGTCCCCGAGTTTCGAGTCGGCTGCTGAGCAGGCGGCTTGAACTTCTTGGTAGACTTCGATTGCTATCTTGTTCTTATTCGCTCCTCTGTCCTACTTGCAGGACTATCACAACCTCCGCGCGGCTGCCTTCAACTCCCAGGCTCGGGAGCTGACCCAGAAGACCACTGATCTAACTGAGAGCTGGAGTAAGTGCTTCATCTTTTATCTCACGTGGGGGCGCGTCAGCGCACCCACTGGGTGTAGTCCCCGAGATTCGGGCCGACTGCTGAGCAGTCGGGCCGGATCTTTCCTGGCGACTTCTTTCTTATTGCTTTTTTCTTCTTTACCATATCTGTAGAGGCCAATGCCAACCTGAGGGAGCAGTTGGGTGGGCCCAGACCGCCCTTCGCGCCAAGGAAGCCGAGTTCGACGCCTTGGCTCAAGAGCGTGACCGCTTGGTCAAGAAGCTGGCCGACCAGGAGGAGAGCCACAAGGCGGCCCTGAAGGCGGCGCAGGACAGCGAGGCCACCCTCCAAGCCGAGTACGAGACCGAGGCGGCGAGCTGGGCTGAGGCAAGGCAATCGCTGATCAACGGCTACGGCCAGATCGAAGACTTGGTTGACGGTATGCCGTCTTCTTCTTCGTTCCTTTGCTTGCCATTTGCCATTTGGTCCATTTTCTGACTTTGTATTTTCTGTCTTCCTTTCTTACTTGTGCAGAGTACTTCCCTGGTTACTCCGTTGCCGCCAACCAAGTCGTCAATGCCCACCGCGAGGCGCAAAGGCAGGCTGGTGCTGAGATCGCGCTGGATGCTCACCGGTCGCTTGAGGAGCAGCTTCTGGCGATCCAAGCCCGCCTCCAGCCGGCTCACCGCATGCTCCGCCGTCTTCAGCGCGTTGGGGCGCAAGTGCTGGCCACCCTCTGGCCCGGCGAGGTGGTTCCCCGTACCCCCAGTCGGACTGCCGACTGGCCGGAGATAGCGGTTGGCCGCTTCAAGGCCTGGAAAGCCTCTGCAGCTCGATCAGGCGCCAGGCGGGCGCTGGAGTTCGTCAAAGCTTGGTATCCTGAGCTGAGCTTGGACCAGCTGGCCACCTGGCGGCAGGAGGCCGACGAGGAGCTGGAGGCGGTGCGGCCAGCTATCATCCAGCGCGCCTCGGCCATCGCCGACTACACCGACACCAGTGCCTTTTCCCCTGAGGTGGATGATGACGGCATTGCTCAGCCGGAGGAGTGGTTTGGGCTGAACCCGGCGGATGGTGAGGACTCGGCGGAGGAGATCGACTCCAGCGACGAGGGCGAAGAGGAGGAGGGAGAGGAAGGTGAAGACGCCGTGCCAGACAGTGGAGCAACCGGCCAGCCTCAACTTGATCGTGCCTCCAGCAACGAGGCGCGTGCGAGCGCGCCGCCTGCAGCCGGCGATGATCAAGCCGAGACTCGCCAGCCGGCCACTCTCCAGCCAGCACTGCCGTCTCCACTGACCTGCCCGGCTCGCCTGTTGCACCTTTAGCCTGATCCGCCACTTTCGCTTTCCTGTTTATTACTCTTTGAACAATATTTTGTTAAGTTTGCGCAGTTCCACCCACTGGGGGTGTATTCAAACTATGTTGAATGCTGGCCTTTCGAAGGCCTTTTGTGTAAATATAATCATGCATGTGCTTGGCTTCCGATTGTATTTGCTTTTCATCCTTTTGGATGTTTCCTTTGCCGCCCTCCCTTGGTCGCCGCCTTCCCAGCCGGACGGCTGCTCTGCAGTCTGTTGCTGGGGAAGGGCTTGGCCATCTCGGAGGGCAAGTACTCTAGATTTCTTGGATTGTAGCAAGGTGAATGCGAAGCCGTCCAGCCGGCTGTTCTGACAGCCAGTAGGCGGGGTGGGAGGCCGGCTTGTGTTATATAAGTTTGTTAGTCCTTAGCCGTTTTTTCGTGTGGGCATCCTGTCCTGCCTTTGACTCTTGCCAGTCGGACAGTCGATTCTTCGAGCTGCGACTTTCAACAAGAGAGGGCTTGGGTGCCGGCACACTACTTGTCTGACTGCAGGTAGAACTTTTAATATAACTCAAGGCGGCAAGTCCCCGGGCCGACTGCTCGAACCCGGTGCCGGACAGAAAAACAAATGTAGTAATACATTCATAGGTATGACACTCGTCATACATAGATAAAAGATGGCAGCCCCCGAGTGCTCCTCGGGGGGCCGTTGTCTTGTACTTAATACAAAAGGTAGCATGGTACATACTGCTTTTAACTGTAAAATCTTCGGAGGAGATTGGCGTTCCATGGTCGTTCCGACTCCTTGCCGGAATCATCTCTCTTGCATGCCTTCGGCTTCTGTGCGTCGATCAGGTAGTAGGAGTCGTTGCCTAGGGCCTTGCTGATGACGTAGGGGCCTTCCCAAGGGGCCGAGAGCTTGTGCTGGCCGGCTGTTCGCTGGATCAGCCGGAGCACAAGATTGCCTTCTTGGAAGGATCTTGGCTTGACCTTCCGGTTGTGGTAACGGCGCAAACCTTGTTGGTAGATGGCGGACCGGCTGAGTGCTAACAGCCGGCCTTCTTCCAGCAGGTCAACACCATCTTCTCACGCTTCCTTGGCCTCCGCCTCCGTGTACATGGTGACCCGAGGTGAGTCGAACTCAATGTCAGTTGGGATGACAGCCTCGGCACCATATACAAGGAAGAAAGGGGTGAAGCTAGTTGAGTTGTTCGGGGTAGTACACAGACTCCAGAGGACGGCGGGCAGCTCGTCGAGCCAACAGCCGGCCGAACGCTCCAGTGGTACGACCAGTCGGGGCTTGATACCGGAGAGGATGAGGCCATTTGCTCGCTCGACTTGGCCGTTTGACTGCGGGTGGGCAATGGACGCTAAGTCCAGTCGGATGCCCTGTGTCGCGCAGAAACGTGCCAGTGATCCTTTGGCAAAATTCGTGCCATTGTCGGTGATGATGCTGTGTGGTATGCCATACGGGGTGGTGATATCTGCGATGAATGTCACGGCAGTCGGCCCGTTCAGCTTCTTGATTGGCTTTGCTTCAATCCACTTGGTGAATTTGTCCACGGCGACAAGCAGATGTGTCATGCCGCCGTGTGCCGTCTTGAATGGGCCCACCATGTCCAATCCCCAGACGGGTAAGGGCTAGGTGAGGGGGATGGTCTTGAGTGCAGAAGCCGGCAGGTGTTGCTTGGAGCTGAAGACTTGGCACCCTTTGCAGCATTTGACTAATTCTTTGGCGTCTTCCAAAGCAGTCGGCTAGAAGAACCCATGGCGGAAAGCTTTGGCGACAAGTGATCTTGAGGCCACATGGTGGCCGCATTCGCCTTGGTGGATGTCCTTGAGGATTGCTATGCCCTTCTCTGGCTCAACGCAGTGCTAGAAGACTCCAGTGACGCTGCGCCTAACGAGTTCTCTGTTTATTATTGTGTATGCTCCGGCTCGGCGTTGAACTTGTCTTGCCGAGATCTCGTCAGTCGGTAGCTCTCTGTTTACCAGGAAGTTGAGGATGGGTTGGGCCCATGATGGAGCTATGACTTCTTCTATTGCCAATACGGCTACTGTGACCCGGGTGGGTGGGTTGGGTGGTGAAGAATTGGAGTCGGCCACCGCCTGTTGTGTCGTTGCAGTCCCCGGGCCGACTGCTGCAGTCCCTGGGCCGGGTTCTGAAGTCCCCGAGCTGGGTGCGACTACGGCAGTCCCCGGGCCGCCTGTCGAAGTCCCCGAGCCGCCTGCTGGGTTCCCCAAGTCGGATCCGACTGCATCAGGGGCAGGCGGTACGAAGATGGAGTCTGATTCTGGAGACGGCTTGACAGACGGTTTGAGGAGGCGTTGGAGAGAGACGCCGGTTGGTATAGCTTGTCGGGTGGAGCCGATTCGTGCCAGGGCATCTGCTTGCTCGTTGTCGGCCCGTGGCACGTGGAGGAACTCACATCGTTCAAAGTATCCGCTGATTTGCTGAACGAGGAATCGGTAGCTCGCCATGTTTGCGTCCATGGCGTCCCAGTCGCCGGATGATTGTTGGACTACCAAATCCGAGTCGCCATAGCACAGGATCCGGCGGATGCCAAGCTCTTTGGCTAGCCGGAGCCCGTGTATGAGCGCCTCGTACTCGGCCACATTGTCGGAGGCGGCAAAATGGATTTGCAATGTGTATATGAGTTTGTCGCCCTTGGGAGAGGTGAGGACGATGCCGGCTCCCAAGCCGGTGCGCATCTTGGATCCATCGAAGTGCATCCGCCAATGTGTGGAGTCGGGAGCCGGCGGTAGGTACTGGGTCTCGGCCCAGTCGACAAGGAAGTCGGCCAATGCTTGGGACTTGATGGCGGTGTGAGGCTGGTAGAAGATCGTGTAAGGAGCCAGCGCAATGGCCAACTTAGCCACCCGGCCGGATGCATCCCGGCTGCCTATGATCTCGGCGAGCGGGGCAGTACATACGACCGTGATGGGATGCTATTGAAAGTAGGGCTTCAGCTTCTTGGCGGCGAAGTATACTCCATAGCACATCTTATGGTAGTGCGGGTAATTTTGCTTTGAGGTGGACAGTACTTCGCTCAAATAATACACCGGCCTCTGGACTAACTGAGCCCGGCCTTCTTCTGGGCGTTGGACCACAATAACTGTACTGACTACTCGACTAGTTGCGGCAATGTCAAGGAGCATGGGCTCTTTCTCAGTCGGCGCCGCCAAGACAGGCGGCGTGGTCAGCATTTTCTTCAACTCGTGAAAAGCTTGGTCTACTTGGTCGTTCCACTCGAAGTGGGTGGAATTTTTCATGAGTCGGTACAGGGGGAGAGCCTTCTCTCCTAGCCGGCCGATGAAGCGGTTCAGGGAGGCCAGACACCCGGTAAACTTTTGGACGTCTCGCAGCTTGGTAGGAATCTCCATTATCTCTATGGCCTTGATCTTCACTGGTTTGCACTCGATGCCGCGTTCGGAGACCAAGAATCCTAGAAGCTGGCCGACTGGTACTCCGAACACGCATTTCTCAGGGTTGAGCTTGATCTGAAATCGGCGCAAGTTGTCAAATGTTTCTCTGAGGTCTTCCAGCAGGGTGCCGCGCTTCTCCGTCTTCACCACAATATTGTCTACATAGATGTGAGCATTTCTACCGAGTTGCTTGAGGAGGCATTTCTGCATGCAATGCTGAAAAGTAGCACCAGCATTTCTCAAGCCGAATGTCATAGTCAGGTAGCAGAAAGCTCCGAATGGTGTGATGAAGGCGGTCTTCAGGCGGTCGTATGGATCCAACTTGATCTGATGGTAGCTTGAGTAAGCATCCAAGAAACTCAACAGCTCGCATCCGGCTGTGGAGTCTATCACTTGATCGATTCGAGGTAAGGCGAACGGATCTTTGGGGCAAGCTTTGTTGAGGCTGGTGTAATCTATACACATGCGCCATTTATTGTTTTTCTTCAACACCAGGACTGGGTTGGCAAGCCATTCTGGAAAAAACACCTCCATAATGAAGCCGGCTGCCAGAAGCCGGGCTATCTCTTCTCCTACAATCCTGCTCTTTTCCTCCGACAGTCGGCGGAGGGGTTGTTTGATTGGTTTTGCGTCTGCTCGGATGTGTAGCTTGTGCTCGGCGAAATCCTTCGGAACACCCGGCATGTCCTATGGGGACCATGCAAAGATGTCCCGATTCTCACAGAGGAAATCGACGAGCTCGCCTTCCTATTTGCTGTCCAGGTTTGCTCCAATGACGGCAAACCTCTCCGGCTTCTCTGGGTCCAGAGGTATCTTCTTTGTTTCCTTGGCCGGCTGGAAGGAGCCTTAAACATCAAATCTCTTGGGGTCAGGGGACAGGGCCGGCTGCTTGCCGGCCATGGCCACGACTCGGTCCAGCATCTTCTTCTCTTTAGCAATCACGAGGGACTCGGCCAGCCGGCTGCTGGCTGCAGCACACTCGGAGGATTTCTTGTAGTCTCCGGCTATGGTGATGATCCCCTTCGAACTTGGCATCTTCATCTTGAGGTATGCGTAGTGGGGCACAGCCATGAACTTGGCCAGGGCAGGTCGGCCAAGCAACGCGTCGTAAGGGCTCTCTAGATCCACCACTTCAAACCAGATTGCCTCTCGGCGGAAGTGATCCTTGTCTCCGAAGAGAACATCCATCTTGATCTTGCCGATTGGTGAACAGGACAGGCCTGGTACGATGCCATGGAACACAGTCCGGCTTGGCATGAGTTGCTTCGTCTTGATGTTCAGCTTCTCCATGGTGTCGCGGTACAGTATGTTGATGCTGCTCCCACCGTCAATCAGTACACGGGAGAAACGGGCAGCTCGCCTTTCTGTCGCGAGGGTGGCGTCTAACACCAACGCATAAGAGCCGGGAGACGACATCACCTCTGGGTGATCGGCCCGGCTCCAGCTAATAGGCTTCTCAGACCAATGCATAAACTCTGGGTTTTAGAGGCGACCACGTTGACTTCTTGGTGCTGTCGGCGCCGACTGCGCCTGTCTTCAGTTTGGCTTGTAAAGACAACATAGGCGGCGTGCTCGTTTGGGAACTCGTCTTGAATGGCTCCGACTGCTGGTCGAACTGCCGGCTGCTGAGGGGCTGGAGGCGGCGGGCCAGCAGGTGGAGGCGGCAGCAGCCCTTCGCCTTTGGAGATCCGCGTGAGCCAATGGCACTTCTGAGTCGTGTGGTTGGACGGCTTCGCGCCGCTGTGGAACTTGCAGGGGGCATCAAGGGTTTGCTCGTAGGAGAAAGCCGGCTACCAAGCCGGCCTGCCGCCCTTCTGCTTCTTGGGCATGGGCCGCTCTTCAGGTTGTTCGTCTTCGACTGTGGCTACTTGCCGACTGGTGGAAGGCGGCATAGGGGCCTTGCGCTTGTTGTCGTTCTGGTAAGGGCGCCGATTGGAGTCACCAGCCGGCGTCTTGGGAGCCGGAGCGAGCACCTTTCTAGAGGCATCCACTCAAAGCTCGGTCTTCATTGAAGAGTCGGCCGTGGCGTACTTGTCTGCTATGATCAGCAGCTCATCGAGGGTAGTCGGCTCGTCGCAGAGGAGCCGGAGCTTGAGGAGGGTGCCCTCTCGGCACCCAGCGGTGAAGTACTCTATGGCTTGAACCTCGTGCACCCCTTCGCAGGAGTTGCGGAGCTCAGCCCAACGCGTGAGGTAGTCGCGAGTTGATTCGCTGGGCCCTTGGACGCACAAGGAGAGCTGGCGGGGCTTGGGAGGCCGCTTGTACGTGCTGGTGAAATTGCGGATGAAGACTTCCGTGAAGTCTAGCCAGCTGTTGATGCTGTAGGGCTTGAGGATATTTAACCAAGTGCGTGTCGTGCCTTCAAGCATGAGCGGGACGTACTTCACGGCAACGCACCTGTTTCCGTTCGCTATGCGGACTGCGGTGGAGTAATCGATCAACCAGTCTTCCGGCTTCACGGAGCCGTTGTATTTTGGCGTGTCTCTTGGGAGCGAGAACCCTTTGGGGAAGGGTTCGTCGCGGATGCGGGGGCCAAAGCAAGGCGGGCCGACATCATCTTCTTCTTCTAGCGCCAAGGATCGCGCTAGGCGGTCGATCCGGTGGCGGGCGTCATTCTCGCCGACTCCTTCACGGTGGCCCAGTCGGCCACCGAGAGTCGGATGCGTAACAGGCGGCGGGGTGGGATATCTCTCCCCACGAGGCGGGGGAGGAGGCGGATCGCCTCGTCGTTCCACAGCTCGGGGGCGGCCTTCTGCGTCGCGCTCGATGATGAGCCGAGTCCGACTGCGGCTAGCAGCCGGCTCCTTGTCTTTTCTCGCGCGGGCACCGTCTACAGTCGGCGTCCGGGAGTCGCGCCGTGCTCTTGGCGTGGGGGAGGACTTTCAGCGCGGGCGCTGGCTTCATGCCGCTTTGCGGCCGCGTCGATCAGCTGCTGGATGCGTCTATGCATGTAGGGGAGCTCGTCGGCCCCCAGCCCGTTCAGCTCGTCTACGGCCGCCTGAGCGGCACGCTGGTTCTCGAGTGGCGTGGCGTAGACTGGGCGGTCTGCTCCCAGCATGCTGGCGATGGCCGTGCCGCGCTTCTTGATGAAGCCGGCTCGGCTCGGCCTGCTAGGAGGCGGCGTACCAAAGGCGGCGCGATCGACTTCGTGCTGGTGAGCCTCAGTGAGGCGTCTCATGGATGCTATCTTCTGGCCCTCCGCGACGAGGGCGAGGTGGCGTGCCTCCAGTGTCTCGGCGTCGGCGTCGGCCGTGATGGGGACGGACAAGTCGTGTAGCGCTACTTGTAGGGCGTCGTGGGCGTTCTCGCGTGAGGCGGCGCCGTGGCTGATGACCAGCACCTCGGTGACAGCGCTGCTGCCACTGTCGGCTCGAGGAAGAGGGTCGTCGTGGATCACCATGTTGGTGGGGAAGGCGTCAAGCAATGCCGTGTCAGAGTCGACAAGCATCGGGTCGGTGGAGCCGACCGACTCCAAGTCCACAGCAAGCTCGCTGGAGACGTGAAGCTGGTCGAGGAGGCTAACGAGGCGGCTCTCGAGGCAGTCTGTGCCCGCGTCGGACGCAACCTCGTTGGGGATGCGAGCCTCGCCAAGAAGGTCGGTGAGGCAGCTCGCCGCGCAGGCGTCATTGACGCCTTGCAGCGCGCCGGGGCAAGCGCCATCGGGCGTGCCGGGCTGGCTACGCTCGCTGGGAAGGAAAAGGGTTCCCGTCCAGAATAGGTCTCCGGACGACGGTGCACCTGGCCCCACGGTGGGCGCCAAATGTCGGGTGGTAGGTGCGACATATGCCAATGGGTGGCTTATCCAGTAAGACATCGCCGGTGCCTGGAAACGGGATAAGGCGAAGACATGCACGCCGGCGAATCTTACCCAGGTTCGGGGCTCTCCGTGGAGATAACACCCCTAGTCCTGCTCTGCGGGGTCTCCGCATGATCACTAGATCAACACAAGTGGTTACAAGTGGCTCCTTGAGCTGTTTGGCTAGAGGAAGAAGAAGGGCAAGGCTAGCTCTCCTCTTCTCTCTATGTGGTGTCTAAAACTCTAAGAGATCAACCCTTTGCATGGGTGCCCTGGGGGTTTATATAGGCCTACCCCCCAGGGGTACAATGGTAATCCAGCTGGATGCGGGTCCTAGCCATCAGTGTCTGTATTCGCCGGCTTCTCCGCCGGCCACTGGGGCCCGCCGACTGGTGGGTCCCGCCGGCTGCCGGCCTCTTGGCCGACAGGCCGGCCCCACCGCTTGGGGGTCTTGTCGGTGGCTGGTTACTGTAGCCTCGCCCTGATGATGAGGGCTTTGTTGAGGTAAGCATGGCTATAGTGCCGCCGCCTGGCGGGCTCTCACTGTAGCCTTACCTCGTCTTGTCTCTTTAATGATACACATACTTCGAGGGAGGGAGGTAGCCGGCTATTGGGAGCCGGCTACGCCCCAGGCCGACTGGGGGAGGCTTGGCCGTCTTCGAGCATCTCTCTGGCTGAAGGGGCCCGCCGCCCGCAGGCCGTACTGACAGCCTGTCGTGGGTGGCGTCATGGTCAACATGGAAACAGTGCCGCGCCGGACGGGAGGATGGCCGACCCGTACGGCGCACTGTGGCCATGCGTGCTCCGGGATTCAGTGGTGGCAGGCTGTACTGTAGCCACGCCCCGTCTCATCACCGTTATGTGGGTGCAGCCCTTGAGGGTGCAATCTTGGCCGCTTGCCGGGGGCCGGTCTTCTTGTGGCCGGCTTCTGGGAGTCGGTCCTCTTATGTCCGGCTTCTTGGAGTCGGTCCTCTTGTGGCCGGCTTCCGGTAGTCGGTCCTTGAGATAGCCGGCTAGGGGAAGGCGGCCCTGTGCTTTGGGTGCTTGAAGGCTTGATCGGCCCGATAATTTTTGAAGAACCAGGGGGAGTCGGTTAGGCTACCCGTGGTCATTTACTCCGACACAAGGCATTCCGCACTGGGTTCTATTGGCCCACGACACTCAACGACGCAGCCGAGCTGGTGAAATCCTGCGAAGCCTGCCATCCATGCCATGCGAATCCACCAGCCGGCCCAGGGCCTCTAGACTATCCCGCTCTCATGGACGTTCACGGTCTGGGGGCTGGATATCTTGGGTCCTTTCCCCCGAGCGCCTGGGGGCTACGGCTACCTCTACGTCGCCATCGACAAGTTCACCAAATGGGCGGAGGTGGAGGCCGTCCGCACCATCCTAGTTGGGTCCGCAGTTAAGTTCACCAAGGGCCTCCTAAGCCCGTTTGGGGTCCCTAACCGCATCATCACTGACAACGGCTCGCAATTCACTAGCAATCTCTTCAAGACATATTGTGCTAACCTTGGAACGCAGATATGCTACGCCTCAGTGGCACACCCCAGGAGCAATGGCCAGGCCGAGCGCGCCAACGTAGAGGTCCTGAGAGGCCTCAAGACCAGGACATTTAAGAAGAAGCTCGAGGCCTGTGGCAGGGGCTGGCACGATGAGCTCCAGTCCGTGCCGTGGTCCATCCGCAGCACCGCCGCCAAACCAACTGGCGAGACCCCGTTCTTCCTCGTCTACAGAGCCGAAGCAGTCCTCCCTTACGAGATCAGGCATCGCTCCGCACGGGTCCTGGCGTTCGACGAGGCGCATCAAGATGCCATGCGGGGGATGGACCTCATGCTGGGGGAGGAGCGCCACCGTCAAGCCTCGCTCCGGGCGGCAAGGTACCAGCAGGCGCTGCGACGATATCACTGCCGCAGCGTCCGCTCCAGGACGCTCGATGTGGGCGATCTCGTCCTAAGGCGGGTGCTCTCCAGGGAAGGGCTGCATAAGCTCTCGCCCATGTAGGAGGTCCCGTTTAGGATTGCCCACGTCTCCAGGCCTGGCGCCGTGTGCCTGGAGACGCAGGACGGGATTCCCATCCAGAACACCTGGAACATCCAGCACCTCCGGAAGTTCTACTCATGAAGCAAGGCCCAGTGCCTGTGAAGGTCTCCACTCGTGATAGTCTCACATAATAATGAGTGGGGCTTTACATGCCCCGGAGTCTCCGGAGTGCCACCCTCGGGCTTCGGGGGCTCCCTCCGACGTCCTAGTGGTAGCACTTAGCTCCGCGCTGGTGAGAAGACTAGACTAGGTGCCGGACGCGGCTGTTCATTTGCTTTCTGTAGTTGGCTCGCCCCCCTTTTAATGGAATTTGAAGTTTTGGCGTTTCTTGTTGGCTTGGTTGGTTTCCCCTTCTCACTGTTTCTCCGCTCGGTTCTTCGTTTTGCGATAGGCAGGGCGGCAGTTGCCCGCCGCTCTCCCTTGCACGCCTCGCGAGGGGGCTAGACGGGTGCGTCCGTGTACGCCCTAATCTCCGCGAGGCACCCTCATTCGAGCTCGTAGCTGGCGCACCCCCTACTTAAGTCCGTACCCCACGGGTGTCGCGACGCGGCACGCTAGGCTATGGTCAGCCCGTGCCCGAGGCTCTGCGCAAGAAGAGATAAGGACTTCCTAACGATTTTTTTTGCAAATTCTCGTGGTTCCCCTAGGTCGGCAGCAGGGAAGCCTCACCAGAGGCTAGGAGGCGCACACCCTCACCAAGCGGAAACTATCCCGGAAGTACCAAGCTAAGTTATTCCCTTACGCTGACATAAAGCACAGACGCTGCAACACAGCCCGGAAACGGTAGACATAAGCATAAAGCAACATAAGCGTTACGGTTCATTACACGCCCTCGCAGGGACCCATACTTTTTTTGGAATACAGGAAGAAAGGGAAAGACGGGCAAAAGCAGCTCCTACGGCCGCGGCTGCTCACGGGGATCAGCCCCCAACACCTCACGAGGCTCAGGCGGAGCCCTCCTCGCACTTCACTGGGGTGTGGCGACGGGATGACCCGCCACTGTCCTCGAAGCGAGCCCGACGGCGCGGTGCCTGGTCATAGCCACCGCTGCTGGAGCTCTCACCGGAGGAAGATTTGCCGCCGTCGGATGAGCCCCGGCCATCGCCGAGGGCGAGTTCGCCCTCCTCTTTGTCACGGCCGTCGCCAAGGCCGAGCACCTCATCACCGTCGTTGTCCTCAGGGCAGCACCCAACGCGGCGACCGTCTTCCCCGAACACCCTCACGAAGAGGGTCGCGGCGCCGTCGTACTTGAAGTGGAGGGTGCACCGCCTGCTCAGACCATGCGCGCGGGCAAACGTCTGCAAGCCGCGGGCCAGGGCTACATTGCCCGCGATGGAGACCTCCACCGCGACCCACGAGGCCTTGCTGCAGCAGCCGTCGACCTGCAGCCAGAGACCGCCAGGACCTGCGGCCGGCAAAGAAGCGCGGAAGCCGAAGCCAGCTCCCAGCCGGGTTCTCCGACCACACGACGAACTCCAAGAGCACCTCTGCCGAGTGGAAGCGTGGCTGGGGGGGCGACCACGGCGCGCCTCCCTTCGCTGATAGGGCTGTCACGCCTCGGACGGCTTCCGTCGCGCGAGGAGGCACCTCCGCAGCCGCCAGGAGCGGCACCGAGCCCCGACGAAGTCTGGCTGCGCCCGCGAGAGACTACAACGGGAGTGGAGGCATGCTTGCGGGGGCGGCCACGCCCCCTCTTAGGCGGGGGCGAGTCGGGCCCCTCCTGGCGAGCCTTCCCCTTCTCTACAGCCGAGAACCTCTTCGCCGGAGCCATGGTTGTTGCAGCGAGGCAAAGAAGAAGAAGAAGCAGGCGGAATGGAGGAATAGATGGGCAACAGGGGCTCCGCCCCCTCCTCATTTATAGCCAGGAGGAGGCCAACTGTCGACCTCCACGATCGCCGGTAATGATGGTTTTTCTGCATGCACCAGGGACTCGTCAAGTCGGGCAGTTGCCGAGGCAGCGTGGGGAAGCGGAGACGCCCATGTCTCGTCAATCACCACGCGTCAATCAAGGCCGCAGGAGGTTGGGGCCGCGGCGCTCCGCACTTGCCCCTTGGCTTCGCCTCGAAGCCATGTACGAGCGCACCTTGGGCCCGGGGGCTACTGTCGGCCTCTGGGAACGGGGGTCCCCAGACTTGCCTGCCTGCAGCCCACGGCGTGGCTCCACCAACGGCCTGGTACGACCCATCTTCACCCACAAACCAGTCAAGACCCTCGCGAGGGGCCAAGCCTCGCGAGGCGGACGACACTAGACCTCCTTAGGGGCAGCCTCGCTAGGCTGGCTCACGAGGAGCGGAGAGATTAAGGCGGAGGGGCACCTCGTGAGGTTCACATGACGTGAGCCATGACGACCGCAGCCAGGCTGGCACCAGCGGGCACAGAGCACCAGTTTCCTCTTTGGTGCTAAAGAGGCAGGCGTAGGCGAGGAGTCCCGAGGCGTCAGGCAAAGGTTTCTATATCGGTGGAACAAAACCAAGACCAGCAGGATGGCAGGACGGAGTTCACCACGGAGCCCACGACAGCGTCACCACCAGAGTCTTTGGCAGGCGAAGACCACCTTTTGTCAGGATAACTTGTACTACTTGTCTCCCTTCGGAATTGGCCGTTGTGGGATCCCTTCCCGCCTAGCATTTGGGAAGAGGACCAGGGCCTCTATAAATAGGACTAGCCACCACCCTAGCAAGGGGGACGAGGGGGGGGGGGGAATTCAGATCATCCTCAGACGGGTCATTCACATCATCCTCAACCACACAAGCTCACCGAGCTCAAGAACACCTCTCCCCAGGAGGTTGTTCTTCCGTTGTACTTGTTCATCCTCAGCCTACAAGGCAATCCACCACACCACACTGGAGTAGGGTATTACACCACATCGGTGGCCCGAACCAGTATAAACTCTTGTGTCCCTTGTTCTTTGGGTTCGGCGGGTTAGGCCTTGAGATTGTGCAAGAGTGAACTAGGGGAAGGGAGATCTTTGTGCGCACCCCAGTGTTCGAACCTCAAGGGTTTGCCGGAACCCGTAACCTTGATATTTTCCTAGAGAAAAATAAGTTGAAAGATGATAGTAGCAATGATGCGGACTTGGTCCGTGATCTGAGGATTATCCCCATTACTACACAGAAGAATTATGTCCTTGATGCACCGCTAGGTGACAGACCCAATGCAGGAGCAAATGCAGATGTTATGAACATTTGACAAAGCTCGGCATGATGACTACTTGATAGTTTAGTGCACCATGCTTTACGGCTTAGAACCGGGACTTCAAAAATGTTTTGAACGCCATGGAACATATGAGATGTTCCAAGAGCTGAAAATGATATTTCAGACTCATGCCCGTGTTAAGAGGTATGAGACCTCTGACAAGTACTTTGCCTACAAGATGGAGGAGAATAGCTCAGCTAGTGAGCATGTGCTCAGAATGTGTGGGTACTACAATCGCTTGAATCAAGTGGGAGCTAATCTTCCAGATAAGATAGTGATTGACACAGTTCTCTAGTCACTATCACCAAGTTACTAGAACTTAGTGATGAACTATAATATGCAAGGGATAGCGAAAACGATTCCCAAGCTCTTCGCGATGCTGAAATCGGCGAAGGTAGAAATCAAGAAAGAGCATCAAGTGTTGATGGTTGACAAGACCACTAGTTTCAAGTAAAAGGGCAAAGGAAAAGAAATGGAACTTCAAGAAGAATGACAAGCAAGTTGCCACTCCCATGAAGAATCCCAAAGCTAGACCCAAGCCTAAAACTAAGTGGTTCTACTACAAAGGAAATGGTCACTGGAAGCAGGAACTGCCCCAAATACTTGGCGAATAAGAAGGATGGCAAAGTGAACAAAGGTATATATGATATACATGTTATTGATGTGTACTTTACTAGTGTTCATAGTAGCCCCTGGGTATTTGATACCGGTTCAGTTGTTAATACTAGTACTTCGAAACAGGAGTTACAAAATGAACAGAGACTAGTTGAGGGCGAGGTGACGATGTGTGTTGGAAGTGATTCCAAGGTTGATAAGATCACCATCGCATACTCCCTCCACCTTCGGGATTAGTACTGGACCTAAATAAATGTTATTTGGTGTTTGCGTTGAGCATGAATATGATTGGATCATGTTTATTGCGATACGGTTATTCATTTAAGTCAGAGAATAATTCTTGTTCTGTTTACATGAATAAAACCTTCTATCCAATGTAAATGGTTTACTGAATCTCGATCGCAGTGATACACATATTCATAATATTGATGCCAAAAAAATGCAAAGTTAATAATGATAGTGCAACATGTTTGTGGCACTGCCGTTTAGGTCATATTGGTGTAAAGCGCATAAAGAAACTCCATACGGATGGACTTTTGGAATCACTTGATGCTTGCGAACCATGCCTCATGGGCAAGATGACTAAAACTCCGTTCTCGGGAACACTAGAGCGAGCAACTGAGTTATTGGAAATAATACATACTGATGTATGCGGTCCGATGAGTGTTGAGGCCGTGGCGGGTATCGTTACTTTCCGACCTTCACAAATGATTTGAGAAGATACGGGTATATCTACTTAATGAAACACAAGTATGAAACATTTGAAAAAGTTCAAAGAATTTCAGAGTGAAGTAGAAAATCATCGTAACAAGAAAATAGAGTTTCTACGATCTAATCACGGAGGCGAATATTTGAATTACGAGTTTGGTCTTCATTTAAAAAAATGTGGAATAGTTTCGCAACTCACGCCACCTGGAACACCACAGCGTAATGGTTTGTCCGAATGTCGTAACAGTACTTTATTAGATATGGTGCGGTCTATGATGTCTCTTACCGATTTACCACTTTCGTTTTGGGGTTATGCATTAGAGACAATTGCATTCACGTTAAATAGGGCACCATCTAAATCCATTGAGACGACACCATATGAACTGTGGTTTAGCAAGAAACCCAAGCTGTCGTTTCTTGAAGTTTGGGGCTGCGATGCTTATGTGAAAAAGCTTCAACCTGATAAGCTCGAACCCAAATCGGAGAAATGTGTCTTCATAGGATACCCAAAGGAAACTGTTGGGTACACCTTCTATCACAGATCCGAAGGCAAGATATTCGTTGCTAAGAATGGATCCTTTCTAGAGAATGAGTTTCTCTCGAAAGAAGTGAGTGGGAGGAAAGTAGAACTTGATGAGGTAATTGTACCTTCTCCCAAATTGCAAAGTAGTTCATCACAGAAATCAGTTCTAGTGATTCCTACACCAATTAGTGAGGAAGCTAATGATGATGATCATGAAACTTCAGATCAAGTTACCACCAAACCTCGTAGGTCAACCATAGTAAGGTCCGCACCAGAGTGGTACGGTAATCCTATTCTGGAGGACATGTTACTCGACCATGACTAACCTACGAACTATGATGAAGCGATGATGAGCCCAGATTCCGCGAAATGGCTTGAGGCCATGAAATCTGAGATGGGATCCATGTATGAGAACAAAGTATGGACTTTGGTTGACTTGCCCGATGATAGGCAAGCCATAGAGAATAAATGGATCTTCAAGAAGAAGACTGACGCTGACGGTAATGTTACTGTCTACAAAGCTCGACTTGTTGCAAAAGGTTTTCGACAAGTTTAAGGAGTTGACTACGATGAGACCTTCTCACCCGTAGCGATGCTTAAGTCTATCCGAATCATGTTAGCAATTGTTGTATTCTATGATTATGAAATTTGGCAAATGGATGTCAAAACTGCATTCCTTAATGGTATCTTAAAGAAGAGTTGTATATGATGCAACTAAAAGGTTTTGTTAATCCTAAAGGTGCTAACAAAGTGTGCAAGCTCCAGTGATCCATTTATGGACTGGTGCAAGCCTCTCGGAGTTGGAATATACGCTTTGATAGTGTGATCAAAGCATATGGTTTTATACAGACTTTTGGAGAAGCTTGTATTTACAAGAAAGTGATTGGGAGCACTACAGCCTTTCTGATAAGTATATATGAATGACATATTGTTGATTGGAAATGATGTAGAATTTTCTGGAAAGCATAAAGGAGTGTTTGAAAGGATTTTCTCAAAGAAAGACCTCGGTGAAGCTGCCTACATATTGGGCATCAAGATCTGTAGAGACAGATCAAGACGCTTGTTAAGAGTTTTCAATGAGTACATACCTTGACAAGATTCTGAAGTAGTTCAAAATGGAATGGTCAAAGAAGGAGTTCTTGCCTGTATTGCAAGGTGTAAAGTTGAGTAAGACTCAAAACACGACCATGGCAGAAAATAGAAAGAGAATGAAAGTCATTCCCTATGCCTCAGCCATAGGTTCTATAAAGTATGGTATGCTCTGTACCAGACCTATTGTGTACCTTGCCATGAGTTTGGCAAGGGGGTACGATAGTGATCCAGGAGTGGATCACTGGACAGCGGTCAAAGTTATCCTTAGTTACCTAAGAGGACCAAGGAAATATTTCTCGGTTATGGAGGTAATAAAGAGTTCATCGTAAAGAGTTACGTCGATGCAAGCTTTTACACCGATCCGGATGACTCTGAGTCTCAATCTGGATACATATTGAAAGTGGGATAAATTAGCTAGAGTAGTTCCATGCAGAGCATTGTAGACATAGAAAATTTGCAAAATACACACGGCTCTGAATGTGACACACCCGTTGACTAAACTTCTTTCACAAGCAAAACATGATCACACCTTAGTACTCTTTGGGTGTTAATCACATAGCGATGTGAACTAGATTATTGACTCTAGTAAACCCGTTGGGTGTTAGTCACATGGCGATGTGAACTAATCACATAAAGATGTGAACTATTGTTGTTAAATCGCATGACGATGTGAACTAGATTATTGACTCTAGTGCAAGTGGGAGACTGAAGGAAATATGCCCTGGAGGCAATAATAAATTGTTATTTATATTTCCTTATATCATGATAAATGTTTATCATTCATGCTAGAATTGTATTAGCCGGAAACTTAGTACATGTGTGAATATATAGACAAAACAGAGTGTCCCTAGTATGCCTCTACTTGACTAGTTCGTTAATCAAAGATGGTTAAGTTTCCTAACCATAGAGATGTGTTGTCATTTGATGAATGGGATCACATCATTAGGGAATGATGTGATGGACAAGACCCATCCATTAGCTTAGCATAATTATCGTTAAGTTTTATTGCTATTGCTTTCTTCATGACTTATACAGATTCCTCTGACTATGAGATTATGCAACTCCCGAATACTGGAGGAACACCTTGTGTTCTATCAAACATCACAACGTAACTGGGTGATTATAAAGATGATCTACAGGTGTCTCCGAAGGTGTTTGTTGGGTTGGCATAGATCAAGATTAGGATTTGTCACTCCGAGTATCGGAGAGGTATCTCTACGCCCTCTCGGTAATGCACATCACTATAAGCGTTGCAAGCAATGTGACTAATGAGTGAAGATACCGACGATCGAATCTCGAGCAAGTAAAATACCGATGACAAAGGGAATAACCTATGTTGTTATGTGGTTTGACCGACAAAGATCTGCGTAAAATATGTAGGAGCCAATATGAGCATCCAGGTTCCGCTATTGGTTATTGACCGCATATGCGTCTCGGTCATGTCTACATAGTTCTCGAACCCGTAGGGTCCGCACGCTTAACGTTCAATGATGATTTGTATTATGAGTTATGTGTTTTGGTGACCGAAGATTGTTCGGAGTCCCGGATGAGATCACGAACATGATGAGGAGTCACGAAATGGTCAAGAGGTAAAGATTCGTATATTGGAAGGTTATATTAGGATATCGGAACGGTTCCGAGTGATTCAGGTATTTTATCGGAGTACCGAGGCGTTACTGGAATCCCCCGGGGAAAATCATGGGCCTCATGGGCCATGGGAGAGAAGTGGGGACAGCCCACAAGGGGGAGGCGCGCCCCCCAAGGGAAGTCCGAATAGGAAGGGGAGGGGGTGCGGCCCCCCTTTCCCTCTTCCTCTCCTCTCCTTCCCTCTTTGCCCCTCCATTGAAAGGAAAAGGGGGGGGCGAAGTCCAAGTAGGACTCCCCCGTTGGTGCCCCCCTCCTAGGCTGCCGGCCTCCTCCTCCCCCCTTTATATACGGGGGCGGGGGGCACCCCAAAGGCACACCAATATTTCTCTTAGCCTTGTGCGGTTCCCCCTCCACAGTTTACTCCTCTGGTCATAGCCCTGCGCGGATCACATCACCATCACCGTCACCACGCCGTCGTGCTGACGGAACTCTCCCTCGACCCTCTACTGGATCGAGAGCTCGAGGGACGTCATTGAGCTGAACGTGTGCTGAACACGGAGGTGACGTACGTTCGGTACTTGGATCGGTTGGATCGCGAAGAAGTTCTACTACATCAACCGCGTTAACATAACACTTCCGCTTTCGGTCTAGGAGGGTACGTGGACACACTCTCCCCTCTCGTTGCTATGCATCTCTGATGTCGCTTGAAGCTACGTCGGTATTTCCCCAAAGAGGAAGGGATGATGGAGCACAACAGCAGTAGGTATTTCCCTCATAAATGAAACCAAGGTTATCGAACCAGTAGGAGAACCAAGCGACACAACGTAAACAGCCCCTGCACGCAAATAACAACACCTCGCAACCCGATGTGTTAAAGGGGTTGTCAATCCCTTTCGGGGTACGGCGCCAGAAATTGCGTGGACAGGAAATAAATTGTAGTAGATTGAAATAATAGATCGCAAATAAAATAAAGTGCAGCAAAGTATTTTTGTATTTTTTGTTTAATAGATCTGAATAAAAAGAGCAAATAAAATAGATCGCAAAGCAAATATATGAGAAAGAAGACCCGGGGGCCGTAGGTTTCACTAGTGGCTTCTCTCGAGAAAGATAGCAAACGGTGGGTAAACCAATTACTGTTGGGCAATTGATAGAACTTCAAATAATTATGACGATATCCAGGCAATGATCATTACATAGGCATCACGTCCAAGATTAGTAGACCGACTCCTGTCTGCATCTACTATTACTCCACACATCGACCGCTATCCAGCATGCATCTAGTGTATTAAGTTCATGGAAAAACGGAGTAATGCAATAAGAACGATGACATGATGTAGACAAGATCCGTTTATCTATATGGCGGTAGATATAGATATCGTCTTTTTATCCTTAGTAGCAACGCTACATACGTGTCGGTTCCCTTTCTGTCATTGGGATCAAGCACCGTAAGATCGAACCCACTACCGGGCACCTCTTCCCATTGCAAGATAAATAGATCAAGTTGGCCAAACAAAACCCAAATATCGGAGAAGAAATACGAGGCCATAAGAGATCATGCATATAAGAGATCAAAGAAACTCAAATACTTTCACGGATTTAAAAAGATATGACTGATCATAAAATCGAAGTTCATCAGATCCCAACAAACACACCGCAAAAGGAGTTACATCATATGGATCTCCAAGAGACCATTGTATTGATAATTCAGCGAGAGAGAGAGAGGCATCTAGCTACTAACTACGGACCCGAAGGTCTACAAAGAACTACTCACGCATCATCGGAGAGGCACCAATGGAAGTGGTGAACCCCTCCGTTATGGTGTCTAGATTGGATCTGGTGGTTCTGGACTCTGCGGTGGCTGGATGAATATTCCGTCGATGCTTCTAGGGTTCTGGGATTTTGGGGGTATTTATAGAGCAAAGAGGCGGTCCGGGGGGCACCCAAGGTGGTCACAACCCACCAGGATGCGTCAGGGCCTCCAGGCGTGCCCTGGTGGGTTGTTGTCGGTGTCAAAACCGGCAGATCTCGGGTAGGGGGTCCCGAACTGTGCGTCTAAGGTCGATGGTAATAGGAGACAGGGGACACGATGTTTACCTAGGTTTAGGCCTCTCTATGGAGGTAATACCCTACTTCCTGCTTGATTGACCTTGATGAATATGAGTATTACAAGAGTTGATCTACCACGAGCTCGTAATGGCTAAAACCCTAGAGGCCTCGCCTGTATGACTATGGTAATGAATATCTCCTCTCCGGACTAAGTCCTCCGGTTTATATAGACACCGAGAGGATCTAGGGTTACACAAGGTCGGTTACAAAGAAGGGAATCTACATATTTGGTCGCCAAGCTTGCCTTCCACACCAAGGAGAGTCCCATCCGGACACGGGTGCAGTCTTCGGTCTTCGTATCTTCACAGCCCATCAGTCCGACCCATGGCTAACAGGCCGGACGCCCAAGGACCCCTTAGTCCAGGACTTCCTCAGTAGCCCCTGAACCTGGCTTCAATGACAAGGCATCCGGTGCGTAGATCTGTCTTCGGCATTGCAAGGCGGGTTCCTCCTTCCGAACTCCAAGATAGTCTTCGGACATATTGAACGTGTCTGGACCTGTAACACACGCACCACACACAACCGCAGAGAGAATATAATATTCCACGATTCCCATCTGCTAACAACTTCTTGCAAGATGACATCACATCTGTTCGGTCACTATATCGAACCGTTTTGTCTGCCGTTCCGCGTTTCGAGATGCGGTTTCCATTGGCACGTCTTGTCAAAGCAGAGATCGTGTCCCCTTATTGCGGGATTTTCATCAATGCCGGCGTGGGTAACCCAACCGTGCCGTTTACACAGCCCTTGGGAATAGGCAAGTTTTAGGGTGAGTGGGGAGGCGTTCGATATTCACTGCCTTTATAAGGGGATAAGGATTCCCCCTTCTTCTCCCACGCCTTCTCTCTTCCTCTGCCCTTCCTCTCTTGAGCTCCAGCGCCCAAGTTCTCATCTTCTTCCCACTCAAGGTAGCTACTCAACCATGTCCGGATCCGGAGGCCAAGGCAAGTGGATGGTCTCCTCCGTCAAGGAGAAGGACATTACTGAGCTTCGGGCGGCTGGGTACTTGGCAAAGGAAATCGCCCACCGTCTTTCGGCCAAGGGACAAATCGTCCCCACCCCGAAGCCCAACGAGAGGGTGGTATTCATCCCTCATTTCCTCCGCGGGCTAGGGTTTCCACTCCACCCTTTCGTCTGTGGGCTGATGTACTATTACGGGATAGACTTCCATGATCTATCCCCGAACTCCTTCCTCAATATCTCGGCGTTCATCGTCGTGTGTGAGGCCTTCCTCCGCATCCAACCCCACTTCGGGCTATGGCTCAAAGTCTTCAACGTGAAGCCGAAGGTGGTGGATGGCCAGCACACGGAGTGCACAGGAGCCATGGTGAGTAAGCTGACCAATGTCTCCTGGCCGAAAGGCACTTTCGTGGAGACTGTCAAGGAATGGCAGAAACAATGGTTCTACATTATAGAACCCCGCGGCACAAACTGGGCCGCGGCTGCCGAATTTAACTCCGGCGCTCCCATGCGACTCACCTCCTGGGTCGAGAAGAGCCCGAACTGGTGTTCGCCAGATGAGCTGATAGCACTGCAGACGCGCATTAAAAGCATGGTGGACAAGGACGTCAAGCTCGTCGACGTAATCCAAGTGATGCTGGTTCGCCGGATCCTCCCCTTCCAAAGCCGAAGACGCCCCTTTGGGAGTTCAATCCGAAGAGGCACCAAACCCTGGAGAGGCTCTTCGAAACAACTCACGAAGATGCCTGGAAGTTGCTCTTCAAGGGCAACGAGATACCGCCAGCCACGGATTCGGACCGTGGGCACGACATTAACCACCCCGCCAGGGAGGTAAGTTTTTAACGCGTCCTCTACTTGTTTGTTTCAAGGAGGATATCTGAACTTTTACTGTCATTGCTTCTTCAGGAATGGATGGAGAGGGCGAAGCAGATCCAGTGTCCTGCTCCAGTGCCTGAAGAACCAGTCATTCCGTATTTAGCGAAGATGCTGGTGCCGGCGCCCTATATGGCGCCGGCGAAGAAGGCCACGGGGAAGGCCAAGGGGGTCCGGAGTGGCCCCTGCCGCAAGGGCGCTTCGGACGCGACGTCCGAAGACAAGACCCGTTCCTCCATCGCCGAAGACGACGACGATGAGGAGGAGGAGGAGGAGAGTGACTCTCCTCCTGATGGGGGGGGGAGAAAGAAGAGGGCGGCCTCCACAATTCTGGAAGCGGAGGCGCCCAAGAAGGGGAAAGGCCCGCTCGCGGGCAGCTCCGCATGGGACATCAACAACAGTCTGGAGCGAGGCCCCCACACTAATCCTTGGGCCGCATCTTAAGTGCTAAGACTCGTACATGCCCATAAATCTAACCTCCTATTTTTCATATTGACATGATTAATTATGCTATTGCAGTCCGGCCCACGACAGCTCCTAGCGATCCTCATTAAGAGGCTCGTTGGACTCAAAGGAGATGGCCAACGAGACACCGCCGGCCGCTTACTCTCCCAAGGCCAAGGGAAGCGATGCAGTGCACTCCCAACGGACCTTCCCAGGCCAGGGGGAGGTTCAGGAGACCGTCAAGGCGGCACCAAAGGGCGATACCTCGGCCGCCGGACACATGGGGGAGCAAGCCCCCATGGAGACTAACGATGGGGGTCGAGCTCAATTCGGCCCCCATATGAGCACGGATCTAGAGACCCATACGGCCCCCGAATCCGACAAGCAGCTTCCTTCAAGAGAAGGAGGCGTGCCCATCCCGTCGGCGACCTCTGTCCAACCAGAGGCGCCGGACAATCTATTGGAAGCGCTGCGAGGCGCTTCCATTGTGGAAGAACACCGTATCCTTATGGGTACGGCGAATGAGAAGGTTCAGTCCGTTAAAAGCGGACTGACCGAAGCCTGTAGCAGCCTGCTGACAGGTTTTGAGGTAAGCGACATTTAACCGAGAAAATCCCCACCTAGACAGTAGCCCCTGAGACACTGCCCGGTGTATGGAAAGAAGAGCTGGACAGAGGATCAATTAAATTTCACAGGAAACTAACCAAACTGTGTCTGATGTGAATAAGCAGGCATCGCTGCTGGCCGCGACTTCTCACACTGCCGAAGTTGCCAGACTAAAGCAGAAACTGGAGCGGGCCGAAGAAGAGCTCGGCCAAGCGAGGAAGCAGCTGGAAGACCAGCAAGGTATGCAATGGCTTGCTATATATTCGGAAAGAGTAAATGATGTATACTGACCGTAGTGTCATTATATGTGTAGGGGCGACGACCGAGGTCGCGGCCCTGAAAGAGGCCCTGCCGAAGCCGAGGGGAAAGTTGTCAAGGAGCAGGCCGCCCGTAAGAAGCTCAAGGCCCGGGTCAACGAGGTCCAACAGGAGCTCCAGGATGCGGTGAGGAAGTGCGAGACCTTGGAGCGCGATGCGTCAGATCAAGAGGCCGAACTCACCAAGGCTCGTCAGAGTGCGGAGACGGCCTGGAGTGAGGCCCAGGGCACCCTCCAGGAGATCCAGGAGGCCAGGAAGGTCGCGGCGGGTAAGGCATTCAGTATGCAAAGCAAATATGTAAGGAGGAAGTATCTTTCACTAACCCGGATTCGGAGTTCTCCAGGGGCTTTTGCTGATCTGCCATGTAGTGTGTCCGACGCCACGGAGTTCTTCCGAGCCGAAGAAGGGAGATCCACGGAGAAGCTGTTCTGGTCGCAATATCTTGCGCCAGAACATCCGGTGCCCTTCAGCGATCAGCTAAAGCAGTTGGTCGAGCTGCACAGGGTGGCCGAACTGGCCATGAAGGATTTAATAATCCGGCTGTGGCCAGCCGAAGCTATACCCAGCAGTTACTTCGGCCTTGTGAAGCGGCTGGTGGATGCTTGTCCTCGGCTGGACACCGTCAAGCGGTCCGTCTGCATCGAGGGCGCGCGCCTGGCCTTCTCCTATGTCAAGGTGTGGTGGGCAAAGATGGACGCCGTCAAGCTAGCGACCGAAGGGCCGCCCGAGGGCAAGGAGCACAGCACACCCGAGCAATATTTTGGAGACGTCCTGGAGGGGTCCCGCATTGTTGCGGAGCAGTGTGCGAAAGACGTGATCTTTGAATGAATACATTCATATGTTGTTTCGCCCTGTATTATGAAAACAAAGACAGTTTATGTAATATAATGTTTTGTGTTAGATTTTTACCTCCTGTGCGGCCGTTTTTATTAAATCTGAGAGTTGGCCAGTCGTCGGCTTTAGACCCACGTAGGAAATACGGGGGTGTTCGGGATGGAATCTAAACACTCTTGATCCAGTTATTTGGTCCTTGAAGGAGGTGTTTAGCGCAACGAACAAGGCAATCGGACTATAGTGCTTTATCACCCTCACTTAGCCATAGGAGTTCAATAATCAAGTTTTAGGCGCAGCCCCTGGTGTTCGAAAGTCCGAACTGGGGGATTCTGTAAACACCTGATCGGATAAAAACCGATTCATCACGTAATGCGGAAAATACCTCTAGCGATTTGAAACCTCCGAAGAGCTGACCGGCTCTCGCTGCATCATGACAGTTAGGTTTTGGCTTTCTCTACCGAGGTGCTCATCCGAATGAACCAGGGCACAATCGCAGTAGTTCTCCATTTACTACCCTAGCCGATATAGCGGAACGTAAGGTAGTAAGCACAGGAGCCGGGCAACCCAACTATTGACCAAAGACATGATTCGGAGCCAATGCATATAATGCTAAATTCGGGGTGCCGAACTATACTGTAAAAAGTGTTCGGACTTTGTTGCCGTATTGCTGTCGGGTGGTAGGTGCGACATATGCCAACGGGGGGCTTATCATTGTGGGAGCCAGTAAGACATCGCCGGTGCCTGGAAACGGGATGAGGCGAAGACATGCACGCCGGCGAATCTTACCCAGGTTCGGGGCTCTCCGTGGAGATAACACCCCTAGTCCTGCTCTGCGGGGTCTCCGCATGATCACTAGATCAGAATGTGCAGCTACAAAATGCTCCTTGAGCTGTCGGGTTGGAGGGAGAAGAAGGGCCAAGCTAGCTCTCCTTTTCTCTCTATGTGGTGTGTGTAATTCTATGAGACCAACCCTTTGCATGGGTGCCCCGGGGGGTTTATATAGGCCTACCCCCCAGGGGTACAATAGTAATCCGGCTGGGCGCGGGTCCCAGCCGTCAGTGTCTGTGTTCGCCGGCTTCTCCGCCGGTCATTGGGGCCTGCCGACTGGTGGGTCCCGCCGGCTGCCGGCCTCTTGGTCGACAAGCCGGCCCCGCCGCTTGGGGGTCTTGTCGGTGGCTGGTTACTGTTGCCTCGCCCCTGATGACGAGGGCTTCGTCGAGGTAAGCGTGGCTACAGTGCAGCCGCCTTGCGGGTTCTCACTGTAGCCTTACCTCGTCTTGTCTCCTTAATGAGGCACATGTTTCGAGGGAGGGAGGTAGCCGGCTCTTGGGAGCCGGCTACGCCCCTGGCCGATTAGGGGAGGCCGGGCCGCCTTCTAGCGTCTCTCTGGCTAAAGGGGCCTGCCGCCCGCGGGCCATACTGGCGCTTGTCGTGGGTGGCGTCGAGGTCAACATGGCTACAGTGCCGCGCCGGACGGGAGGTGGCTGACCCATACGGCGTCCTGTGGCCATGCCTGCTTCGGGATTCGGGGGTAATGAGCTGTACTGCGGCCACGCCCCGTCTTATCACCGTTATGTGGATGCAGTCTTGGTGGGTGCTGATGTCCGCCTTTTCTCGAATTCTACCAACTCCAGCCGCACCACCTCACCCCGAACACGGTGGTGCTGTTGTCTGCCTTCGTCACCTTGTGCGAAGGCTATCTCGGCGTCCTCCCCACCCTCGAGCTCTGGGGGGAGTTCTTCCAGTCCAAGCTAGGCACGCGTATGCAGGGCGTGCCGGCTCAGAGTGGCGCCTTCATCGCGATGCGAAGGGTGACAGCCGACAATCCCTTTCCCATCATCGCGCTGATCCAGTCGGTGAAGCTCTGGCAGAAGTCATACTTCTACGTGAAGAACCTCGCCCCGCAAGGCGACTACGTCAATTTGCCGGCTTACGTAGCCGGCCCTCCGGCGGGTAGGCGGCCCCAGTGGTCCTATCGGGCCGTGACGCTGACGCCGGCTGGAGCCGCGGCTGTCGCCCGACTGCGGGTGATGATCCAGTCGGAGGGCCTGAATGGGCCCGACCTGCTGGCCGCCTTCGTCACGTGCCAGGTGCTTCCGCTTCAGAGCCGCCCTCATCTGATCCGTCAGATGAGCGGCCAGCTCGATCCGAGCCGGATGTGCACCAAAGACATGCCGCACGACGAAGTGGCCCACATGGTGAACTACCTTGCGAACTGCAAGCTCACCGCAGAGTGGCAGTTTGGCAAGGAGCAATATTGCCGAGCTCACCCGCTGCCCACGGTATGTTCTCTTTTTCCCTTTTTTCTCTTAATTTTGTCGCCGAGTTCCTTTTGGCCGACTCTGACTAGTCGACATGTCTCGACAGAGCCCTCTCCTTTGGCCTGCAAGCGGGTCGGAGGCGGAGCGCCGATTCGTCCCCGACCGTACGGAGCACGATCTGGAGGACCCCGACTTGGGGGCGGCCGCCATGGATGACAACACCGAGGCGGGCGGCGGCCAAGCCGGTGGCGAGGGAGGCGGCTCCGGGCTTGGAGTCAGCTTCGACGACTGGCCGGATGACGACGAGGCGGAAGTCTTCCCACACCACCAGCCGGCGTCTGGCCACGGCACAGGTTCCTCCACCGCGCCGCCTGCTCTGGGTGGTGGGCAGAAGCGTCGTGCCGCGTCGGGCTTGTTCGGCAGTCGGCCGAAGAAGCCCAAGGGCGGGGCAGCGGCGACCAGGCGGGAAGAGGCGGGAAGAGGCGGCCGCGAAGGCGGCCCGCTTCCGCAAGGCGGTGAAGCAGCCGCAGACGGTGTCGGCGTAAGTATATACTCCTTCATGTATTCTTTCCTCTTTTCTCTGGTAGTTCCTGAGTCCTTGTCCTTTCTCAAAAAATCAGGGCTCCATTGTCGCTCGAGCGGGTTGCTGCCGCCTCCGTCGTTGGGTCGCCGGGAGGATCCGGGAGCACCACTCGCCGCGTGGACCCCCGTGCCGATCTTTAGGCGGCGACGGAACAGAACGCGCGGGAGGAGCGGGAGGCGGAGGCATTGAGGGTGGCCGCCGCCAAGGCGGCGCAGGAGGAGGAGGCGGCGAAGGCGCGCGCCGAAGCAGCGGCCAAGGCCCAGGCGGAGGCTGCGGCCGCGGCAACGGCGGAGGGGGCCTTGCTAGTCAACCCTCTATGCATCGCGGCGCCTGAGGCCCCAGAGCCCCCGCCAGAAGAAGCTGGCGGTGACCAGCCGGGGCTGGAGAGGGAGGACGACGTGGTCCTCCTGGAGAGGGAGGCGGCATCGGCCCCGCCGACTGGGGCGACCCAAGGCGGCCGACCTAACTTTCCGCCTGCGCAATCGGCCGGGGGCGAGCCGGCCGCGAGGACTGATCTGGTGGTCCGGACGCCGTCGCGCCAGCGCGCGGGGAAGGCCGTATCAGAGCCAAGAAGGCTGCATCAGAGCCACAGCAGGCCGCGGGCTCCAGCTCATCGGCCCAGGACATGGAGGCGGCCAGCGCCAGCTCGGGGTGGACGCCGGGTGGAGGGACGGCCGTGATGAACGTGGCCGCGCAGGACGTCCGGACCCGGCTTCAAGCCCAGGCTGCGGCGCTGAGGAAGTACAACGACGAGTTCCTTGCGACGCGGGCGGCCATCTGGGTTAGTCTTCTTGTCTTTGCTTTTTTGATCTTGGTTTCTTCCGTGGGGGCGCGTCGGCGCACCCACTGGGTGTAGTCCCCGAGTTCCGAGTCGGCTGCTGAGCAGGCGGCTTGGAACTTCCTTAGCGGACCTTGTTTTGCTATTCTTGTTGTCATTCGCTCTTCTGCCTGGCTTGCAGGTTTACCACAACCTCCGCGTGGCTGCCTTCAACTCCCAGGCTCGGGAGCTGAACCAGAAGACTGCTGACTTATCTGAGAGCCGGGGTAAGTGCTTCGTCTTTTATCTCACGTGGGGGCGCGTCAGTGCACCCACTGGGTGTAGTCCCCGAGATTCGGGCCGACTGCTGAGCAGTCGGGTCGGATCTTCCTTGACGACTTCCTCTTATTGCTTCTTTTTTCTCTGCCATCCCTGCAGCGGCCAACGCCAGTCTGAGGGAGCAGCTGGGCGGGACTCAGGCCGCCCGACGCGCTAAGGAGGCCGAGTTTGCCGCCTTGGCACAGGAGCGTGACCGCCTGGCCAAGAGGTTGGCCGACCAGGAGGAGAGCCACAAGGCGGCCCTGAAGGCGGTGCGGGACAGCGAGGCCGCCCTCCAAGCCGAGTATGAAACAAAGGCGGCCAGCTGGGCCGAAGCGAAGCTGGCGCTGATCAACGGCTATGGCCAGATCGAAGACTTGGTTGACGGTAAGCCGCCTTCCTCTTCGTCCTTTCTTGCTGCTTGCCGTTTTGGCTTGTTTTCTAACTTGGTGTTTTTCTCTTCTTTCTCTTTCTTCCTTGCGCAGAGTACTTCCCTGGCTACTCTACCGCCGTCAACCAGGTCGTCGAGGCCCACCGCGAGGCACAAAGGCAGGCTGGCGCCGAGATCGCACCAAACGCTCGCCGGTCGCTGGAGGAGCAGCTCTTGGCGATCCAGGCCCGCCTCCAACCGGCTCATCGCCTGCTCCACCGGCTTCAGCGTGTCGGGGCGCAGGTATTGGCCGCTCTCTGGCCTGGTGAAGTGATTCCCCGCACCCCCAGTCGGACTGCCGACTGGCTGGAGGTGGCGGTCGGCCGCTTCGAGGCCTGGAAGGCTTCGGCGGCTCGGTCCAGCACCAGGCGGGTGCTGGAGTTCGCCAAGGCCTGGTATCCCGGGCTGAGTCTGGACCAGCTAGCCACCTGGCGGCAGCAGGCCGACACGGAGCTGGAGCCGGCGCGGCCGGCTATCATCCGGCGGGTTTCGGCGATCGCCGACTACACCGACACCAGCGCCTTCGCTCCTGAGGTGGACCACAATGGTGTTGCCCAGCCGGAGGAGTGGTTCAGGCCGAACCCGGCAGACGGCGAGGACTCGGCGGAGGAGATCGACTCTAGCGAGGAGGGCGAGGAGGAGGAGGAGGAGGAGGGTGAAGACGCTGGGCCAGATGGTGGAGCGGCCGGTCAGCCTCAGCTTGACCATGCCCCCAGCAACAAGGCACGCGCAGGTGCACCGCCTGCAGCCGGCAATGATCAAGCCGAGACCCGCCAGCCGGCCACTCCTCCAGCCGGTGGCGCCGTCTCCACCGACCAACCCGGCTCCCACACCGCGCCCTTAGTCTAGTCTGCCGCCTTTATTTTCCTGTCTTGCCACTCTTGGAACAGTATTTTGTTAGGTTTGCACAATTCCACCCACTGGGGGTGTATCCAAACTATATTGATTGCCGGCCTGTTGGGGGCCTTATATGTAAATATGATTATGCATGTGTTTGGCTTTCCCTTGTTCTTTGCTTTTCATCCTTCTGCTGTTTCCTTTGCCGCCCTCCCTTGGTTGCCGCCTCCCCAGTCGGACAGTTGCTCTGCAATCTGTGGCTGGAGAAGTGTTTGGCCAGTTGAGAGGGCAAGTACTCTAGTTTTGTTGGATTATAGCGAAGTGTTTGGGAGGCCGGCCAGCCGGCTGTTCTGACAGCCGGCAAGCGTGGTTGAAGGCCGTCTTTTCGTTATATAAGTTCGTTAGTCCTTAGCCGTTTTTCGTGTGGGCATCCTTTCTGCCTTTGGCTCTTGCTAGTCGGGCAGTCGGTTCTTCGAGCTGCGACTTTCAACGAGAGAGGGCTCGGTAGCCGGCACACTACTTGTCTAACTTCAGGTAGAACTTTAATATAACTTGAGGCGGCCAGTCCCCGGGCCGACTAGTCGAACCCGGTGCCAGACAGAAAATCAAATGTAATAATACATTCATGAATATGGCCTCGTCATTCATAGATAAAGGAGGGCAGTCCCTGAGTGCTCCTCGGGGGGCCCATTGTTTCGTACTTAATACAAAAGGGTAGCATGATACATACTGCTTTTAACTGTAAAATCTTCTCAGGAGGTTCGCGTTCCATGGTCGCTCCGACTCCTTGCCGGAATCGTCCCTCTTGCGTGCTCTTGGCTTTTGTGCGTCGATCAGGTAGTAGGAGTCGTTGCCTAGTGCCTTGCTGATGACGAAAGGGCCTTCCCAAGGGGCCGAGAGCTTGTGCTGGCCGGCTGTTCGCTGGATCAGCCGAAGCACAAGGTCGCCCTCTTGGAAAGATCTTGGCTTGACCTTGCGGTTGTGGTAATGGCGCAACCCCTGCTGGTAGATGGCGGACCGGCTGAGTGCTAGCAGCCGGCCTTCTTCCAGCAGGTCGACGCCGTCTTCTTGCGCTTCCTTGGCCTCCGCCTCCGTGTACATGGTGACCCGAGGTGAGTCGAACTCGATGTCGGTTGGGATGACAGCCTCGGCAGCATATACAAGGAAGAACGGAGTGAAGCCGGTTGACTTGTTAGGGGTAGTACGCAGGCTCCAGAGGACAGCCGGCAGCTCATCGAGCCAGCAGCCGGCCGATCGCTCCAGTGGTTCGACCAGTCGGGGCTTGATGCCGGAGAGGATGAGTCCATTTGCTCGCTCGACCTAGCTGTTTGACTGCGGGTGGGCAACGGATGCTAAGTCCAGTCGGATACCCTGCGTCGCGCAGAAACGTGCCAGTGCTCCTTTGGCAAAGTTTGTGCCGTTGTCGGTGATGATGCTGTGCGGCACGCCGTACCGAGTAGTGATGTCCGCAATGAACGTGACGGCAGTCGGCCTGTTCAGCTTCTTGATTGGCTTTGCTTCGATCCACTTGGTAAATTTGTCCACGGCGACAAGCAGATGTGTCAAGCCGCCGCGGGCTGTCTTGAATGGGCCTACCATGTCCAGCCCCCAGACGGCAAAGGGCCAAGTGAGGGGGATGGTTTTGAGTGCAGAAGCCGGCAGGTGTTGCTTGGAACTGAAGACTTGGCATCCTTTGCAGCTCTTGACTATCTCTTTGGCATCTTCCAAAGCAGTCGGCCAAAAGAAACCGTGGCGGAAAGCTTTGGCCACAAGTGATCTTGAGGCTGCGTGGTGGCCGCATTCGCCTTGATGGATATCCTTGAGGATTGCCACTCCTTTCTCTGGCTCGACGCAGCGCTGGAAGACTCCAGTGACGCTGCGCTTGACAAGTTCTCTGTTTATTATTGCATATGCTCCGAATCGACGTTGCACTAGTCTTGCCGAGATCCCATCAGCCGGCAACTCTCTGTTGACTAGAAAGTTGAGGATGGGCTGGGCCCATGATGGAGCAGTGACTTCTTCTACCGTCAGTACGGCCACCGTGACTCGGGTGGGCGGGTGGGGTGGTGGGGATTTGGAGTCGGCCACCGCTTCTTGTGTCGCTGCAGTCCCCGGGCCGGGTTCTGAAGTCCCCGAGCCGCGTGCGACTACGGCAGTCCCCGGGTTTTTTGTCGAAGCCCCCGCGCCGCCTACTGGGTTTCTCCAGTCGGATCCGACTACATCGGGGGCAGGCGGTACGAAGATAGAGTCCGACTCTGGAGACGGCTTGATGGACGGCTTGAGGAGGCGCTGGAGAGAGACACCGGTCGGTATAGTCTGTCGGGTGGAGCCGATCTGCGCCAGGGCATCTGGTTGGTCGTTGTCGGCCCGTGGCACGTGAAGGAACTCGCACCCTTCGAAGTACCCACTGATCTGCTGGACGAGGAATCGATAGCTCGCCATGTTTGCATCCTTGGCGTCCCAGTCGCCAGATGACTGCTGGACCACCAAGTCTGAGTCGCCATAACACAGGATCCGGCGTATGCCAAGTTCTTTGGCTAGCCGGAGCCCGTGTATGAGCGCCTCGTACTCGGCCACGTTGTTGGAGGCGGCAAGTGGATTTGCAGCGTGTATCAAAGTTTGTCGCCTTTGGGAGAGGTGAGGACGATGCCGGCTCCCAAGCCGGTGCGCATCTTGGACCCGTCGAAGTGCATCCGCCAATGGGTAGAGTCGGGAGCCGACGGTAGGTACTGGGTCTCGGCCCAGTCGACGAGCAAGTCGACCAATGCTTGGGACTTGATGGCGGTGCGGGGCTGGTAGAAGATGTGTAAGGTGCCAGCGCAATAGCCCAATTAGCCACCCGGCCGGATGCATCCCGGCTGCCTATGATCTCGGCAAGCAGGGTGGTGCACACGACCGTGATGGGATGCTCTTGGAAGTAGGGCTTCAGCTTCTTGGCGGCGAAGTACACTCCATAGCACATCTTCTGGTAGTGCGGGTAGTTTTGCTTTGAGCTGGATAGTACTTCGCTTAGATAATACACCGGCCTCTGGACTAGCTGGGCTCGGCCTTCTTCCGGGCGCTGGACCGCAACAACTGTACTGACCACTCGGCTAGTCGCGGCAATGTAGAGGAGCATGGGCTCCTTCTCAGTTGGCGCCGCCAGGACAGGTGGAGTAGTCAGCATCCTCTTCAACTCATGGAAGGCTTGGTCTGCTTGGTCATTCCACTCGAAATGAGTGGATTTCTTCATGAGTCGGTACAGGGGGAGAGCCTTCTCTCCTAGCCGGCTGATAAAGCGGTTTAAGGAGGCCAGGCACCCAGTGAACTTCTGCACGTCCCGCAACTTGGTAGGAATCTCCATTCTCTCAATGGCCTTGATCTTCACAGGGTTGCACTCAATGCCGCGTTCGGAGACCAGAAAGCCTAGAAGCTGGCCGGCTGGTACTACGAACACGCATTTTTCGGGGTTGAGCTTGATCTGGAATCGGCGCAAGTTGGCAAATGTTTCTTTGAGGTCCTCCAGCAGGGTGCCGCGCTTCTCTGTCTTCACCACAATATCGTCTACGTAGACATGGGCATTTCTGCCGAGTTGCTTGAGGAGGCATTTCTGCATGCAACGCTGAAAAGTGGCACCGGCATTCCTTAAGCCGAATGTCATAGTCAGGTAACAGAAACCTCCGAATGGTGTGATGAAGGCGGTCTTCAGGCGGTCTGCTGTGTCCAACTTGATCTGGTGGTATCCTGAGTAGGCATCCAAAAAACTCAACAGCTCGCATGCGGCTGTGGAGTCTATCACTTGGTCGATCCGTGGCAAAGCAAACGGATCTTTGGGGCAGGCCTTGTTGAGGCTGGTGTAGTCTATACACATACGCCATTTGTTGTTCTTCTTCAACACCAAGACTGGGTTGGCAAGCCACTCTGGGAAAAATACTTCCATAATGAAGCCGGCGGCGAGGAGCCGGGCTATCTCTTCTCCTACGATTCTTCGCTTCTCTTCTGACAGTCGGCGGAGGGGCTGCTTGACCGGCTTCGCGTCGGCTCGGACGTGTAATTTGTGCTCGGCGAAATCCTTCGGAACACCCGGCATGTCCTTTGGGGACCATGCAAAGATATCTCGATTCTCACGGAGGAAGTCGACGAGCTCGCCTTCCTATTTACTGTCCAGGTTTGCACCTATGACTGCAAACCTTTCTGGGTTCTCCGGGTCCAGAGGTATCTTCTTCGTCTCCTTGGCCGGCTGGAAGGAGCCCTGCGCATCATAATCCTTGGGGTTGGGGGACAAGGCCAGCTGCTTGCCGGCCATGGCCACAACTCGTTCCAGTATCTTCTTCTCTTCTGCCACCACGAGGGACTCGGCCAGCCGACTGCTGGCTGTAGCACACTCGATGGACTTCTTGTAGTCGCCGACTACAGTGATGATCCCCTTCGAGCTTGGCATCTTCATCTTCAGGTAGGCATAGTGGGGCACAGCCATGAACTTGTCCAGAGCAGGTCGGCCAAGCAAGGCGTGGTAAGGGCTCTCCAGATCTACTACCTCAAACCAGATTGCTTCTCGGCGAAAGTGATCTTTGTCTCCGAAGAGAACATCCATCTTGATCTTGCCGATCGGGGAACGGGACAGGCCGGGTATGATGCCATGGAACACGGTCCGGCTTGGCATGAGCTGCTTTGCCTTGATGTTCAGCTTCTCCATGGTATCGCGGTACAGTATGTTGATACTGCTTCCGCCATCAATCAGAACGCGGGAGAATCGGGCAGCTCGCCTCTCCGTTGCGAGGGTGACATACAATACTAATGCGTAGGAGCCAGGAGACGGCATCACCTCTGGGTGGTCGGCCCGGCTCTAGTTGATAGGCTTCTCGGACCAGTGCATGAACTCGGGGTTGCTGGAGGCGACTGCGTTGACCTCTTGGTGTTGTCGGCGTCGGCTACGCTTGTCTTCAACATGGCTTGTGAAGACGACGTAGGTGGCGTGCTCCTCAGGGAACTCATCTTGAATGGCTCCGACTGCTGGTCGAGCAGCCGGCTGCTCGGGGGCTAGAGGCGGCGGGCCGGGAGGTGGAGGCGGTACCAGCCCCTCGCCCTTGGAGATCCGTGTGAGCCAGTGGCACTTTCGGGTCGTGTGGTTGGACGGCTTCGCGCCATTGTGGAACTTGCAGGGGGCATCGAGAGTGTGCTCGTAGGAGAAGGCCGGCTGCCAAGCCGGCCTGCCGCCCTTCTTCTTGGGAGCGGGCCGTTCTTCGGGTTGCTCATCTTCAACTGTGGCCACTGCCGACTGGTGGAAGGCGGTATAGGGGCCTTGCGCTTGTGGTCGTTCTGGTAGGGGCGCCGATTGGACTCGCCAGCCGGCGTCTTGGGAGCCGGAGCGAGCACCTTCCCAGAGGCGTCCACTCGGAGCTCGGTCTTCATCGAGGAGTCGGCCGTGGCGTACTTGTCCGCGATGATCAGCAGTTCGTCGAGGGTAGCCGGCTCGTCGCAGAGGAGTCGGTGCTTGAGGAGGGTGCCCTCTCGGCACCCGGCGGTGAAGTACTCGATGGCCTGGACCTCGTGCACCCCCTCGCAGGAGTTGCGGAGCTCGGCCCACCGCGTGTGGTAGTCGCGGGTCGACTCGTTGGGCCCTTGGGCGCATAGGGAGAGCTGGCGAGGCTTGGGAGGCCGCTTGTACGTGCTGGTGAAGTTGGGGACGAAGACTTCCGTGAAGTCCAGCCAGCTGTTGACGCTATAGGGCTTGAGGCTGTTGAGCCAGGTGCGCGCCGTGCCTTGCAGCATGAGGGGGACGTACTTCACGGCTACGCGTCTGTTGCCGTTGGCTATGCTGACAGCAGTAGAATAGTCGATGAGCCAATCTTCCGGCTTCACAGAGCCGTTGTACTTGGGTGTGTCTCTGGGGAGCGAGAACCCTTTGGGGAAGGGCTCGTCGCGGATGCGGGGGCCAAACCATGGCGGGCCGACATCGTCTTCTTCTTCTAGCGCCAGGGATCGAGCTAGGCGGTCGATCCGGTGGCGGGCGTCGTTCTCGCCGACTCCTTCGCGGTGGCCTAGTCGGCCACCAAGAGTCGGATGCGTGACAGGAGGCGGGGTGGGACGTCTCTCCCCTCGAGGCGGGGGAGGAGGTGGATTTCCTTGGCGCTCCACTGCTCGTCGCGCTCGATGGTGATCCGAGTCCGGCTGCGGCTAGCAGCCGGCTCCTTGTCTTTCCTCGCGCGGGCGCCGCTCGCAGTCGGCGACCGGGATGTCGCGGCGTGCTCTCGGCGCGGGGGAGGACTCTCAGCGCGGGCGCCGGCTTCATGCCGCTCCGCGGCCGCATCGATCAGCTGCTGGATTCGCCTTGTCATGTAGGGGAGCTCATCGGCTCCTAGCCCATTTAGCTCTTCAGCGGCCGCCTGAGCGGCTCGCAGATTCTCGAGCGGTGTGGCGTAGACGGGGCGGTCCGCCCCCAGCATGCTGGCGATGGCCGCGCCGCGCTTCTGGACGAGGCCGGCTCGGCTCGGCCCGCCATGAGGCGGCGTGCCAAAGGCGGCACGGTCGACTTCGCGCTGGTGAGCCTCGGTGAGGCGTCTCATGGAGGCTATCTTCTGGCCTTCCGCGATGAGGGCGAGGCGGCGTGCCTCCAGGGTCTCGGCGTCGGCGCCAGCCGGGATGGGGACGGATAAGTCATGCATCGCCGCTTGCAGGGCGTCGTGGGCGTTCTCGCCCGAGTTGGCGACGTGGCTGATGACCAGCACTTCGGTGACTGCGCTGCTGCCACTGTCAGCTCGAGGGAGAGGGTCGTCGAAGACTACCACGTCGGAGGGGTAGGCGTCGAGCGATGCCGTGTCGGAATCGACAAGCATCGGGTCGGTGGAGCCGACCGACTCCAAGTCTACAGCAGGCTCGCTGGAGACGTGAAGTTGGTCGAGGAGGCTGACGAGGTGGCTCTCGGGGTAGTCTGTGCCCGCGTCGGACGCGGGCTCGTCGGAGATGCGAGTCTCGCCGAGCAGATCGGCGAGGCAGCTCGCTGTGCAGGCGTCGTCGACGCCTTGCAGCGCGTCGGGGCAAACGCCGTCGGGCGCAGCAGGCTGGCTGCGCTCGCGTGGGAGGAAAACGGTTCCCGTCCAGAACAGGTCTCCGGACGACGGTGCACCTGGCCCCACGGTGGGCGCCAAATGTCGGGTGGTAGGTGCGACATATGCCAACGGGTGGCTTATCATTGTGGGAGCCAGTAAGACGTCGCCGGTGCCTGGAAATGGGATGAGGCGAAGACATGCACACCGGCGAATCTTACCCAGGTTCGGGGCTCTCCGTGGAGATAACACCCCTAGTCCTGCTCTGCGGGATCTCCGCATGATCACTAGATCAGAATGTGTAGCTACAAAACGCTCCTTGAGCTGTCGGGTTGGAGGGAGAAGAAGGGCCAGGCTAGCTCTCCTTTTCTCTCTATGTGGTGTGTGTAATTCTATGAGACCAACCCTTTGCATGGGTGCCCCGGGGGGTTTATATAGGCCTACCCCCCAGGGGTACAATAGTAATCCGGCTAGGCGCGGGTCCCAGCCTTCAGTGTCTGTGTTCGCCGGCTTCTCCGCCGGTCATTGGGGCCCGCCGACTGGGGGTCCCGCCGACTGCCGGCCTCCAGGCCGGCCCTGCCGCTTGGGGGTCTTGTCGGTGGCTGGTTACTGTTGCCTCGCCCCTGATGACGAGGGCTTCGTCGAGGTAAGCATGGCTACAGTGCAGCCGCCTTGCGGGTTCTCACTGTAGCCTTACCTCGTCTTGTCTCCTTAATGAGGCACATGTTTCGAGGGAGGGAGGTAGCCGGCTCTTGGGAGCCGGCTATGCCCCTGTCCGACTAGGGGAGGCCGGGCCGCCTTCGAGCGTCTCTCTGGCTAAAGGGGCCCGCCGCCCGCGGGCCGTACTGGCGCTTGTCGTGGGTGACGTCGAGGTCAACATGGCTACAGTGCCGCGCCGGACGGGAGGTGGCTGACCCGTACGGCGTCCTGTGTCAATGCCTGCTTCGGGATTCGGGGGTAATGGGCTGTACTGCGGCCACGCCCCGTCTTATCACCGTTATGTGGATGCAGTCTTGGTGGGTGCGATCTGGGCCGGCTTCTGGGAGTCGGCATTCTTCATGGCCGGCTTCTGGGAGTCGGCATTCTTGGTGGCCGGCTTCTGGGAGTCGGCATTCTTGGGGCCGGCTTCCTGGAGTCGGCCATCTCGTAGCTTTCTTGGGGGAGGTTTCTGAGACTGGGTCGCCTTCTGGGAGTCGGCCCTGGGGACAGCCGGCCGGGGGAAGGCGGCGCCATGCTTTGTATGCTTGAAGGCTTTAAACGGCCTGATAATCTTTTGAAGAGCCAGGGGGAGCCGGTTAGGCTACCCGTGGCCATTTACTCCGACAATTGCGGGGCGCTATAAAGCCCCTGGCAAATGTACACTCTGGTACGGGTGCTATCTGATAAGGTTTATTAACAAAGAATAAAGGAAAACAGAAAAGGAGCAAAGGTAATAAGCTAGGGCCGCAGAATTTGGGCCGCGAACTGTTTTCATTGCAATTTTATTAATACGTCAAAGCGCATTGATACAAATAGTGCGTTAAGCAACAGGCTATTTAACATGCCAAAAACCAAGGTAGAGCTGCATGTGGGCCCTGAAAATAGGTAGGGTGATTGTTAACGAAACCACCTTGAAATTCCCCAATACGTTTGTGCTTCTTGCCATCTTGGCGTATTTGTCCTTCGAGAGGACCAGTGATCTAGCCATCAGGGAAGATCTGTGGAAAAGAAACCTGAAAAAAAGGAAACAATTAAAGTATATGTGTCCGGGAGCGGTCGAGCCGTACTGTGGGTCACCAACTAGTTAAGCCTCTGTCTATACCCGTGGTATTTTGAGTGCGTAGTTATGTATGCGCGGTACTAGTGCCGCCGCCTGATCGGGACTGGGACGGAGGCCGAATTGCTAATCAAGCTCCTGACGAGCCGAGCTGTCATGCTGCAGGATGGTCCGGACTCTCTTGACAGTGTCCGGGAGCTTGGCCGCCAAATTAAGGTTCTGCTTAAGAAGGCCGCTCTGTATTTCTGCTGCTAAGGCGGCGGTGTGCTCCTCTGTACGAAGGGAGCATTCCGTGTTTCCATTAACTGTTATGACGCCGCGTGGCCCGGGCATCTTGAGCTTGAGGTAGGCATAATGAGGCACCGCATTGAATCGAGTGAATGCAGTTCGTCCGAGCAGTGCGTGATAACCGCTGCGAAACGGGATGATGTCAAAGATTAATTCCTCGCTTCTGAAGTTGTCCGGGGATCCGAAGACAACCTCTAGCGTAATGAGCCCATACAGCGAGCCTCTACACCTGGTATGACTCCTTTAAAGGTGGTCTTTGTGGGCTTGATCCGTGATGGGCTAATGCCCATTTTGCGCACTGTATCCTGATAGAGCAGGTTCAGGCTGCTGCCGCCGTCCATAAGGACTCGCGTTAGGTGGAATCCGTCAATTATTGGGTCAAGGACCAATGCGGCTGAACCGCCATGACGGATACTGGTCGGATGGTCCCATCGATCAAAGGTGATCGGGCACGACAACCATGGATTAAATTTTGGGGCGACTGGCTCTATCGGATAGACGTCCCTGAGCGCGCGCTTGCGCTCCCTCTTGGGGATGTGTGTAGCATATATCATGTTCACCAATTTGACCTGGGGGGAAACTTCTTTTGTCCCCCTGTGTTTGGTTGCCGGGGCTCCTCGTCATCGTCCTCGCTTTGCGATCCCTTTTCTTTGTTCTCGGCATTTAACTTGCCGGCCTGTTTAAAACCCCAACAATCTCTGTTGGTATGATTGGCTGGTTTATCAGAGGTGCCATGGATTTGGCACGGACGATCGAGTATGCGATCCAAGCTTGATGGTCCCTGATTGTTTCTTTTATATGGCTTCTTCCGCTGACTGGACTTGGAACCACTGAATCCGGCATTGACTATCGTGCCATCGGTGTTGTCACCATTACTTCGTGTTTGTGTCTGCTGCGTCGGAGCTTGCCGTTGCTATTTTTGGCCTCGGAGGTGCCCGTGTCATTTGCTGTATTTTTGCTACGGGCTAGCCAACTATCCTCTCCCGCACAGAAGCAGGTCATGAGTGCCGTCAGGGCTGCCATGGATTTTGGTTTTTCCTGGTCGAGGTGGCGGGCGAGCCATTCGTCACGGATGCTATGTTTAAAGGCCGCTAGGGCTTCGACATCCGGACAGTCGACGATCTGGTTCTTTTTAGTTAGGAACCTAGTCCAGAATTTCCTGGCTGACTCTCCGGGTTGCTGGACTATGTGACTTAAGTCATCGGCGTCTGGTGGCTGAAAGTAAGTACCTTGGAAGTTGTCAAGAAAAGCTTCTTCCAAGTCCTCCCAGCTGCCAATGGAATTTTCAGGCACACTGTTTAGCCGGTGCTGAGCTGGCCCTTTGAGTTTTAGTGGGAGGTATTTGATGGCGTGAAGATCATCCCCACGGGCATGTGGATGTGGAGAATGAAATCCTTGATCCATACCGCGGGATCGGTTGTTCCATCATATGATTTGATGTTTACGGGTTTGAATCCTTCTGGGAATTCATGATCCATTACTTTGTCAGTGAAGCAAAGAGGGTGTGCAGCGCCTCTATATCGGGCCGCATCGCGACGTAGCTCCGATGGAGTCCGTCTGCGGTTTTCGGCTCGGGTGTCGTGGTATTCTCACGGGGGGGTGTGAGGCAACAGATGCCACAAGGGCTTTGTGTGAGGGTAAGACTGCTGCTGATAGGACCGGGAGCGGGTATGCGAGTAGCACGCGCTAGTTTACCCAGGTTCGGGGCTCTCCGGAGAGATAACACCCCTACTCCTGCATGTCTGAGTATCTGTAGTATATCTGGTACAGGATGCTCCTGGAGCTGTATCTGAGGTCAGTGCCATGGGCATCTGGCATCTGGCCTCGTATGTGGCATGCTCGTGGCCGGCCAGGCTCATGGCCGTGAGCATAGAAGTGCTCATGCGTGAGTGTGTTGTGTGGATGGATGGATAGCTAGCTAGCTTGCTAGCTATTTGCTTGTGTGTGCGTGAGTCCATCCCCTTGGATGGATGGATGTGTGTCTCCTTTTATAGTGTGAGGTAGCTTTGTATGTAAGCTAGCTAGTGGCATGGGGGGCATGGGTGAGTGTCATAGTTGTCTCCTAGGTCACTTCATGAATAGTGCCAGGGGACAAGTGACACTATACATGATGGCTGGGGTGACACGTGAATAGTGCTCGGGTACGACCGTCTCGTCGGTGTCGAGTCGGGCTGCAGTCGGCAGCCGGCTGGTCGGCGCAGTCGGTCAGCTGGCAGCCGGTCGGGCAGCCGGCCGGGTGGAGCAGTCGGACGGGGAGCCGGCAGGAGCGGCCGGGCAGTCGGACTGAGGGGCTTTGCTAGCCCCGATGTCTTGAAATATTGTCTTGCCGTCTTCGGGATACCCGTGTCCAATTACTCCGACAGTAGCCCCCAAGCCTCCGGGCAACTTGGCAAAGTTGGGCGGAGGTTTTTTCGCGAGTGTTCATGGAAATGATCATAAAAAAGGACGAAGTTAGTCCACGCAGATATATCAAATGTTTGCTTTTAGCATTGCAAGTTTTATGCGGAGGGTGCCGACTCGGTTTCGTCCGAGCCCCCTTCAATCTTTTTCATGTTTCCTCTGCTCTTTGGCTTGTGCTCTCGCTTGCCGGACAGCCGCTCCGCGGTCTGTGGCTGAGAGTGGGCCGCGGAGTGGAGTGTACAATATTCAGACTCTGGGAGCGAATTTAACCGAGTAGATACTCATAAAGAAAACGGTCGGGTCGCCCGAAGCGTTTTTCTTCCCGGACGTTTTTCGCGTGGGTGGCCTCCAGCGTTCACTCTTGCCAGTCGGACAGCCGCTCTGCGGTCTGTGACTAAGAGTGGGCTTTTCATACCGCGCACGCTACTAAGCCGTCTGCGGGAACTAACGTCTCAGGCCAAGCGGCCAGCCCCCGGGCCAACTCTGGCTAGCGCCGGGGCGAACAGTGATGCAACTGTAATAAAATGCGGAGATAGCCCCCGAGCATCGCTCGAGGTTATCCGTGCTCTCGCGGTGAAAAAATATGCGGGTGAGGAGCTCACATTGATTTTCATGTAGTCGCGGCAGAAGTTATCAAAGATAGCCGGCGCCGGCGCACCCGCTGGGTGTGGCCTTCGAGCCCCCGGGTGCTCGAAGGGGTCCCGGCCGGTCAGGCTTGACCGGCCAGGCGGCGAGGTAACTTGCAGCGCTCGTTTCTTCTTCTACCGGCTGCTGGCAGCCGGACGAAACTCTTCTGTCGTCTGCAATCTTCCGTGGGGGCACGCCAGCGCACCCACTGGGTGTAGCCCCCGAGATTCGGGCCGACTGCTGAGCAGTCGGGCCGGATCTTCCGGCAGCTACTTTGTCTTCTTTCCTCGCGGGGGCGCGTCAGCGCACCCGCTGGGTGTAGCCCCCGAGATTCGGGCCGACTGCTGAGCAGTCGGGCCGGATCTCCCAGCGACTACTTTGTCTTCTTTCCTCGCGGGGCGCGTCAGCGCACCCGTTGGGTCTAGCCCCCGAGATTCGGGCCGACTGCTGAGCAGTCGGGCCGGATCTCCCGGCGACTACTTTGTCTTCTTTCATCGCGGGGGCGCGTCAGCGCACCCGCTGGGTGTAGCCCCCGAGATTCGGGCCGACTGCTGAGCAATCGGGCCGGATCTCCCGGCGACTACTTTGTCTTCTTTCCTCGCGGGGGCGCTTCAGCGCACCTGCTGGGTGTGCCGTCGGAGCAGGAGGCAGACCAGCCGGCTTGGCACTACCGACAGCGCGGATCACGAGTGACCGTCCGAGTGGCGAAGCAGGCGGACGAATCATCCGGACGGGTGTTTCTTTTCTTCTCTTTGTCCCAGCCGACCTCTTTCTCTCTCTTTCTCTCTTTTTTTCCGCGAGGAGCAGTCGGCTTGACTTTTCTTCTTTGCCTCGCGTGGGGCAATCGGCCCTTTTTCTTATCTTTCTTTTTCGCCCGAGCAGTCGGCCGAAGGGGGAGCCCGTGCACGTGTGCGGGGCCGGCTGGCGGCGACCCGGCAGCGGGCCAGCAGGGGCAGGCGGGCACGGCGACGAGCCGGCCAGCCGGCTGGGCGAGGAGGCGAGCGGGCGCGGAGCTCTCGGCCGTGGGCGAGGTTGCAGGCGGCGAGCCGGGGCGGGGAGGCGGCCGGAGGCCGGGCGCAACGCGGGTCAGCTGGCGGCGAGCCGGACGGCCGCGAGTGGAGGCGACCCGACAGGTGCTCGGAGCCGGCTGGTGGCGGGGCTAGCCGTCCGTCCTGGGGCGGAGACGGCAGGCAGCAGGAGCCGGGCGCGGGTTGATGGAGGCGGAGCCTAGTTGGCTGGGGAGCTAGCCACGCGGGTAGGCGGGCGCCCGCGAAGGGTGCGGACAAGGGGCTCGGCCCAGGTGGAGCCGGCGTGCAGGAGGCGGCGGCGGCAAGCCGGACGGCGCAGGACGCGGAGCCGGCGCGGAGCAGCGAGTCGGCCAAGGCGGCGGGAGTCGGCCAAGGCGGCGGGGGGCGGCCGGCCAAAGCACCGCGACCCGGCAGTCGGCGCGGGAGGCCGGGTCAGGGCCGCAGCCGGCGCGGCGGGGTCGGAGCCAGCCCGCACGGGGGCTGAGGCGAGGCGGGGCGGCTGGGGCGCGCGGCCACGCGGGCAGGGCGGACGCTGGCCCGCGGACGCGCGGGCGGGCGGAGTTGGCGCGGCGCGGTCGAAGACGGCCAGGGGCGAAGCGAGGCGTCCGGGCGGAGCCGCGGGGGCACAGGGCAGCCGGATCCGGCGCGACGCAGAGGGAGCTAGATCCGGCCCCGCGGGCGTAGGTGGCGACGGTGTTGCAGGCGGCCAGGAGCGCGGCCCGCGGGCGTGGTGGTGCGCAGGAGCCGGACGAGGCTTGGCGGAGCCGGCGCCGGGGGCGGCACAGCCAGCACGGAGCGAGGCGGTGAGGAGGCCAGGCAGCCGGCGCGGCCACCGGAGCCGGCCGGAGCAGGGGGCAGTAGGCCGCGGCGAGCCAGCACGGGGGCGCAGTCGGCCTCCGCGGGGAGAGGCGCAGCACACCTGGCCGCTGGTGGAGGTGGCCCGATGGGGCAGAGCCGGCAAGCGGGTGCCTCGGGAAGTCGGCGTGCAGGCGGAGACGGACGCGTGCAACTCCGGGATGCGCTAGGCCGCGAAGGCAGAGGCCGGCAGCGCGCGGCGACGAGTGCCGGGGCGCGTGCGTCTGGAGGAGCACGGGGCCGACGCGGCCGGAGGCGAGGGAGCCGAACGGCAGGCCAGCAGGTGCGGGCGGGCGGCCAGCCAGTGCGGGCGGAGGTGCGTCGAGACGAGGCAGGAGCCGCCCTGGGCCAGCGGGAGGCGACCAGGCGGCGAGGCGACCAGGCGGGTGAGGAGGCCACGGGTGGCACCGCGGTTGCCGGTCGTAGCGGCCAGGTGCACGGGGCGGGAGCCGGCCCGGAGCAGCAACAAGCTGGAGCTGCTACACGCGCGTGCGCCGGCGACGCGGAAGTGCACTGGCGATGTGGAAGTGAGGTAGTACGTACGTATGTATGTAGAGCTAGCTAGCTAGCAGAATCAATCAAGCTGCCAGGGTGTTTTCTTGCTTGCTAGCGTGTATGGAGGAGCGACCGCGTGTTTCGGCCGGAGCAAGGCGCAACGCAGAGGGAAGCAGACGCGAACGGTGCGTGGATGGCCACGGCCGACCGAAATGAGGGCGCGCGCGCGGATGCTCGGCCGGCGCTGCGTTGGTGATGACGAAGATGGTGAAGCCGAGGGCGAGGACGCGCCGTTCCGCACGGCCGCTCCGGGGGTGGGTCAAAGTCGAGCCCCCGAGCGCTACCGAAGAGATGGCGCGACGCCGCGGCGGTGATGGCGAAGATGGTCCCGCCCGGACTACGAAACCAGCAGCAGAGTGGTAGCATAGTAGTAGTACCAGCCCCCGGTGGGCGCCAACTGTCGTGGTATTCTCACGGGGGGTGTGAGGCGACAGATGCCACAAGGGCTTTGTGTGAGGGTAAGACTGCTGCTGATAGGACCGGGAGCGGGTATGCGAGTAGCACACGCTAGTTTACCCAGGTTCGGGGCTCTCCGAAGAGATAACACCCCTACTCCTGCATGTCTGAGTATCTGTAGTATATCTGGTACAGGATGCTCCTGGAGCTGTATCTGAGGTCAGTGCCATGGGCATCTGGCATCTGGCCTCGTATGTGGCATGCTCGTGGCCGACCAGGCTCATGGCCGTGAGCATAGGAGTGCTCATGCGTGAGTGTGTTGTGTGGATGGATGGATGGATAGCTAGCTAGCTTGCTAGCTATTTGCTTGTGTGTGCGTGAGTCCATCCCCTTGGATGGATGGATGTGTGTCTCCTTTTATAGTGTGAGGTAGCTTTGTATGTAAGCTAGCTAGTGGCATGGGGGGCATGGGTGAGTGTCATACTTGTCTCCTAGGTCACTTCATGAATAGTGCCAGTGGACAAGTGACACTATACATGATGGCTGGGGTGACACGTGAATAGTGCTCGGGTACGACCGTCTCGTCGGTGTCTTGTCGGTGTCGAGTCGGGCTGCAGTCGGCAGCCGGCTGGTCGGCGCAGTCGGTCAGCCGGCAGCCGGCCGGGCAGCCGACCGGGTGGAGCAGTCGGACGGGGAGCCGGCAGGAGCGGCCGGGTAGTCGGACTGAGGGGCTTTGCTAGCCCCGATGTCTTGAAATATTGTCTTGCCGTCTTCGGGATACCCGTGTCCAATTACTCCGACATCGGGCTTGACTGGGTTTGTCACGTCCAAATAGATAGCCGTCCTCGCGTGTCAAGGCACGTCCTCGCGATCCATAGATCGATCTTGTGTGACCTGCTCTACTGTCCAGGTCTGGACGAAGGTCATATGTATAGCCCCTGAGCTGTCTTATCCCTGCCTTTACGGCGAGGTGGGACAGTCTGGTTTTCAGCTCGGGTTGCCGTTTTGTCCTGACCGCGCGGTGGCCGATCAACCGCATTGCGTGATGCTGGTGCGGGCTCTGGTGCCTCATCATCAAACTGAGGTAGCAATTTGCGCTTCGGGTAACTTTTGGCCGGGTGTTTAAGGCCGTATTCCTCGGCTGGAAGGACATCGGTCCATCTGTCATTGAGCAGGTCTTGATCAACTTGAAGCTGCTGCTGCTTCTTTTTCAGGCTCCTCGCAGTGGCTATTAGCTGAAGCTTAAAGTGCTCCTGCTCGAGAGGTTCCTCAGGCACGATGAAGTCTTCATTGTCGAGGCTCACCTCCTCCTCGGAGAGCGGATGGTAACTACTGTCCTCCGAGTCTTCTTCTATGGCCTGTTCGTCAGGGCTGATTTGCCCATCTTCCCGATTGTCTTGTTCGGCAGTTTGTTCATCGGTTTCTTCTGTGTCTTCGGCACCATCCGGAGTGTTGTCGTCTCCTATGCCGGTGTTGCTGTCTCTGCTGTGGCGTGATTTAGAGCGGCGCCGCTGACGCCGACGCTTTGGTTGTGTCTTGGGAGGGTCACTCTTCTCTGGGTTTTCCTTGTCGTCGCCGCTATTATGTTTTTGTGTATCCACCATGTATACGTCATATGAGGAAGTGGCCGTCCATCGCCCCGTGAACAGCGGGTTTTGGGCCTCCTCTTCTCCGGCATCGTCGTCCATACCGTCGATGACTTCGGAGTCATAGTCAAGCGTGTCGGTTAGGTCTTCGACAGTGGCCATGAAGTGGGCGGTGGGTGGGAAACGAGATTCTCCATGATCAGCCTCCAGTTCAAACCGGATACAATTCGGCTGTGAGTCCTCCGCCAAGGGCAGGTTCTTTAATGAGTTTAGTACATCGCCGAAGGGCAAGTGTTGGAAGATGTCTGCGGCGCTGAACTCAAAAATCGATAAGCGGTCAAGTTCGGCGTCCGTGGATGCGCATGGCTCGGAACTTATAACCAGAGACGAGTCCGGAGTTCCGGTGACAAAGACGTCGTGTGAGGTTGAGTCTATGTGCGGCTCCAACACCGTGGAATCTGTGGCCTCCGTGGTGGGGTTGAGCCTCTCGTCCTAGGATGGCGCAGTATGCTCCGGATCTAAGGCCAGAGCAGTTACAGGAGAAATCTCTTGGATGCGGTCCGATGACAGATTTAAGTCATGTTCATCGAGCTGACCAGGAGCGGTTGCCGTGGTATCGAATCCGGCGAAGATCAAATCTCCACGGACGTCCGCGACGTAGTTCAAGCTCCCGAATCTGACCTGATGGCCAGGGGCATAGCTATCAATCTGCTCCAGGTGATCAAAGGAGTTGGCCAGCAGTGTGAAGCCACCGAACACGAAGATCTGTCCGGGGAGGAAAGTTTCTCCTTGGACAGCGTCATTATTGATGATTGAAGGGGCCATCGAACCTTTTGGGGACGGCACAATGGAACTCTCAATGAAAGCACCAATGTCGGTGTCAAAACCGGCGGATCTCGGGTAGGGGGTCCCGAACTGTGCATCTAAGGTCGATGGTAATAGGAGACAGGGGACACGATGTTTACCCAGGTTTGGGCCCTCTCTATGGAGGTAATACCCTACTTCCTGCTTGATTGATCTTGATGAATATGAGTATTATAGGAGTTGATCTACCACGAGATCGTAATGGCTAAAACCCGAGAGGCCTCGCCTGTATGACTATGGTAATGAATATCTCCTCTCCGGACTAAGTCCTCCGGTTTATATAGACACCGGGAGGATCTAGGGTTACACAAGGTCAGTTACAAAGAAGGGAATCTACACATTTGGTCACCAAGCTTGCCTTCCACACCAAGGAGAGTCCCATTCGGACACGGGTGCAGTCTTCGGTCTTCGTATCTTCACAGCCCATCAGTCCGACCCATGGCTAACAGGAAGGACACCCGAGGACCCCTTAGTCCAGGACTCCCTCAGTTGTACCCTCCTCGGGACTCCCCCCAGGTGCAACCAGGGCCCAACTTCTTCCTTCTGGCCCATAAAAAATCATCATGGAGTTTCGTGGCATTTGGACTCCATCCGATATTGATTCCCTGCGATGTAAAAAACATGGAAAAACAACAACTGGCACTCGGCACTATGTCAATAGGTTAGTACCAAAAAGTGATATAAAATGACTATAAAACATCAAGGATTGATAATAAAACAGCATGGAACAATAAAAAATTATAGATACGTTGGAGACGTATCAGCATCCCCAAGCTTAACTCCTACTCGTCCTCGAGTAGGTAAGTGATAAAAACAAATTTTTGATGTGGAGTGTTGTTCATCATGTCATATCATATTCTTTTCTTTATAGCGTGGACATTTGGACTTTTGATGTGATTCAAAGCAATAGTCTAGTTTTGACATAATAATTTAGATACTCAATCATATCAACAAGCAACCATGTCTTTCAAAATGTCAATGCTAAAACAAGTTATCCCTAGCCCATCATGCTCAAACATTGATCCATTCATGAAACACACTCGAATATTAACTACACCCAATACTTAAGCACGATCTTATTGCCTCCTAGTTGGTGCTTTTTGTAAGAGATGATGGAGACTCAAATTCAAAATAAAAATTGCATAAAGTAAAAGAAAGGCCCTTCGCAGAGGGAAGTAGGGATTTGTAGAGGTGCCAGAGCTCAAAGCGAAAAAACAGAGATAAAAACATTTTGGGAGGTGTATCCATCCCACCAACGAAAACGACTAAGAGTTCCGAACACTTTCCATGCTAGATATGCCATAGGCGGTTCCCAAACAGAAAATAAAGTTTATTCCTTTTTCCACCATACTTTCACTTTCCATGGCTAACCGTATCCACGAGTGCCCTCCATACCAACACTTTCCAAGGAATTTATTATTTGACAACATAAAGTAAATTCATTTTTGCATTTCGGGACTGGGCATCCCTAAGACCTTTGCCTTACTCTCGCGCAATGACAAGTGGATAAACACTCATCATGAGAATAACACATCTAGCATGGAAAATATTAGCCACCCATTACCGTTCCGCGAGCAAAACAAACACACAAAAGAGAAGTTTATTTTGAAAATTAGATATGGTACATGCAAATTTGCTTAGAACGGCAAAAGAATACTGCATATAGGTATATATAGTGGACTCATGTGGCAAAACTGGTTTAAAGGATTTTGGATGCACAAGTAGAGATCATACTTAGTGCAAAATGAAGGCTAGCAAAAAGATTGAGAAGCGACCAACCAAGAAATGAATAATCTCATAAGCAAGCATTAAGCATAATTAACACCGAATAATGCACCACAAGTAAGATATAATTTTCATTGCATGATTATTGACTTCGTGCATGCATAGGGAATCACAAACCTTAACACCAATATTCTTACTAGAGCATAATTACTCATCAACATAACTCACATATCACATCATCATATCTCAAAACTATTCCTAAGAATCAAGTTTATTTTGTCCAATGATCTTCATGACATTTTTTACTTTATCCTCCTTGGATATTTATCACTTTGGGACTAATTTTCATGTGTTGCTTTTCATAAGCTCAAACAAATATAAGTGAAGATCATGAGCATAACAAATTTTCTTTCTCTCAAAATAATTTAAGTGAAGCAAGAGAGAATTTCTTCAAAATTTACTAACTCTCAAATAAATCTAAGTGAAGCAAGAGAGCATTTCTTCAAAAATACTAAGCACACCGTGCTCAAAAAGATATAAGTGAAGCACTAGAGCAAGTCCTAGCTCATAAAAGATTTAAGTGAAGCACAGAGAGCAATTCTAACAAGTCATGATATAATTTTGGCTCTCTAAAATAGGTGTGTCCAGCAAGGATTGATAACTTAAAACACAAAATAAAACAAGCAAAGACACATATCATACAAGACGCTCCAAGCAAAACACAGATCATGTGATGAATAAAAATATAGCCTCGAGTAAAATACCGATAGTTGTTGGAAGAAAGCGGGGATGCCACTTGGGGGCATCCCCAAGCTTAGTTGGTTGCTCATTCTTGGATAATAGCTTGGGATGCCGGGGCATACCTAAGCTTAGGCTCTTACATCCTTCCTTCATCCATCGTAAGATAACCCAAAACTTGAAAACTTCAATCACACAAAACTCAACAAAACCTTTGTGAGATCCGTTAGTATAAGAAAGCAAACTGCTACTATAAGTGCTGTATCAAACCAATTCATATTTTGTTTTTGTATTACATCTACTGTATTCCCACTTTTCTATGGCAAAAACTCATCAAAGAAAACCATAGAGCCATCAAATAAGCACACAACACAAAGAAAACAGAATCTGTCAAAACAGAACAGTCTGTAGGAATCTGACTTTATGAAAACTTCTGGAACTCCAAAAATTCTACCAAATTAGGACGACCAGGGTAATTTGTATATTAATATTATTCAAAAAGAATCAGAGCAAAATCTCTTCTCTGTGATTTATGAAAATTATTTTCGTGAGCGTAAAGTTTCTGTCTTTTTCAGCAAGATCAAACAACTATCACCCAAGAAGATCCTAAAGGCTTTACTTGGCACAAGCACTAATTAAAACATAAAAAACACAATCATAACAGTAGCATAATTGTGTTAACACACAAGAGCAGAAAGCAAAAAGCAAAAATAAAGTTTATTCATAGGGTTGCCTCCCAACAAGTGCTATAGTTTTACGCCCTTAGCTAGGCGTAAGGCAAGGGTCTAAGTTTTGTCATCTTTGTCCAACTCCTCAATCAAACACTTAGAATCCTTCAAGGATTTAGCATAAAGACCTTTGATAGCAATACTTCTAGGGGTAAAATTAAAGATTTCGTTCTTGCAAAAAGGATCTCTTATCACTTCAACAAAATTAGGGTGAATACTAATCATCTTAAGATCTCCTTTATTGCTACCACTAGAATTTGCACCCTTGTTCCTAGATCTCCTACTCTTTACGGGAGTTTCCTCAATAATTTTAGTGGTAGTGAAAGCCGTGCTTAGATTACTAAAGATTTCTTCCAATTTATCGACCCGAGACGGACTTTCTTCTATTCTTTCATGGATTAAGGTGCCCCTCTCTTTTAACAACTTAAAAACATCACCCGCTTTTGACCCAAGATTAGTAGCAAAATTATGCATCTTTTTATGTATAATTTCCATATGATCTTCGGTGAGCACTTTCTTTTCAATAGCATCTAGTCTTTCCATAACATGCTCAAGAGTCAAAATTGTTTCGTTAACCATAAGAGGTGGTGAGCCCACTAAATTTCCCATAGCATTAAGAGCATCAAAAGGAGGACTCATTAAGAAATTTCCACTGGTAATCGTATCAAGGACGAATCTATACCAAGTGGTGATGCCAACATGAAAACAACGCAGAAGCACAACGGTAGATTGCTTACGGATAGATCTATTATGAGCATTGCAAATTCTATACCAAGCATCTTTTAAACTTTCTCCTCCACTTTGTTTAAAGTTGAGAACCTCGTTCTCGGGAGTGCAAGCAAGAGAGGAGGAATTATCCATAACGGCAAACATGATATCACACACAAAAACAGATCTGGCAAGAAAACGGCGAACGGAAAAAGAGAGGCGAATAAAACGGCAAATTTTGTGAAGTGGGGGAGAGGAAAACGAGAGGCAAATGGTGAATAATGTAAATTGCAAGGAGATGAGATTTGTGATTAGGAGCCTGGTTATGATGAAGATCCTCCCCGGCAACGGTGCCAGAAATTCCTTTTGATGTAGCTTGAAGCTACGTCGGTATTTCCCAAAGAGGGAGGAATGATGCAGCACAACGGCGGTAGGTATTTCCCTCAGAAATGAAACCAAGGTTATCGAACCAGTAGGAGAACCAAGCAACACAACATAAACAGCCCCTGCACACAAATAACAACACCTCGCAACCCGACGTGTTAAAGGGGTTGTCAATCCCTTTTGGTGTACGGCGCCAGAAATTGCGTGGACGGGAAATAAATTGTAGTAGATTGAAAAAATAGATCACAAATAAAATAAAGTGCAGCCAAGTATTTTTGTACTTTTGGTTTAATAGATCTGAATAAAAAGAGCAAATAAAATAGATCGCAAAGCAAATATATGAGAAAGAAGACCCGTGGTCCATAGGTTTCACTAGTGGCTTCTCTCGAGAAAGATAGCAAACGGTGGGTAAACAAATTACTGTTGGGCAATTGATAGAACTTCAAATAATTATGACAATATCTAGGCAATGATCACTACATAGGCATCACGTCCAAGATTAGTAGACCGACTCCTGCCTGCATCTACTACTATTACTCCACACATCGACCGCTATCCAGCATGCATGTAGTGTATTAAGTTCATGGAAAAACGGAGTAATGCAATAAGAACGATGACATGATGTAGACAAGATCCGTTTATCTATATGGCGGTAGATATAGATCTCATCTTTTTATCCTTAGTAGCAACGATACATACGTGTCGCTTCCCTTTCTGTCACTGGGATCAAGCACCGTAAGATCGAACCCACTACCGGGCACCTCTTCCCATTGCAAGATAAATAGATCAAGTTGGCCAAACAAAACCCAAATATCGGAGAAGAAATACGAGGCTATAAGAGATCATGCATATAAGAGATCAAAGAAATCTAATAACTTTCATGGATATAAAAAGATATGACTGGTCATAAACTCGAAGTTCATCAGATCCAAACACACCGCAAAAAGAATTACATCATATGGATCTCCAAGAGACCATTGTATTGAGAATTCAGCGAGAGAGAGAAAGCCATCTAGCTACTAACTACGGAGCCGAAGGTCTACAAAGAAATACTCACGCATCATCGGAGAGGCACCAATGGAAGTGGTGAACCCCTCCGTGATGGCGTCTAGATTGGATCTGGTGGTTCTGGACTCTGCGGCGGCTGGATGAATATTTCGTCGATGCTTCTAGGGTTCTGGGATTTTTTGGGTATTTATAGAGCAAAGAGGTGGTCCGGGGGGCACCCGAGGTGGGAACAACCCACCAGGGCGCGCCAGGGCCTCCTTGCGCGCCCTGGTGGGTTGTCCCCTCCTCGGGACTCCCCCCAGGTGCAACCAGGGCCCAACTTCTTCCTTCTGGCCCATAAAAAATCATCGTGGAGTTTCGTGGCATTTGGACTCCCTCTGATATTGATTTCCTGTGATGTAAAAAACATGGAAAAAACAACAACTGGCACTTGGCACTATGTCAATAGGTTAGTACCAAAAATGATATAAAACGACTATAAAATGATTATAAAACATCCAAGATTGATAATAAAACAGCATGGAACAATAAAAAATTATAGATACGTTGGAGACGTATCAATCTCCTAGATAGATCTGGCGTGATCGTAGGATTTTTTTTTTGAATTACTACGTTCCGCAACAAGAGCTACCTAGGAAAAACCTGCAGGGACGCATCCACGTCAAGATGACTGTTAAGGGCCAGACCCTTACGACAATCGTGACAATATGATACCGGCGGGCATCCAGAGCAGACATAGGGATCGATCATACGAACGCAAACATATAGAGCTCAAAGGGATAAACACGCATTTAAGATTCAACAGAGAATATCGGTTCCATGCAAACATGATAGATAGAGTGACTAAACACGAAATATGCATCATGTTTCATTACAGGGCAACGCAGGAACGACAGCAGCCCGATACTTGGTCTGATGGATAGGTGAAACCATTTAGACGTGAAGGACCCTGGCGGCCCGGGCAGCGGCTTTCTCCTTGGCAGCTGCGACATCGGCGCCCGCTGGTGGCTTCTTGAATCCATCGTCAAGATCAAGGTCCGGATGGCAGCAGACAATATTGCTCAGGACCATGAAGAGGGCGTCGTGAGCAAGCTTCCGGGACTCGGTCGCGAAACGCTCGGCCCTCCCCTCTTCATGCACCTTCAGCTTCTTGATCAACTCGTTGAAGAAGACTCCCAGCTTGGCGCTTGGGACCTCGTGCTTGTTGACCGAGAAGGTTGGACTGTCCATGCCCATCACCATAGCTTGGGCGGCAAGACGCTCGGCGATGTCGATCAGGCTCTTGATCCAGAGGTCGACCTGCTCGGACTGATTCTTCATCTTGTCCTCTGCATCTTTCTGGAGACGCTTGGCGGTGTCCAGATCCTTGGACAATAGCTGCTGGCATAGACTCTGCTGCGCTTTCCAATGTGTTGATCTGGGCCTTCATGTCTGTGATGGTGCCGTTGGCAGTATCAAGGCTCTGGGCCTTGGAGGAGAGCTGCGACTGCACATCAGCCAAGAGGGTCTCCGCCTTCCGTGCTTCTTCTTTGAGGGCATTCACCTCCTTCACACTCCCGGCAAGATCTTTCGTCAGCTTAGCCACCTGCTGGTCAAGCTCAATCTTGGCATTGGACGCGGCAGCCAGGTCGTCCGTAAGCTTCTTTAGTTGGGCGGTAGAGTTAGCGGCAAGGGCATCCAGGGCAGCTCCATGCTTGTCTTCCAGTTCTTTGGTACGCTGACGCACAACAGTCTCCAGATTGTCATCCTTGGCACAGAGAGCACCTTCGAGTTTCTCCTCACGGAGGGAGATCTCTCGTTCTCTGGCGTCCAGGGAAGCCTTGTGGCCCACCAAGCGCGCAAAGCGGGCCATGACATCTTCCCTCGTCATCAGGAGCGTCTCTTGCTGCCTCATGAGCGCCTTGAACTGCTTGTCGTGCCACTCGTGCAACTCCAGGCATTTATCCTTCAACTTCTGGTCCACCTAGCTAGCGGACTCGCGTCGCTCCTTGAGCGCCTGCCACTTCTGGTTGTGCCGGGCCTGCATCCCCTTCATGCCCATCGCCATGGATTCCATGAAGGACAAGTCCACTACGATGGCTGCTGAGTCATCAGCCTCTCCAGCTCCCTGATAGATCGGAGCCAGGAGATGTTGAAGCTCTTCGTCAAGCTCTGCGCTCGTTGTTAGAGATAGGCCGGGGGCTCCAGTGCCACGCGGCAACAACACCATGGCCAGCGTGTTTCAGGACGGTGATGGGGTCTCAGCGACAGTCCCAGAGGAGGGGAGTGGGCCCATCGTTTGGAGGGGAATTTTCACCTCGACGACCACTTCCTCCTCCGGGGCGTTCTTCGAGGAATGCTCTACCACCGCCAAAGGATCCTGGGCGTTCCCGACAGCAAGGTCCTGTCCCTCAGCAGCAGCAATCTCTATAGCCTCATCTGCGACAGCCCTTCCTATATCAGCCACCACCTCCAGCAGCTCTGGCTCCTCGGCTTGGGGGGCTACACATGAAAAGGCCGGCGAACACTGAAGAAACGGAAGTTTTAAGCAAATTGGGAAATCAGGAGAAGCAATCAGAGCAAGAAAGGAAAAAGGGGAATAAGTGGAGTACCTGGAGAACTCTGTCGTGCGGGAACCTCAGTTTCCCTTGCAACGTCTGTTGCCGGGCCATGAACTTCGCCCTCTGCCTTGGTAGTCACGGCAGCCTCCTGCGCGACCACATTCGTGAAGGGTCCGGTGGGGGTCCTCTCGGCTCGAGTGGCGGGGGAAGCATGCCCCTCGGGGAGGGGCTCACCGTGCGTTGTCTCACCTCCCCCTCCGGCTGAGGGAACAGGGAGGCCATCCCCGTCGCCTCCGGCGGATGGGGCCAAGTCCCCACTCCCGGGCCGAGGGCTGGACTGGGGGCTCGGCACGGGGTCCTCTACATCACCCTCCGCCAAGACCGGGATCTCCGCGCCCCTCAACGACCCAAGACGGCGGAGCTTCTTCCGTGGGCGGTAAATGATTGCTTCCGTGTCCTCCTCCACTTCCCTGTCGGCAATAGCAAAACGAAAGGCCAGTCAGAAAAGGTAATCAAGCATATCGAAGATACTTACGAAGGGCAGGAAAAATCTTCGTCACTCTTCTTCAATAAGCATGGAGTTTAAGTTGAACTCCATGGGAGGCCAGGGATCCCTTCCTCTCTTTGGAGGTGGAGGGACAGGACTCCCCGGCAGCTTCGGCGCCCGGCATGGCGCCGGGGGCTCCGGGGAAGACAAGCTCTATCAAGAACTCGAGCTGGAGTGGGAGCTGGAATCCACTTCCACGTCCGCTGATTGCTTGGCGAAGGAAGCTTTGGTCCGAGCAAGGCGAGGAGATTGGCGACACGCCACCTCAGCCTTGGTGGCCTTGGTAGTGGTCTTCTTCACCCTCTTGGCGGTTGGTGCTGGATTGGGGGCCGCCGCCCCTCCGTTGGTGGCGCGCCTGCAGGTACGCTGGTCCGGGACCGGCTCGGGGGCTTGAGGCCCAACTGCAAGCCACTCCGCCTCGAGCTCCACCACCTCGCCAACATCCTCCTCCTCCTGAAGCTTCATTGCTGCCGTGGCTAGGGCCTCTAGCCCTGCAAGGTTATCCCCGGCAAGCTCTTCCCCGACAACCCCTTCCATGGCTTTCACTTTGCTGCCACCATGAGAAGAGCTCTCGTCCTCGGCTTTTCCCTTGCCCGTCCCGGCCTTTGTGGCCCTTGCCATCTCCGCGAGACGAGCAGCTTTATCCTCCTCAACACTCCTTAAGATATACGCCACCTCCACAGAGGAGGTGCATTTGTACATCCCAGTTTCGACCCTGGTGGCCTTCCCCACCAGGTTGTTCGACCACTGGAGCTCTTCATCAAGAGTGGGCAGTCGCCAATCACCTGCCACTCCATGGGCATTGCAATCCGGCATCCATTTCAGTATCTGGTCCCGGGCTGAATTGATGTTCATAGGGATGACGGTTGTCGGGAGCTTGAACAGCTCAAAGCAACCAAACAATTGGTCGCACAACTATGCATGGTCGTAAACTAACAAGTTGTTGGCCAATCCTGGGAGCAACCTCATCCTGTCCGCAGCATCACCGTACAACCAGGCCGGTATGTCCCTCTCTTGCAGCGGCGAGATGCGGTGGAGAAGAAAATCTGCCCCCACATGCTCAACGGTTAGCCCGGCAGCCTTCAAACGGGTGATCCTGTTAATTGTCGGGCGCAGCCTATCTTCAGTAAGGCCTTTAGCGCTCCATTCCTTGCCGCGCTCAACACATTCCTTCCGCGCTTCACAAAATTCAGGGTCTTCCTCATCTTAAATCCAGCACCAATCCCCTCTCCACTCATCCCACCTCTCACGCTGCTTCCCAGGGATATAATCCCAGAGCTTCCTCGCCACCCATGGCATCCAACTAATGTTCCCGGAGCGATGACTCTTGTTCTCCACCCGCGGGATGAAATAATGCCGGAACAGATCCACATTGGGTTTGACTCCGACGAAATTCTCGCACAAGTGTGCAAAAATGGCCATGGTCTCCATTGCATTTGGCGTGAAGTCGAGGAGATGGAATCCATAGATGGTCATGATCGCCTCAAAGAAATCAGAGAAGGGGGGACAGAGGCCGCAGATAAAGTAAGCGTAGAAGAATCGATATGAGTCCGGCGGATCTTCCTTCCCCTCCCCAAAAACTTTTGGCGCCCCGTGCCCTTTAGGAATGGGCCTCCCCCCACAGATACCCATACCTCGCCTGAAGAACTGGTCTGCTCAAGGATGACGGAAGGAAGATGACGTCTCCCCTCCATTTCTTGTTCAGCTCCGCTACCCTCTTGCTTCCCTCGGCGGCAACTTCCTTCTCCGCGTCCGTCTGCTTTCCCTTCTCTGCGGGTTTCTTCCCCATTTCCGCGGCGGCGATGCGGAAGGAGAAAGGATTCAGTGGGAAGGGCGGCGGTGGACAGGAGAAAGGAGGGGGACCGTCGTTTGGCTTGCGGAAGAAGATGATGGAAGGGCGAGGCGAGCAACAAGTGAAGCTTGCCGCACCACTTTTTTCCCTGTTTTTAAGGGGAGAAGTGCGGAACAGAGGCGCGACGCTTCAGAAAGTTACTGTTTTACCATAACTGCAACAGTTCCATGACTTCACGACGCGCAGTAATTGCGCAAAGTGGACGTTGGATTGACTAGTCGTCGTGGCCAAACCGGCGTGCGCAGCCCCCTCCTGCCACGTGTCCGTGCACTTTTTTGGGGCCTAACCCAACGTGCCACGCAACACGTGTGGCTCATGCCCGGGGGCTTATGTTGGGGAAAACAGATAGGGGTATATATTTTCCCCTAACTTGTGCACGGACAAGCCAAAGGCCGTGCCAAGATGCAAGAACTCAAGGTATTCAAAGGGCCAACATGCGGATCAAGAAGACCAAGATCAAGCCAGAAGAGCAAGATGCCACCGGGAGAAAAGCCTCCCTTCCCGGGCAGGCGAGCTCGACAAGGACGGGGCCACCCCCGGAAGAAGACGTCCAAGACATCCCGGCAGGGCCTACCGGGGCTCACGGAGGCAAAACCACCTCACCCAAGCACTCCGCCACGATCCATGTCGTCAATAAGTGCGGTGTCAAGCCGCAAAGTGACTAAGTGGCAGCCATTCGCCACATGGCAGCTTTTCTCTATGGAAGAGGCCCAAGAACGACACCCGTCCTGCGACGTGTCAAACGAGCAGGCGTGGAGCTGGCGAGACAGCCCGACAAGGGCCGGGAAACTAATGACGTGACGTTAAGCGGTGCATTTAATGCACCCTGTCAGCCTGCAGAGTTAGGTATGACAGCACTCTCCAGTAAATTCTAAAATAAATTGCTGGACGTGAGGAATTTATCTATTAATCATTTGCAAAAAAATCAACTAAATAGCACTCTCCAGTAAAAAGTTGTAGTTAATCTCGTGAGCGCTAAAGTTTTTGTGTTTTACAACAAGATCGCAAAGACTTTCCCCAAGTCTTCCCAAAGGTTCTACTTGGCACAAACACTAATTAAAACACAAAACCACATCTAAACAGAAGCTAGATGGATTATTTATTCCTAAACAGAACCAAAAAGCAAAAAACTAAAATAAAATTGGGTTGCCTCCCAACAAGCGCTATCGTTTAACGCCCCTACCTAGGCATAAAGGCAAGGATAGATCTAGGTGCTACCATCTTTGGTAGGCAATCCATAAGTAGTTCTCATAATAGATTCATAAGGTAATTTTATTTTCTTTCTAGGAAAGTGTTCCATGCCTTTCCTTAACGGAAATTGGAATCTAATATTTCCTTCCCTCATATCAATAATTGCACCAATCGTTCTAAGGAAAGGTCTACCAAGAATAATAGGACATGAAGGATTGCAATCTATATCAAGAACAATCAAATCTACGGGCACATAATTCCTATTTGCAACAATAAGAACATCATTAATTCTTCCCATAGGTTTCTTAATGGTGGAATCCGCAAGGTGCAAGTTTAAGGAACAATCATCAAATTCACGGAAACCTAGCAAATCACACAAAGGTTTTGGAATTGTGGAAACACTAGCACCCAAATCACACAAAGCATAGCATTCATGATCCTTAATTTTAATTTTAATAGTAGGTTCCCACTCATCATAAAGTTTTCTAGGGATAGAAACTTCCAATTCAAGCTTTTCTTCATAAGATTGCATTAAAGCATCAACGATATGTTTAGTAAAAGCCTTATTTTGACTATAAGCATGCGGAGAATTTAGCACGGATTGCAACAAGGAAATTCAATCTAGTAAAGAACAATTATCATAATTAAATTCCTTGAAATCCAAGATAGTGGGTTCATTGCTATCTAAAGTTTTGACCTCTACAATCCCACTTTTACCAAATTTTGCATCAAGATCTAAAAACTCCGAATCATTGGGACGCCTTTTAACTAAAGTTGACTCATCTCCAGTCCCATCATTATCAAGATTCATTTTGCAAAACAAAGATTTAATAGGGGACACATCAATCACTTTTAGATCTTCATCCTTATTATCATGAAAACTAGAAGAACACGCTTTCATAAAGCAATCTTTTTTAGCATGGAACCTAGCGGTTCTTTCTTTGCACTCATCAATGGAAATTCTCATAGCCTTGAGAGACTCATTGATATCATGCTTAGGTGGAATAGATCTAAGTTTCAAAGAATAAACATCAAGAGAAATTCTATCCACGTTCCTAGCCAATTCATCAATCTTAGGCAATTTTTCTTCAAGCAAAGCATTGAAATTCTTTTGAGAAATCATAAATTCTTTAACACTAGTCTCAAAATCAGAGGGCATCTTATTAAAATTTCCATAAGAGTTGTTGTAGGAATTACCATAATTATTAGAGGAATTACTAGGGTACGGCCTAGGATTAAAGTTTCCTCTATATGCGTTGTTACCAAAATTATTCCTACCAACAAAATTCACATCCATGGATTCATTATTATTCTCAATCAAGGTAGACAAAGGCATATCATTGGGATCAGAAGAAACACTCTTATTAGCAAACAATTTCATAAGTTCATCCATCTTTCCACTCAAAACATTAATTTCTTCAATTGCATGCACCTTTTTACTAGTAGATCTTTCAGTGTGCCATTGAGAATAATTAACCATAATATTATCTAGCAGTTTAGTAGCTTCTCCTAAGGTGATTTCCATAAAAGTGCCTCCTGCGGCCGAATCTAAAAGATTTCTAGAAGCAAAATTCAATCCGGCATAAAAAATTTGTATAACCATCTATAAATTCAAACCATGTGTAGGGCAATTACGTATCATTAATTTCATTCTCTCCCAAGCTTGTGCAACATGTTCATGATCAAGTTGCTTAAAGTTCATAATATCGTTTCTAAGAGAGATGATCTTAGCGGGAGGAAAATACTTAGAGATCAAAACATCTTTGCACTTATTCCAAGAATCAATACTATTTTTAGGCAAAGACGGAAACCAAGTTTTAGCACGATCTCTAAGCAAAAAAGGAAATAGCTTTAATTTAACAATATCATTGTCCACATCTTTCTTCTTTTGCATATCACACAAATCAACAAAGCTATTTAGATGGGTAGCGGCATCTTTACTAGGAAGGCCGGCGAATTGATCTTTCATGACAAGATTAAGCAAAGCAGCATTAATTTCACAAGATTCAGCATTGGTAAGAGGAGCAATCGGAGTGCTAAGAAAATCATTGTTGTTGGTATTGGAAAAGTCACACAATTTAGTATTATCTTGAGCCATCGTGACAAGCAAGCAATCCAACAAACAAGAAAACAAGAAGCAAGCAAAAAAGAGGCGAACGGAAAGAGAGGGCGAATAAAACGACAAGGGTGAAGTGGGGGAGAGGAAAACAAGAGGCAAATGGCAAATAATGTAATGCGAGGGATAAGAGTTTGTGATGGGTACTTGGTATGTCTTGACTTGTGCGTAGACTCCCCGGCAATGGCGCCAGAAATCCTTCTTGCTACCTCTTGAGCACTGCGTTGGTTTTCCCTTGAAGAGGAAAGGGTGATGCAGCAAAGTAGCGTAAGTATTTCCCTCAGTTTTTGAGAACCAAGGTATCAATTCAGTAGGAGGCCACACGCAAGTCCCTCGTACCTACACAAACAAATAAGAACCTTGCAACCAACACGATAAAGGGGTTGTCAATCCCTTCACGGCCACTTGCAAAAGTGAGATCTGATAGAGATGATAAGATAATATTTTTGGTATTTTTATGAAGAAAAGTAAATATGCAAAGTAAACGGCGATAGAAATAGCTTGTTGACGGAAGATTAATATGATGGAGAATAGACCCCGGGGCCATAGGTTTCACTAGTGGCTTCTCTCAAGATAGCATAAGTATTACGGTGGGTGAACAAATTACTGTCGAGCAATTGATAGAAAAGTGCATAATTATGAGAATATCTAGGCATGATCATGTATATAGGCATCACGTCCGTGGCAAGTAGACCGACTCCTGCCTGCATCTACTACTATTACTCCACACATCGACCGCTATCCAGCATGCATCTAGAGTATTAAGTTCATAAGAACAGAGTGACACATTAGGTAAGATGACATGATGTAGAGGGATAAACTCATGCAATATGATATAAACCCCATCTTTTTATCCTCGATGGCAACAATACAATACGTGTCGTTTCCCCTACTATCACTGGGATTGAGCACCGCATGATTGAACCCAAAGCTAAGCACTTCTCCCATTGCAAGAAAGATCAATCTTGTAGGCCAAACCAAACTGATAATTTGAAGAGACTTGCAAAGATAACCAATCATACATAAAAGAATTCAGAGAAGATTCAAATATTGTTCATAGATAATCTTGATCATAAACCCACAATTCATCGAATCTCGACAAGCACACCGCAAAAAGAGTTACATCGAATAGATCTCCAAGAAGATCGAGGAGAACTTTGTATTGAGATCCAAAGAGAGAGAAGAAGCCATCTAGCTAATAACTATGGACCCGAAGGTCTGTGGTAAACTACTCACACATCATCGGAGAGGCTATGGTGTTGATGTAGAAGCCCTCCGTGATTGATGCCCCTCCGGCAGAGCGCCGGAAAAGGCCCCAAGATGGGATCTCACGGGTACAGAAGGTTGCGGCGGTGGAATTAGGTTTTCGTGGTGCTCCTCGATGGTTTCGGGGTACGTAGGTATATATAGGAGGAAGAAGTAGGTCGGTGGAGCCACGAGGGTGGAGGGCGCACCCAGGGGGGTAGGTGCGCCCCTTGCCTCGTGGCCTCCTTGTTGATTGCTTGACGTCCACTCCAAGTCCTCCGGATCATGTTTGTTCCAAAAATAACGCTCCCGAAGGTTTTATTCCGTTTGGACTCCGTTTGATATTCCTTTTCTGCGAAACACTGAAATAGGCAAAAAAACAGCAATTTGAACTGGGCCTTGGGTTAATAGGTTAGTCCCAAAACTAATATAAAGTGTATAAATAAGCCCATTAAACATCCAAAACAGAATATATAATAGCATGGAGATTTCAAAAATTATAGATACGTTGGAGACGTATCAAGGTGGCTGTGGTTTCCCATGACAGTGACAGACCATCCCCTAAGGGGCTAGTGCGCCCCCATATAGGCCGAAATAGGAGGGGAAGGAAAGAGGGGAAGGGAGAAGGAAAGGGGAGGATTCGGCCTCCCCCTTCCTTCCCTCCCCCTCTCTTTCCTTTCCCCTCCGATGAATAAGGAAGGGGGGTCAATTGGGGAGGAACCCCAAGTAGAATTCGGCCTACTTAGGGCGCCCCCCCGTGGCTGCTCCCTCTCCCTCCCACCTATATATATATATATATTATATATATATATATATATTATATATATATATATATATATGAGGGGGGAGGCGCCTAGAACACACAACATCTATTAGCCATGTGCGGCGCCTTCCCCCACAGATTACACTCTAGGTCATATCTCCGTAGTGCTTAGGCGAAGCCCTGCGTGGATCACTTCACCATCACCGTCACCACGCCCTCGTGCTGGCAGAACTCATCTCCCTCGACACTTTGCTGGATCAAGAGTTTGAGGGACGTCATTGAGCTGAACGTGTGCAGAACTCAGAGGTGCCGTACGTTCGGTGCTTGATCGGTCGGAACGAGAAGAAGTTCGACTACATCAACTGCGTTGTCGAACGCTTCCGCTTTCGGTTTACGAGGGTACATACACACAGTCTCTCCTCTCGTTGCTATGCATATCCTAGATAGATCTTGCGTGAGCGTAGGAATTTTTTTGAAATTGCATGCTACATTTCCCAACACTAGCTACTAACTATGGACCCATAGGTTTCTGGTAAACTACTCATGCATCATCGAAGGGTATCAAGGATGACGAAGAGTCCCCTCCGTGATCAAATCCCCCTCCAGCAGAGTGCCGGAAAAGGTCTCTAGATGGGACTCATGGTTCTAGAACTTGTGACGGCAGAAAAAAGTATTTCATGGACTCCTCTGTTGGTTTCACGATTTTAGAGAATTCATAGAGGCGGAGCTAGGTCAAACGGAGCCTCGTGGGCCCCACCACCCATCAGGGCGCTCCTTGGTGGGTGGTGGGCCCATGCTCCCACGTCTAGTCTTCTCCCGAAGCTTCTAGTGTCTCTTTTGTCTAGAAAAAAATCTCCAAATAGTTTCGTGGCATTTGGACTTCATTTAGTACTGATATTCTGCGAAACCAAAAACAAGCAAAAAACAGCAACTGGCACTGGGCACTAAGTTAATAGGCTAGTCCCAAACAATGATATATAATTGCTTGTAAGTGTATATAAAACATGTAAGACTGATAATATAATAGCATGGAACAGTAAAAAATTATATATACGTTGGAGACGTATCAAGACCTCGGACAGTTGAGGAAGCCCATCATTGGAATATACAAGCCAAGTTCTATAATGAAAAATTCCCACTAGTATATGAAAGTGACAACACCGGGGACTCACTATATAAAAAACATGGTGCTACTTTGAAGCACAAGTGTAGAAAAGGATAGTAACATTGCCCCTTCTCTCTTTTTCTCTCTTTTTTTGCTGGGCTCTTTTTGGCCTCTCTTTTTTCATTTTATGTATTTATTTATTTATTTATTTCCTCACTGGTACAATGCTCTAATAATGATGATCATCACACTTCTATTTACTTACAACTCAATATTACAACTCGATAAAACTAAAACATATGACTCTATATGATTGCCTCTAAGAGTGTACCAGGATGTGCAATGATGCTAGCGTAACATGTATGATAATGATGAACGGTGGCTGAGCCACAAATACTACGTCAACTATATGATCATGCAAAGCAATATGACAATGATGATGTGTGTCATAATAACGGAACAGTGGAGGTTGCATGGCAATATATCTCGGAATGGCTATGGAAATGCCATGGTAGGTAGGTATGGTGGCTGTTTTGAGGAAGATATAAGGAGGCTTATATGTGATAGAGCGTATCATATCATGGGGTTTGGATGCACCAGCGAAGTTTGCACCAACTCTCGAGGTGAAAAAGGGCAATGCACGGTACTGAAGAGGCTAGGAAATTGCAGAAAGGTGAGAGTGCGTATAATCCATGGACTCACATTAGTCATAAACAACTCACATACAAATTGCGGAAGTTTATTAGCCCTCGAAGCAAAGTATTACTACGCATGCCCCTAGGAGGGAGGTTGGTAGTAGTTAACCATCGCTCGCCCCTGACCTTCATGCAAAGGAAGACACCCAATAATAATCCGTGCTCCAACTTCTTAGCATAACGGGAGACTATGCGTGCATGCTTCCGGAATCACTAACCTTAACACCAATATTCTTACTAAACAATAATTATTCACTAGTAAAACCCACATATCACCATCTCTATATCGCAAAACTATTGCAAGGAATCAAACTTATTATATTCAGTGATCTACATGAGATGTTTTATTATATCCCTCATGAATACCTATCATATCAGGACCAATTTCATAACCCATGCATATTGCCATTACTATTTATTAGACTCTAAAAAAGATATAAGTGAAGCATGAGAGTGCAATAATTTGTTTAAAATATAACCACCACCGTGCTCTAAAAGATATAAGTGAAGCACTAGAGCAACTGCCTAGCTCAAAAGATATAAGTGAAGCACATAGAGTGTTCTAACAAATCACGAATAAATGTGTGTCCGCCTCAAAAGGTATGTGAAGAAAACAATGATTGTGGCAAACTAAAAATGAAACAAAGCAAAGTCTCATATAATACACGACGCTCCAAGCAAAACTCATATCATGCGATGAATAATAATATAGCTCCAAGTAATATACCGATGGATTGTAGATGAAAGAGGGGATGCCTTCCGGGCTGCTTGGTTGTCCTTGAATATTACCTTGGGGTGCCATGGGAATCCCAAAGCTTAGGGTCTTGCCGCTCCTTATTCCTTCATCCATCACGATCTCACCCAAAACTTGAAAATTCCAGCAAACAAAACTCAACAAAAACCTTGCGAGATCCGTTAGTATAACAAGCAAATCATAAACTTTAGGCACTGTTGTAAACCAATTCATAATTTATTATTGCATAATACCTACTATTTTCTAACTTCTCCATGACTTATATCTCTCGATACAATCCATAGATTCATTAAAACAAGCAAACTATGCAATAAACAGAATCTATCAAAAATAGAATAGTCTCTAATGATCTCAACAAACACAATACTTCTGTAACTCCAAAAATTCTGAAAAATTAGGAAAACATGGTAAATTTGTATATCAATCATGTGTAAAACATTCAGAATTCTATCACATTCTAGTGAATTTAAAGAATTCCAATACTAGGCGCAAAAGTTTCTGTTTTTTATAGAATCAAGTCAACTATCAACCAAATCATCCTGAAGGCTTTACTTGGCACAAAAACTAATTAAAACATATAAACACACAGAAGCATAATTGTGTGGACACAAGAAAACAGAAAAAGAAATCAAGAAAAATAAGATAACTATTGGGTTGTCTCCCAACAAACTCTTTCTTTATAGTCATTAAGATAGGTTTTGAGATTTCAATGATGCTCACATGAAAGATAAGAATTGAAGCACAAAGAGAGCGTCATAATACATGTGACAAACACATTTATGTCTAAAAATACTTCGTATGCATAGGCATTTTATAAGGAAATAAATTAGCAAGGCAAGCAAAACCTAGCATATGCAAGGAAGAAGAAAGAAACAATAGCAATCTCAATATGAAGAGAGATAATTTAGTAACATGAAGATTTATACAACCATATTTTCATCTCTCATAATAATTACATGTAGGATCATATTCAAATTCAACAATATAACTATCATAAACAATATTCTCTTTATGATCCACACATCCAAATCTTATAGTCTTCCTAGATAGTGGGATTAACATCAACTAAAGTCATGACCTCTCCAAACCCACTTTTATCAACAATTTCATAAGATTGAACACTCTCCAAATATGTGGGATTCTTTTTTCCTAAAGTTGACACTCTTCCAAACCAACTGTTCAATATTATTGCAAACATTGTTATCAATATCATAATCATCATGAGGCTTAAATAAATTTTCCAGATCATAGGAAGCATCACCCCAATCATGATCATTACAATAATTAGTGGACATAACAAATTCATCATCCCCAAGCTTGTAGTTTTGCATATCATTAGCACAATTGACATTAATAGAATTTATAATAACATCATTGCAATCATGCTTTTCATTCAAGGAGCTATCATGAATCACTTTATAAAATTCTTCTTTCAACACTTCATCACAATTATCAAATTCATGATTCTCAAGCAAAACTTCATAGAGATAATCAAGTGAACTCAACTCACTAGCAATTGATTCATCATAATTGGATCTTTTTGAAAAGATTAGCAAGTGGATGAGGATCCATATCAATAATTTTTAGCAAGCGGAGATGCAAGCAAATAGAAGGCACATGGCAGCAGAAGCAAAGATAGCACACAAAATATTTTTGGTGTTTTTGATTTTTATGAGAAGTGGGGAGGATGAAAACGAGAGGCAAAGGCAAATAAAATTAGGAGCAAGTAGATGATAGTTGATGGCTCGTGTCCGCGTCAGTTTTCCCTCGAAGAGCAAGGGATGATGCAGCACAACTACGGTAGGTATTTCCCTCAGTGATGAAACCAAGGTTATCGAACCAGTAGGAGAACCAAGCAACACTATGTAAATGGTACCTGCACACAAAGAACGAATACTTGCAACCCAACGCATAAGAGGGGTTGTCAATCCCTCATGGGTAAAAGATAGATATATTTGTATGATTTTGGATAAATAGATCTATCGATAGAACAAAATAAATAAATAAATAAAAAGTGCAGCAAGGTATTTTTGGGTTTTTAGAATAATATATCTAAAAACAAAAGCAAATAAAAATAGATCTCAAAGCAAATATGATAAAGAATAGACCTGGGGCCCGTAGATTTCACTAGTGACTTCTCTCAAGAAAATAGCATACGGTGGGTAAACAAATTACTGTTGGGCAATGGATAGAACTTCAAATAATTATGATGATATCCAGGCAATGATCATTATATACCATAGACGGTTCCCAAACTGAAAATAAAGTTTATTCTTTTTCCACCATTCTTTCACTTTCCATGGCTAGCCGTATCCACGGGTGCCTTTCATACCAACACTTTCCAAGGAATTTATTATTTGACAACATAAAGTGAATTTATTTTTCATTTCGGGACTGGGCATCCCTAATACCTTTGCCATAATCTCATGCAATGACAAGTGAATAAACACTCATCTTGAGAATAACACATCTAGCATGGAAAATATTGGCCACCTACTGCCTCTTCATGAGCGGTACGAGCACACAAAAAGGAAATTTATTCTGAAAATTAGAGATGGCACATACAAATTTGCTTAGAACGGCACGGAAATATCGCATATAGGTAGGTATGGTGGACTCATGTGGCAAAACCGGTTTAAAGGGTTTTGGATGCACAAGTAGTAATCATACTTAGTACAAGTGAAGGCTACACTACAAAAAAAAGACACATCCGTGGCATTTTGGGCCGAACGAATTTATTTCTGTGATGCTTATGACACTTCTATGATGATAATTGTGACAAAACCCAGTATCATCAGAGATGTGGTGGGCTCCTACTTCAATGACAAAAAAATCATGACAGAAAATGGGACTTTCGTCCTGGGCGGGTCGGAGACGCACCTGCATGACATTCTTTGGGCCGTCCATGACGGAAAAAATCGTGGTAGAAGCGAGGGCGAGGAAAATTTCAGGGAGTTCCCGGTTACGGTGGGTGCTCGGGGACGAGCGATCACGGAGGGATTGCGTGTTTCTCTCATACACGTACGCGCGTGTGTGCGAGGCGTTGGGCTCTAACTGAACCCAATCAAGGCGTTCTCTTACTGAACCTGAGGGATTGCACTAGCTACGTTACTGAACCGAGCGATATATCCCTTGGTTGTTAACTGAACCCGAGCGATTCCTTCGCTACTACTGCTCACTGAACCCGATCGATCGCTGCTGCTGCTGCTTACTGAAGCCGATCGAACCTGCTGCCTCTTGATGAACAATGTACATGGGGGTTGGGTGAATGAGTCGAGACATACGTGGTTGGGGTTGGATGAACAGTTCCCGGTGGGGGTTGGATGAACAGGACCCCGTGGTAGTAGTAGTAGACCGTTGCCGCTGGATGAACATGACCACGAGAGGAGGCTGCCACAGCCGAGCTAGTTTGGGGGTGGATGAACAGGACCCCGTGGAGGGCTAGTTGAACAGTAGCTGGTGGAGGGCTGGATGAACAGTAGCCCATGGATGAACAATAGCTGGTGGAGGCAGGAGGAAGATGCGGTGGATGAACATTGCAGGTGGAGGCTGAAGGAAGTCGACGGTGGGTGAACAGTAGCCCGTGGAGTCCCGTTTGCGGTACGCCACACCCCTCCGATGAACAGGACCCTTGTTTCGACCGTAGCGCTCCAACACAAAGTCCGTTTCCTCCGTTTTGTGGTACGTCACACCCCCCAATGAATAGGGCCCCCGTTTCGATCGTAGCGCTCCAACACAAGTCTGTTTCCTCCGTTTTGCGGTACGTCACACCCCTCCCGATGAACACGATGTTGTTTAGACCGTAGCCGGTCGAACAGAAGGCCATTTCCTCCGTACTGCGGTATGCTAGACCCTGTTTCGGCTGTTCCGTCCAAGCCGGTTGGCTCCCGTTGAACAGGACGCATTCCGACCCAGTCTGGTGCCTCCCGATGAACATGACGCTGTTTATCTGTTCTGACCCAGCCGGTTGGCTACCCAATGAACAGGATGCCGTTGATGTTGTCTGTTGCCTCTCCAAGTATACGAGCCCTGGCCGTACATATGCGCGAGTACGCGTTCGAGACCCCGCCCATATGTACGTACGTGGCCATATTTTTTGGCATGTGGCTGTACGTACAAGTACACGGTTTAGAAGGGACTGCCTGAATTGCTATGTCGAGGGCTCTACTACTACACATGCCACTGGTTGCTCGACCACAGTTCATCATTGCAGAGAGACCGATCGACCAATATGTACGTACACGTTCGCGACAACGCTATATATGCTTCGACCAGGTGGGTCCCGGTTGTGAGGGAGGATAAGGAGGCACTTCCTTGCGTGTGAAGTTATTGATGGTGGGTCCGAGATGTCAGGGGGAGGATTCATTCTTTCGCGCCTAATATGGAGGCACTTTCCTTGCGTCCGAAGATATAGCTAGTGGGTCCCAGCTATTAGGGGGGAAATGTTTTTTTCACAAAATACAAGTAAGCCAAAATATAGAGGCCCTTCCGGTAGGTCCCTGATGTTAGGTGGAGGAATCATTATTTTGCGCGTAATAAGGAGGCACTTCCTTGCTGCGGTGTGGACCCAGCTGTCAGCCTCTCCACGTACAGTCCTCTTTTGATGGAAGTCGTTCCTTGACCTCGTTGACCACGCCGCGCCAAGAGCACCAAGGTGGTGGACGACGGCGAGGCCTAGGAAGGGGACGACGCGGAGCAAGGGAATACGCGACAGTGGGTGCCCACGCGGAGAGGAGTACGAGGGTTGACTGGTTCAGCTGCGGTCGTGCAGAATAACAGGGGTTGTGGGTGAGTAGAGGGATGTCCTGGCCAGAAGTTGGAGTAGGAGGGGGTGGTGAAGCCTGTGTGACAGCACAGCCGACCACGGGAGAAGGAGCAGGCGGCATGGCCCACGATGGTTTGGGCGGCAGCCGTTGGATGGACATCGTACGGTCACCACAGCTAGAATCGTTTATATTAACTAAGTTGAAAAAGCCCTGCGTCCGCGTCAACTTAGTAGGCCCACAAGCCAGCCTTCAAATATGGTGGGTCCCACCTAGCAGCTGGGGTATTCATTTTTTTTGCGCGTAATAAGGAGGCACTTCCTTGCGTTTGAAGATATAGCTGGTGGGTCCGAGCTGTCAGCGGGGGGAATGTTTTTTTTGCAAAATACAGAGGCCCTTCCGGTGGGTCCCCGCTGTCAAGTGGAGGAATCATTATTTTGCACGTAATAAGGAGGCACTTCCTTGCTATGGCCATGGACCCAGCTGTCAGCCTCTCCACGTACAGTCCTCTTCCGATGGAAGTCGTTCCTTGACCACGTTGACAACGCCGCGCCGAGAGCACCAAGGTGGGGACAACAACGAGGCCTAGGAAATGAATGACCAGGAGCCGGGGAAGACTCGACAGTTGTTTCCCACATAGAGGGGAGTACGAGGGTTTACTGCTTTGGCTGCAATGTGAGGCTGCCGTCGTCGGAGAATAACAGGAGGTCTGGGTGAGTACAGGGATGGCTAGGCCAGCGATGGGTGTACGGTGGGGCGGTGAGGCCTGCGCGGCAGCACAACCATGAAGGAAATATACCCTAGAGGCAATAATAAAGTTGTTATTTATATTTCCTTATATCATGATAAATGTTTATTATTCATGCTAGAATTGTATTAACCGGAAACTTAGTACATGTGTGAATACATAGACAAACAGAGTGTCACTAGTATGCCTCTACGTGACTAGCTCATTGAATCAAAGATGGTTAAGTTTCCTAGCCATAGACATGATTTGTCATTTGATTAACGGGATCACATCATTAGAGAATGATGTGATTGACTTGACCCATCCGTTAGCTTAGCACGATGATCGTTTAGTTTGTTGCTATTGCTTTCTTCATGACTTATACATGTTCCTATGACTATGAGATTATGCAACTCCCAAATGACGGAGGAACACTTTGTGTGCTATCAAACATCACAACATAACTGGGTGATTATAAAGATGGTCTACAGGTGTCTCCGATGGTGTTGTTGAGTTGGCATAGATCAAGATTAGGATTTGTCACTCCGATTGTCGGAGAGGTATCTCTGGGCCCTCTCGGTAATGCACATCACTATAAGCCTTGCAAGCAATGTGACTAACAAGTTAGTTGCGGGATGATGCATTACGGAATGAGTAAAGAGACTTGCCGGTAACGAGATTGAACTAGGTATTGAGATACCGACGATATAATCTCGGGCAAGTAACATACAGATGACAAAGGGAACAACATATGTTGTTATGTGGTTTGACCGATAAAGATCTTTGTAGAATATGTAGGAACCAATATGAGCATCCAGGTTCCGCTATTGGTTATTGACCAGAGACGAGTCTCGGTCATGTCTACATAGTTCTCGAACCCGTAGGGTCCGCACGCTTAACGTTCGATGACGATCGGTATTATGAGTTTATGTGTTTTGATGTACCGAAGGTTGTTCGGAGTCCCGGATGTGATGACGGACATGAGGAGGAGTCTTGAAATGGTAGAGACATAAAGACGGATATATTGGGAGGCTATGTTTAGACATCGGAATGGTTCCGAGTGAGTTCGGGCATTTACCGGAGTACCGGGGGGTTACCGGAACCCCACGGGGAGTCATTGGGCCTTAATGGGCCTTAGTGGGAGAGAAGAGGAGGCGGCCAAGGTGGGGGCGCCCCCCAAGCCTAATCCGAATTGGGAGGGGGGATGGCCCCCTTTCCCTCTCTCCCTCTCCCTCTTCCTTCTTCTCCTACTCCAACTAGGGAAAGGGGGGATCCTACTCCCACTGGGAGTAGGACTCCCCCCTTGGGCGCGCCATGAGAGGGCCGGCCCTCCCCTCCTCCACTCCTTTATATACGGGGGAGGGGGGCACCCCATAGACACACAAGTTGATTGTTTAGCCGTGTGTGGTGCCCCCCTCCACAGATTTCCACCTCAGTCATATCATTGTAGTGCTTAGGCGAAGCCCTACGTCGGTAACTTCATCATCACCGTCATCATGCCGTCGTGCTGACGAAACTCTCCCTCGACCTCGGCTGGATCTAGAGTTCGTGGGACGTCACCGAGCTGAACGTGTGCAGACCATGGAGGTGCCATACTTTCGGTACTAGGATTGGTCGGATCGTGAAGACATACGACTACATCAACCGCGTTGTCATAACACTTCCGCTTTTGGTCTACGAGGGTACATGGACAACACTCTCCCCTCTCGTTGCTATGCATCACCTAGATGGATCTTGTGTATGCGTAGGATTTTTTTTGAAATTACTGTGTTCCCCAACACCACAGAGTAATGGTGTGTCCGAACGTCGTAATCATACTTTATTAGATATGGTGCGATATATGATGTCTCTTACTGATTTACCGCTATCATTTTGGGGTTATGCTTTAGAGACAGCTGCATTCACGTTAAATAGGGCACCATCTAAATCCGTTGAGATGACACCTTATGAACTGTGGTTTGGCAAGAAACCCAAGTTGTCGTTTCTTAAAGTTTGGGGCTGCGATGCTTATGTGAAAAAGCTTCAACCTGATAAGCTCGAACCGAAATCAGAGAAATGTGTCTTCATAGGATACCCAAAGGAGACTGTTGGGTACACCTTCTATCGCAGATCCGAAGGCAAGACATTCGTTGCTAAGAATGGATCCTTTCTAGAGAAGGAGTTTCTCCTGAAAGAAGTGAGTGGGAGGAACGTAGAACTTGATTAGGTAATTGTACCTGCTCCCTTATTGGAAAGTAGTTCATCACAAAAATCAGTTCATGTGATTACTACACCAATTAGTGAGGAAGCTAATGATGATGATCATGTAACTTCAGATCAAGTTACTACTGAACCTCGTAGGTCAACCAAAGTAAGATCCGCACCAGAGTGGTACGGTAATCCAGTTCTGGAGGTCATGTTACTTGACCATGATGAACCTACGAACTATGAGGAAGCGATGATGAGCCCAGATTCCACGAAATGGCTTGGAGCCATGAAATCTGAGATGGGATCCATGTATGAGAACAAAGTGTGGACTTTGGTTGACTTGCCCGATGATCGGCAAGCCATCGAGAATAAATGGATTTTCAAGAAGAAGACTGACGCTGACGGTAATGTTACTGTCTGCAAAGCTTGACTTGATGCAAAAGGATTTCGACAAGTTCAAGGAGTTGACTACGATGAGACCTTCTCACCCGTAGCGATGCTTAAGTCTGTCCGAATCATGTTAGCAATTGTTGCATTTTATGATTATGAAATTTGGCAAATGGATGTAAAGACTGCATTCCTGAATGGATTTCTGGAAGAAGAGTTATATATGATGCAACCCGAAGGTTTTATCAATCCAAAGGATGCTAACAAAGTGTGCAAGCTCCAGCGATCCATTTATGGACTGGTGCAAGCATCTCGGAGTTGGAATAAACGTTTTGATAGTGTGATCAAAGCATATGGTTTTATACAGACTTTTGGAGAAGCTTGTATTTACAAGAAAGTGAGTGGGAGCTCTGTAGCATTTCTAATGTTATATGTGGATGACATATTGTTGATTGGAAATGATATAGAATTTCTGGATAGCATAAAAGGATACTTGAATAAGAGTTTTTAATGAAAGACCTCGGTGAAGCTGCTTATATATTGGGCATCAAGATCTATAGAGATAGATCAAGACGCTTCATTGAACTTTCACAAAGCACATACCTTGATAAAGTTTTGAAGAAGTTCAAAATGGATCAAGCAAAGAAAGGGTTCTTGCCTGTGTTACAAGGTGTGAAGTTGAGTCAGACTCAATGCCCGACCACTGCAGAAGATAGAGAGAAAATGAAAGTCATTCCCTATGCTTCAGCCATAGGTTCTATCATGTATGCAATGCTGTGTACCAAACCTGTTGTGTGCCTTGCTATTAGTTTAGTAGGGAGGTACCAAAGTAATCCAGGAGTGCATCACTGGACAACGGTCAAGAACATCTTGAAATACCTGAAAAGGACTAAGGATATGTTTCTCGTTTATGGAGGTGACAAAGAAATCGTCATAAATTGTTACGTCGATGCAAGCTTTGACACTAATCCGGATGACTCTAAGTCCCAAACCGGATACATATTTATATTGAACGGTGGAGCTGTAAGTTGGTGCAGTTCTAAGCAAAGCGTCGTGGCGGGATCTACGTGTGAAGCAGAGTACATAGCTGCTTCAGAAGAAGCAAATGAAGGAGTCTGGATGAAGGAGTTCATATCTGATCTAGGCCTCATACCTAGTGCATCGGGTCCAATGAAAATCTTTTGTGACAATACTGGTGCAATTGCCTTGGCAAAGGAATCCAGATTTCACCAGAGAACCAAGCATATCAATAGACGCTTCAATTCCATCCGCGATCAAGTCAAGGAGGGAGACATAGAGATTTGCAAGATACATACGGATCTGAATGTTGCAGACCCGTTGACTAAGCCTCTCTCGCGAGCAAAACATGATCAGCACCAAGACTCCATGGGTCTTAGTTGTGTGCTATCAAACGTCACAACGTAACTGGGTGATTATAAAGATGCTCTACAGGTGTCTCCGTGGTGTTTGTTGAGTTGGCATAGATCAAGATTAGGATTTGCCACTCCGATTGTCGGAGAGGTATCTCTGCGCCCTCTCGGTAATGCACATCACTATAAGCCATGCAAGCAATGTGACTAATGAGTTAGTTGCGGGATGATGCATTATGGAAACGAGTAACGAGACTTGCCGGTAACGAGATTGAACTAGGTATTGAGATACCGACGATCGAATCTCGGGCAAGTAACATACCGATGACAAAGGGAACAACGTATGTTGTTATGCGGTTTGACCGATAAAGATCTTCGTAGAATATGTAGGAACTAATATGAGCATCCAAGTTCCGCTATTGGTTATTGACCAGAGACGAGTCTCGGTCATGTCTACATAGTTCTCGAACCCGTAGGGTCCGCACGCTTAACGTTCGATGACGATCGGTAATATGAGTTTATGTGTTTTGATGTACCGAAGGTTGTTCGGAGTCCCGGATGTGATCACGGACATGACGAGGAGTCTCGAAATGGTCGGGACATAAAGATCGATATATTGGAAGGCTATGTTTGGACATCAGAATGGTTCCGAGTGAGTTCGGGCATTTACCGGAGTACCGGGGGGTTACCGGAACCCCCCGGGGAGACATTGGGCCTTAATGGGCCTTAGTGGGAGAGAGGAGGAGGCGGCCAAGGTGGGGGCGCACCCCCCCAAGCCCGATCCAAATTGGGAGGGGGGCCGGCCCCCATTTCCTTCTCTCCCTCTCCCTCTTCCTTCTTCTCCTACTCCAACTAGGGAAAGGGGGAATCCTACTCCCACTAGGAGTAGGACTCCCCCCTTGGGCGCGCCATGAGAGGGCCGGCCCTCCCCTCCTCCACTCCTTTATATACGGGGGAGGGGGGAACCCCATAGACACACAAGTTGATTGTTTAGCCATGTGTGGTGCCCCCCTCCACAGATTTCCACCTCGGTCATATCGTTGTAGTGCTTAGGTGAAGCCCTGCGTCAGTAACTTCATCATCACCGTCGTCACGCCGTCGTGCTGACGAAACTCTCCCTCGACCTCAGCTGGATCTAGAGTTCGTGGGACATCACCGAGCTGAACGTGTGCAGATCGCGGAGGTGTCGTACTTTCGGTACTAGGATCGGTCGGATCGTGAAGACGTATGACTACATCAACCGCGTTGTCATAACGCTTCCGCTTTCGATCTACGAGGGTATGTGGACAACACTCTCCCCTCTCGTTGCTATGCATCACCTAGATGGATCTTGCGTGTGCGTAGGATTTTTTTTTAAATTACTGTGTTCCCCAATAGGCCGGCCGCGGGAGGAGGGAGCAGGCGGTGTCGCAGGCGCTTGTTTGAGTGGCTGGAGCAGGAAGAGCAGAGATTGAAGAAGCACGACGGCCGTTGGATGGACATCCAACAGTCACTGCTCTGGTGTGTTGACTAAGTTGACATGGCGTTTCGTGCATGTCAACCTTTTTTTAGGAAAGCGTGCTCGTCAACCTATAGTAGGCACACAAGTCAGCCTCAGATGTGTGGAAAACAGCATACAACCCATCTGCCATTATTTCTAATAATTTACAGCCCATTGGCTAATTCTTATGGATTTATTGGAGCCCAAATTCTTTTTGTTAGCATTACAGCCCATATTGTGGCCATGGTTAAAAAATTATACGAAAATTTGCATATTTCGGTGCGGTCCCAACTGTTTTTAATCCCAAAATTTCAAGTCAGATTCAAACTAATTTGAAAAATAAATTTATATCAATATAAAATCCAAATAATTGTCCACGCATAAAAATCAATGGAATTTAAAATCTTGAAATGAAAAAAAGGAAATTTGAAACTAATTGCCGGTTTGATGTGTTTTAAAAATGTACATCCCATTTCTCATTACTGATAGCCCATTTTCTGGGCAAGCCGAATGAAACTCTCCTCGTCTTGAAAGATTTGCAGCCCAGCAGGGCTGACAAAGCAAGTAGGCCTCGGTTGGGTATTCTGCAAAAGAACCAAAAAACTGGGCTAGCCATTTTCAGAAAGAAAAAAACTATCGGGCTAGTCTTGTGGTAAACATAAAATAAAAGGCTGGCTAGACAGGCGAGGGTGCCCCGCACAGCCCAGTTGACACCTTGCTTCCATCTCAAAAACAAAAAGAACTGGGTGAGCTGTTGGATCCCTGGTGTCAGCCGCTTGTTGTGCAATTATCTCGTTTATTGACTACATTGACAACGGCATGGGACCCAGATGTCAGAAATCCATTAGGAGGAAGCATTTTTTGGCTTGAAATAAGGAGGCACTTGCTTGCATACTGACATGACCCTGGTGGGTCCCTACTATCATCCTCTCCACGTACAATCATCTCCTGATTGTGTACTCGTCAACCTAGTAGGCCCACAAGTCAGCCTCTAAACTGTGGCGGACAAATACAAACCATTTAAAAAAATAACAGTCCATTCCATACGTTCAAACGGGAAGTTCAACATTCAGAGCAAAGTAATATGTCTGATCTAGATATAGAGTATTGAACTTCCACGTTGACAACCATCATAGCCAGGTTAACTATATACTCCCACTAATACTCTAGTAGTGTACAAGTACAAACTTACTCTTACCTAACTAGACGATGCCGGCAGCCATGTGCGGTACACACTAAACGCCGACACCGACGTCCTCCTCCTCACCTCGAACTTGCCAGAGGTGCGATAGGGCGCGTTGCTCGCGCGCATTGGCCCTTTCCATGCCGGCGTGGTCCAATGAAGCTTCGGCTTCTAAGCGGGAAACCCACTTGACGAGTTGGTAGTAAAATTCGGTGTCGCAAACGCGTGCATGCCCGACAGCCTCCAGGGCTATTTGCCGGGTGCCGGCCTCCATGTAGTCGGCCCAGTTGCGAGTGCTCTGCTCGCGACTCACAGCGTCGGTGCGCTGCTGCTCCATGCCCCGCTGGTGGCGCAAATCGGTGATACGCTGCTCCTCCGCCAGGCGGTCGCGCTCCAACAAGTCCTCATACTCCGCATTGCCATCTAAAGACCGATAGAATGCCTCCTCCCTCCGTCTGCCTTCCGGTGAAAAACCAAACACTAGTTCCGGTGGTGACCGCCTCCGGCGTCGCCTATTGTGGACGGGCGGGGGCATGAAGGACGTGGCGAGAGCGAGGCAAGTGGCGAGTGACACCGGGCCGGTGGGGGCTTATGAGGATAGGGCGAGTTGGGTGATGGTGTGATACGTCCATTTTGCATCATGTTTTCCAACTGTTATTTATGATGTTTTTATGCATAATAATGCTTTTTGGAGTAATTCAAATGCCTTTTCTCTCATAATATGCAAGGTATACACAAAGAGGGAGAACTCTGGCAGCTGGAAATATGGACCTGGAAAAGCTACGCCAGGCTACCTATTCTGCACAACTCCAAACAAGCTGAAACTTTACGGAGAATTTTTATGGAATAAATGAGGAATATTTGAGCAAATAAGTACCGGAGGGGGCCACCCTGGTGAGCACAAGACACCAGGGAGCGCCTGGGCCCCCAGGCGCGCCATGGTGGGTTGTGCTCATCAAGGGCCACCTCCAGTGCCAATCTTCTGGTATATAAGTCATTTTGACCTAGAAAAAAGAAGGAGAGGACTTTTGGGTCAGAGCGCCGCTGTCTCGAGGCGGAACTTGGGCAGGAGCACTTTTGCCCTCCGGCTAAGCGATTCCACTGGGGGAACTTCCCTCCCAAAGGGGGAAATCATCGTAATCATCATCACCAACAACTCTCCCATCTTGGGGAGGACAATATCAATCAACATCTTCCACAACACCATCTCATCTCAAACCCTAGTTCATCTCTTGTGTTCAATCTTTGTACCAGAACTATAGATTGGTGCTTGTGGGTGACTAGTAGTGTTGATTAAATCTTGTAGTTGATTACTACACTACAAAAAAAGACACATCCGTGACATTTTGGGCCAAACGAATTTTTTTCTGTCATACATACGACACTTCTATGACGATAATTGTGACAAAACCCGGTATCATCATAGATGTGGTGGGCTCCTACTTCTATGACAGAAAATGGGCTTTTCGTCCTGGGCGGGCCGGAGACGCAGCTGCATGACATTCTTTGGGCCGTCCATGACAGAAAAACCATGGTAGAAGCGAGGGCGAGGAAAATTTCGGGGAGTTCCCGGTTACGGTGGGAGGTCGGGGGCCGAGCGATGCGCGTTTCTCTCGTACACGTACGTGCGTGTGTGCGAGGCGTTGGCTCTAACTGAACCCGAGCGAGGCGTTGGGCTCTAACTGAACCCGAGCGATTGCACTGCAGGCTACGCATTACTGAACCCGAGCGATCGATCGATGGCTGTTAACTGAACCCGAGCGATTCCTTCGCTACTGCTGCTAATTGAAGCCGATCGATTGGATGAACAGTGAGCGTTGCGGGGGGGGGGGGGGGTTGGATGAACAGTGAGCGGTGGCGTTGCCTCTGGATGAACAGGACCCCGTGGTGTGGAGGGCTGGATGAACAGTAGACGGTGAAGGGGTGCCCATGGAGGGGTGGTTGAACAGGACCCCTCGGTGTGGAGGGCTAGATGAACAGTAGACGGTGGAGGGGTGGTTGAACAGTAGCCGGTGGAGTAGCGCGCGGTGGAGGCTGGATGAACAGGAGCCCGTGGAGGCTGGAGGAGGTCGACGGTAGCCCGTGGAGGCTGGAGGAGGTCGACGGTGGAGATGAACAGTATCCCATGGAGTCCCGTTTTGCGGTACACCACACCCCTCCCGATAAACAGGACCCCCGTTTCGACCTAGGAGGTCCGTTTCGTCCATTTTGTGGTACGCCACACCCCTCCCAATCAACAGGACCCCCGTTTCGACCGTAGGAGGTCCGTTTCGTCTGTTTTGCGGTACGCCACACCCCTCCCGATCAACAGGACCCCCGTTTCGACCGTAGGAGGACCGTTTCGTCCGTTTTGCGGTACGCCAGACCCCTCCCGATGAACAGGATCCCGTTTCGAACGTGGCCGGTCGAACAGAAGGTCGTTTCCTCCGTTCTGCGGTATGTCAGGCCTCGTTTCCATCGTTTGTTCTGTCCAAGCCCTCCCGATGAACACGACCACGCATTCCGTTCCGACCCAGACGGTTGGCTCCCACGCGTTCCGTTGCCTCCCGATGAACACGACGCATTCCGTTGCCTCCCCATGAACACGACGCATTCCGTTGCCTCCCCATGAACACGACGACGACGCTGTTTCTCCGTTCTGACCCAGCCACGTACACGAGCCCTGGCCGTACGTATGCGCGAGTAGGCGTTCGAGACCCCGCCCGTATGTACACATACGTGGCCGTATTTTCTTTCTTGCACCCTGGCCGCTGTACGTACGTGTACATGCTACGTGCGCGCCTCTAGTACGACACGTATGCGCCTCTACTACGACACTTGCGCGCCTCTACATCCACCAGTATATATGTACGTACACGTTCGCGACCAGAATGACAACGCTACGTACGCTTCGACCAGGTGGGTCCCGACTGTCAGGCACTTCCTTGCGTGCGAAGATGTAGCTGGTGGGTCCCAGCAGTCAGGGGGGCGAATCATTTTGTTTTCTTTTGCCCGGACGCACTTCCTTGCGTGCGAAGGTGTAGCTGGTGGGTCCTAGCAGTCAGGGGGGAAACATTTTTTTCACGAAATACGGTGGCCCGTCCAGTGGGTCCCCGATGTCAGGTGGAGGAATAATTATTTTGCACGTAATAAGGAGGCACTTCCTTGCTGCGGCCGTGGACCCAGCTGTCAGCCTCTCCACGTACAGTCCACGTCTGATGGAAGCCGTTCCTTGACCACGCCGCGCCGAGAGCACCAGGGCGGTGGACGACGGCGAGGCCTAGGAAGGGGACGACGTGGAGCCGGGGAAGACGCGCCAGTGGATGCCCAGGCGTAGAGGAGTACGAGGGTTCACTGGTTCGCTGCGGTGTGAGGCTGCCGTCACCGCAGAATAACAAGGGGTGTGGGTGAGTAGAGGGATGGCCTGGCCAGCGGTGGGAGTAGTAGGGGCGATGAGGCCTCCGCCGCATCGCAGCCAGCCATGGGAGGCAGAAGCACGAGGCACGCCGGCGCTGGTTTGGGCGGCTGGAACAAGAAGACCAGAGGTTGAAGAAGCACTACGGCCGTTGGATGGACATCGTACGGTCACTGGAGCTAGAATCGTGCATATTGACTAAGTTGACAAAGCCCTCCGTCCCCATCAACTTAGTAGGCCCACAAGTCAGCCTGCCACTATACTGGGTCCCAGCTAACAGGGGGAGTATTCATTTTTTTGTGCGTAATAAGGAGGCACTTCCTTGCGTGCGAAGATATAGCTGGTGGGTCCGAGCTGTCAGCGGCGGTAATGGTTTTTTTCGCGAAATACAGAGGCCCTTTCGGTGGGTCCCTGATGTCAGTGGAGGAATCATTATTTTGCGCGTAATAAGGAGGCATTTCCTTGCGTGCGGCCATGGACCCAGCTGTCGGCCTCTCCACGTACAGTCCACTTCAGATGCATGCCGGTCGTTGACCAGGCCGCGCCGAGAGCACCAGGGCGGTGGACGACAGCGAGGCCTAGGAAGGGAATGGCACGGAGGCAGGGAAGACTCGGCAGTTGTTTCCCACGCGGAGGGGAATACAACTGTGGGAATAACAACAGGTGTGGGTGAGTAGAGGGATGGCTTGGCCAATGATGGGAGTACGGTGGGGCGGTGAGGCCTGCGCGGCAGCAGAGCCGGCCACGGGGAGGAGTGAGCAGGCAGTCCAGCTGGCGCTTGTTTGAGCGGCTGGAGCAGGAAGAGCAGAGATTGAAGAAGCACGACGGCCGTTGGATGGACATCGTACGGTCACTGGAGCTAGAATCGTGCATATTGACTAAGTTGACAAAGCCCTCCGTCCCCGTCAACTTAGTAGGCCCACAAGTCAGCCTCCCACCATGGTGGGTCCCAGCTACCAGGGGGAGTATTCATTTTTCTGTGCGTAATAAGGAGGCACTTCCGGTGGGTCCGAGCTGACATCGGGGGGAACGTTTTTTCGTGAAATACGGTGGTCCATCCGGTGGGTCCCAGCAGTCAGGGCAAACATTTTTTTGTGAAATACGGTGGCCCGTCCGATGGGTCCCAGCAGTCAGGGGGGAAACATTTTTTCCGTGAAATACTGGTGGCCCGTCCGGTGGGTCCCTGCTGTCAGGTGGAGGAATAATTATTTTGCGCGTAATAAGGAGGCACTTCCTTGCAGCTGCCGTGGACCCAGCTGTCAGCCTTTCCATGTACAGTACTCTTCCGATGGAAATCGGTAGTTGACCACATTGACCATGCCGCGCCGAGAGCACCACGGCGGTGGACGACGGCGAGGCCGGGGAAGACGTGGCAGTGGATGCCCACGCGGAGAGGAGTTCGAGGGTTCACTGTTTCGGCTGCGGTGTGAGGCTGCCGTCGCCGCAGAATAACAGGGGGAGTGGGTGAGTGGAGGGATGGCCTGGCCAGCGGTGGGAGTAGTATGGGGACGGTGAGGCCTCCGCGGCAGCACAGCCGGCCACGGGAGGCAGGAGCATGCGGCACGACCGGCGCTGCTTTGGGCGGCTGGGGCAAGAAGACCAGAGGTTGAAGAAGCACTACGGCCGTTGGATGGACATCGTTGACCATGCCGCGCCGAGAGCACCAGGGCGGTGGACGACGACGAGGCCTATGAAGGAAACGACACGGAGCCGGGGAAGACACGGAAGTGGCTGCCCACACGGTGGAGAGTACGAGGGTTGACTGGTTCGGCTGCCGTCGCCTGAAAATAACAGGAGGTGTGGGTGAGTAGAGGGATAGACAGGCCAGGGATGCGAGTATGATGGGGTCGTGAGGCCTACCCGGCAGCACTGCCGGCCACGGGAGGTGGGAGCAAGCGGTTCCGACGGCGCTGGTTTGGGCGGCTGGGGCAGGAAGATCAGAGACTGAAGAAGCACGATTGCCGTTAGATTGACATCTAACGGTCTGACGCTGGTAGAGTCGATTGTTGACTAAGTTTCTTTTTTGAGAAACCTTGTGTATGCATGAACTTAGTAGGCCCACAAGTCAGCCTCCAAATCTGTGGCAGACAACATAAAGCCCATTTGCTATTTTTTTTAATTTGCAGCCCATTTGCTAATTCTTAAGTAATTTATTACAGCCCATTTTCTGCCCAGGACCACGGTCAAAAAGTTCAACCTTATTTTGCATATTTCGGTGGAGTCCGAACTGTTGTAATCCCGAAATGATAAACATTTTTTTAAGAACTTATTGATTTGCCAAAAAAATCGTTTTGTTTTTGTAAGCAAATAAGACGTGGGACAATTGAGTTGGTTTAAGGGAAAACCAGTGGTAAAAAAATCAACGCTGGGTGGGAAAAAACAACAAAAATAAGGATGTAAATATGAAAAGGGAATTTTATGTGTTTTCAATATAATGATACGTGTATATGAACTAGTAAAACTATAGGTAGAGATTAGAAAACGGATGTAGGACATGCGTTTCAAGAGGAAAATAGAACTGGTCTGTGTGTTTGATTCAGTAAAAAAAATGCCTGCGGATGTTGTAAGACAAAATATAACTAACGTTGGCGGGCCAGAGGCTAGTAGATACCTGCTGGATCTTTGTGCCCCGTTGTCGTCATGGACTGGGCCTGTTAAAAACAAAACCAATCCTGGGCAGTCTACAGCCCAGTTGAAACTTGCTCGACCTGAAAAAACAATATACGGGCTCAATAAACGAGAGAATTCTGCAAGTACAGACTGATAACTGGGATGCAGCACGGATATTGTTTTTTTATCGTGATAATAAGTGCATGCACTTGTTTCGAAAAAATTGGAGAACTGGGAATTCGAATGGTGGGTGCTTATGCTACCCATCAAATAAAAATCAGGTGCCTGAAAATTTGTTTCGAAACAAATGATATAACGATACTTGAGGGACTTTAGCGTAATTGAGATATTGTGCACTCATGGTTGATCAATTTGTTTCACAGTTTGTACTATGAGATAACGATACTTTTGAACATGCGTGATATACCTTGATGTACCAGAATTACAAACCTAAGATTGGAATTTTGGAATTCGACTCCATCATTAGCTTTTGTAATTCATTTAAACGGAGGTACATTTTTAAGCCGGGATTTCATGATTTCAAATTCATATATCAAACCTAGAGATATACACATACGGGCATGTTCAAACTTTATAATCATCCACTTTATTCATACACATACACATTTTTGCTTTTGTCATCATATTTAGGATAAACACATTTGGAATTTCATTTGAATTGGACCGTATGATGGTATTTGCTTGTAGTAGCTCAATGATCCATATTTGAATTGAATGGACAATCTAAGTTTCGAGTTGGAGACATTGATTTTCAAAACTTGCACATTTTTTTTGCATGCAAAACAAACAAATTGTCGGCCATGATATCATAGTCGGCCGTACGAGAGCAGAATACTTATAATTTTAGGCGCCAAAAGCTTTCAAACTTCCCGCTCACATCGAAATATCACGCGCCCGAAAGTTTAGCCCTGCGATATTCCTGTTTTACCCCTGCCACATGAACGGAAAAGGGCTGCTTTGGTAACTCCATTGTTTTCCCCTCTTTGCCCCCAACATTCTTCCCCAGAGCCCCTCCCCTTCCCCCCCGACCCCCCCAACCACAGCAAGCCGCCGAATCTAGTCCTCCGCCGGAGCGGTGGACCTCACACCCCACCGGATCTACCTTCCGCACCTTGGAACCCCCAACTGCCAACTCACCACTTCACCGGAGCCGCTTCAGCGACTGGCTTGTCCACCGCTCTAGATCTCCTTGACCGCCATCATGGTCCACCGCACCGGATCTGCTTAACCGGCGCCCTCGTCCACCACAGCGTAGGCCCTTCACTGACTCCCTCGTCTGCCCCTTCGCTGGCCCTTCATACAAGCCCTCGTCCGCCGCAACAGATCCGCCTCACCGAAAGCACTGTACAACGCGCCCGCCGAAGCCTTCGTCCACTACACCGGACCCGCTCCACGGACGCCATATTCAACTCCACCGGCCCTGCTTTACCGACGCCGCAGCCTCATCAGGTTATTTCGATTTGTACTCCTTCGTTTTTTCTCTTTATCATGCAACTGTTCACTTACCACAGATGAGCTTTCTTGTATGTCGACAGGCGCCGCAACCGTAGCACCGGAGCCGCTTCAGCGACGGCGACAGCCGGCCCAAACTCAACCGCAACATGAGCACCATCGACGATCCTTAGCTATCAAGTATGACAACGATACCCATACGCCGCCGAGAATCAGGTACTATTATCCAACGGCCGGCGCCTACGTTCACTTTCCTAGCATAAGCACCGCACCTTTGAATTTCTTCAGGGCATCATTCAGTTTTTCATGAGACGTGTTATTCTGCTTGCACCTGTAGGGCCATACTTCTGACAGTGAACATGTTACATGTGCTAAATTACATACCAGTGCACATATAGTTAATATGCTTTAGTTTTGTTCTGATGCCACCTGTTGGTTCCATCAGACTGCTTAATGTTCTCTATGCTTAATTACACATCAGCAAACTAGCATGTGGTTTCGCTGCTTTTTGTTCGTTTTACCCTACATTTTCTGATGCTAGCTATTACATCACTGCTCCGAGCCTCTGTTCATTACTTGTTTGTGTGTTCTTGATCTTCCCAAGTTGCATGACTAATTTGATGCTTCTATTATGGAGCTGCCAACCCCATCAAGCAAAATATTTGTTCTTTTGGGGCTGGCACCTCGAACAAGCATAAAAATAGAGGGAAGCAGATATATTGTCGTGTATGCACACACCCTTCTTTCATTAGTTTAGATGAACCATTGATGATCAATTCGGACCAGTGCATGTGATTAAAATTAATTTTACCTAAATAGATGGTGCAGAATAAACTACAACAACTAGATTTGCAACCACGGGATGCTGACGATATCTTCAAAGAACATTGCAACAACAGCTAGGCTTCACAGCAACATATGGTAAGCCAGTGTGTTTTAGTACATGTGAAATGTAATGCGAGTGGGCTGCTTTCTTGGCTTGTGCCCTCAACATGTAATCCTACCGAATTACAAATAGTTCAGTTGTCTGCTTTGCTGTATTGCTTGATTCGAATGCTTATTTGTTGTTACGTTATACCTGAGTTGGCCAATATGTCAGCAGTGCCTGCTGTACAATCGTAAAGAAATGCATGCCTATTTCATTTGAGTCCTTAACTTTTCCTCTCAACTTCATCACAAGACTGTCTTCATAGTTTATATGAGGCCACACTGTTAAGTGCTTTCTCAGATTATTTCAACTGCTTAGATGCCTTGGCAACTTAAATATAGCGGTTGTACACTCCCTTTCAACTAGGGATGTCAACTGGGTCCTGTTTAATCCCGATTAAAGTCCACTAGTGGTATGATAGTTCAAAAGAGTTTTTGTTTTTTGAGGAAAATGAACTAGGGAGGTAGAAAAAACTAACTAGATGGGACTGGCGGATGTCGTTTATTTGCCACTTACACTAGTTTCATCTTACCATTTTAATTTCTTTTCAGCTGATGCTGCTTCGAACCATTTAAATATAGTTTGCCATGCTCGGCAATAATTCGTCCGTCGTTTACCACTTACTGCCTGGATCATACGATAACTATCTCTTACTGATGTCCAGCGGAAACCTTTCAGGATGTCGTTCACACTAGGACACAATGTACAACCCTAGAATCTATTTGTGGAAGCAGTGCGCCATCCATGTTACCAGATGGTAGCAGTTCAGAGGCAACACCGCCGGAGAGCAGTCTGAGCACAGATATTATAGTGCTTGAGGCTCTACTAGAGGCAGAAAGAGATGGTGTGGCTACCATGAATGAGGTAATCTTTATCTTGAGGTTGGAAATTACGGAATTAGCGGCACGCATTATGCAAGCAACCCAAGAATTGGAGGAAGTAAGAATGTTGCATTTGAAGACGGAGGAGGTCCTGCTATTTCTGCTATCTGAAGCCCAAGGTAATCCCGGTTTTTCTTTAGATACCAATTGAAATTGTCATTAGATTATTGTACTTGCATGTTGTGTCATGTCTCTGAATGGATTATGTTGCAAGACCCCCTATGTTGTCCATGTGTTGTAATGACCCGAATTTTTTAGGCGAGGTAATCCTCAGTACTTGTATGATTGACATAAGGTGAACTATTTTTCGTGTGAGCATATTGTATTGGATGAAATAACTGTTTGACTCAGAGTGTATCCAACCTACTGAATTCGAAGATCATGGCATTTCTAAATCATAATCATATATAAAGGTGGAATAAATCTTTGTTGTGGTTTTGAAGAAATAAATAACAAAATGTATAATTATCTGTGGATATTCGTAATCGAATACAAATTGGATTTGAATTTAGTTTGCCAGGTCCCAGGGCAAACGTGAATGCTAATTCTCCCAAGTTTTGAACGAAGCGGCTAAACACCCACTATAATTTGTGGGCTGCCCGAAGCAAGTGTTCACGAGATGGAAATTACTGTCTACCCCTGACACTAGACATCCTTATCGACCGGATTTACACTGCTGTCGATAGGGGTAGACTAGTAACTTCAATCAGACGTGACACGACGGCCTCTAAGCCCATTCAGACACGGTGGGCGCCAAACGTGGGCGGCAAAACACATTTGATTCAAGCTCGTCCGAAAGACATGTGTCTCTTCCTCCATTTCCCCATTCATACACGGTGGGCGGCAAAACAAACTCTCCTCGTCCGAAATCGATGTAGGCTAATATTTTAAATAGCGGCAGATGTGTAACTTCCATCAGACGTGACACAACCGCCCTACCTGTCAGCCCCGTTCATACACCGTGGGCGCCAACCGTTGGCGGCAAAACACCCTCTCCTCGCCCGAAATAGTTACCGGCAAATATTTGGGAGATGCGAGATTACCGTTCTATCCCCAACCAACGCGATGTCCAAAATTTTAAATGGGGGATAAGTTCGTAACTTTCCCCCATTTCAGAGAAGCGCGTCCCAAAGTATGAGATCCCCCCTCCCCTCCATTTCCCCATTCATACACCGGCGGCGGCACGACAACCTCCGCACTGCGGCCAGCCTCCTCCGTCCGCCACCCCATCCTCCACCTTGCCGGAGCCGCTACCCCTACCTCGTCGTCCACTGCAAGAGATGGACGTCTCTCATCCACGGCGCTGGACCAGGATCCCTTCATCGCCTCCTCTCGTTTCATCGGCGCCGCCGTCCACCTTGTCGTTGCCACTCCTACGACCGCCTCGTCCACGGCAACAGGATATATCCCCCGACCCGGCCGTCTAAAGTCTTCTTCCCCGCCGCCGACAACCATCGCACCCGCAGCACCCTCAACGTATCAGCATAGGCCTACATGGCGTCGCAAGAGAGGTGGTACTCTTCCATATGTGCTTAAGTTATTGATCTCACCCGGAAAATAGATCGTAATTTGTTTACTGTACTTTTCTTGTCCGTACCAAATCGTAGTGGCTAGTTGAAAGCAAACATTGGTTGCGAAGTAGCTTTGTCCGGTTTGCACCTTCAGATCCGCCATGGCACGGGCACTATACTCGTAAAGCTTATGGTTTCCCCCCTTTATATTCACTATCATCATCGTAGGTGCTTCGTGTCGTGCTAGCACTGCTCCTCAAGACCTCAACCCAAAGCTTACGTGTTGAAATACGAATCTGATATGATGCCCATATCACTAAAATAGAGAATGTTTAATTGGTCACCTAATGTTCCTATATTCGTTTCGAAAAGCATGTGTGCCACCCACTGGTCCAGCTAGTTCCACTTTCCTGATTTTTCTCTTGATGCTTAGGGTTTTCCCCTTTTATCTACTCTACTATGATCTGCGTAGGTGCTTTCTGTCATACTAGCATTACTCCACCCTTCAAGCTAAACAACACAACACTCAGAATTCGGAAGCTTAGTTGTGATATGATACTGATATTAGTTAACCGACACATTTAATTGGTTAGCTAAAGGTCCCACTTGAGTTTCCAAATGCATGTCGCGACATATAGAGAGACAGCATAATTGCATTTCTTTGTCACTTGTTGACCATACGTTCTTGTCCATACCAAATCTTAGTTGTTATTTCAAAGCAAACATCGGTTGCTAACTACCCTTTGCGTGGTTTGCAGCTTTAGATCTACCATCCCACTGCCACGGTCAACACTGTACTCATCATGCTTATGTTTTCCCCATTTTATGATGACCATAATCAGCCAACGTGGTTCGTGTTGTAATAGCACTGCTCCACCCATCGAGCTAAACAAGCTTAGTTGTACAAATTCATATCTGATATTATTGCTGATATTAGTAAAACTGAGAGATGTTTAATTGGTTAGCTAAATGTTCCTACTTTAGTTTCGAAATGCATGTGAGCCACATATGGAGAGACCGGAAAGAATAGTATTTCTCTGTGCGCTCTGGTTCATCATGGGTGGCCAACCGACATTGTATTGAAAGACTTGTAATATCTTCAATCTGCTTGCTCTTCTGCTCTTCTTTAAGATGATACTCTTCTCTTGCGGTCGACTGGTCAGGTCGAGTTGTTCTCCCTTAGTATATTTTGAATCTATCAGGTCAGGTCGACTTGTTCTTCTTTACTATATGTTGAAGCTATCATCTGCGAAGTGTCATCACTTCTGGAGCTCTCATATTTTGAGTAGTAGGCCACAGTATATTAATGCACACAACAAATTACAGCATGCATGGCATCTTTTAAAAGAATTGCAGAGATAGCACAAAGGGGTTTACAGGGAGGCAGTATTGGATTAGAATCACTTCTGCATTACAAAGAAAATCTCACTTGTTTTTATGTTTTCATGCATGTCAGATATTGAACATTATCAAAATGAATATGAGAATGGGCGCACGAGAGGAATATTGCGGAATGATCCACTGGCTAACAAACTTGGCATGGTGGAGGATGGCCTATCTTATTCACCCATCAAGGTGCTTGCTCTAACTTTGCAAAGTTGTATTGGTCGCACATATTTTGCATCTGACCTCTTGCATTACTTCTACTTTGTTACACCATCTGCTTAGTTTAAGCATCATATATGAGTATATGCCATACCTATCCATTTTCTGTACCTATTCCATGTGTCGTCACACTATGTTTTTCCAGTCAAATGTTGTTCTTTCGTAATTGATGTCCAAAAGGAAGAGGGTGAGTGCAGATCCTCAAGGAGTACAAACTAGGTATTTGGAAAAGGTAGTGATACCTATTAAATCAGATAGATCAGCAGCCACAGAAAACATAGGCCCAACTGTACGACACTTTACCCCTACTCCAGTGGCCAAACCCCTATTAGAACTGCTGGGAGCCCAGCGTCAGGTACTGTCTATGATATCAATTCAAAATTTGAACTCCTAAATTTCTTCTTGTGCCTTACCTTCTCTCTTGTATGAAAACTAATTTCAGATGAATCTCCTTGCTCAAAGGATCATACGATCTCAAAACAATAATGGGCTCTGCATTGCTCTTGTCAGTACCTCTCTCCCTTTTGCCTTATAACGCTATACTTAATTAATTGCTATTTGATTATGTATCATCAGTCTGCACCTGAGCTTCATTATCCTCTATTTCTTCCAATATTATTTGATCTATATTTACTCTTTGCAAAATGTAAAATAATGGCAACGCTTATAAAGAATTTTCTTTGGGGAATTTATTGAATTATCCTTCCATCAACATGGAGAAGGGCTTTGTCCAGCCCGTGTTAACATGTAATGTAAGTTCATCCTTCTCAAGCCTTCAAACTTTGTTCTAGTATAGATTTGGATAGGCATCATTTCCTCCACTGCTGTTTGCTTTGCTATTTACATCTGATTGGATGTTTGCAACAACTACCAGTTTCAAATTGTAGTTGTAAAAACATGTTCCTTATGCAGAACAGATCCATTTATTTGCTTATATAATTGTGAAACCTGTTACGTGTCTCCTTGTTTCTCTTTCAGACTCGTATCTCTTACGCCAGGCAGAACTTTAGGGAAGATAGTGAGCCAAACCATCTTGAGGACAGCGAGATGACCCCAAGGTCCTGTCTTGATGAAGATAGTGAGTTGAAGCTACTCACCAGCAGGTGTGAGACAACCTCTGTGCAGTCGCTGCCTCAATCAGTTCGACTTCTTCAGTCTCAACTTAAAGTGGAAAGGCTTGCTTCAGCTCAGCTCCGACTTGAAGTCAAAGATGCAATGAAGATGTCAGAGGACTGCCGTGCGCACCATCATGCCTTAAATCTAGTGTTGATGCATCTATCGTTGACACAACTGAGGTCTACTCAGCTTCTTCAGCTGTTTGGGGGGCCCGACGTGGCCAAGCCTAGTGCCTTCTGAAGTGCTCTCAGTTTTGTATATTCTTTTGTCGGCGCGTTTATTTGCACTGGTGGCGAACTTTGATGCCCAGTGGATGTAATATGTGTGATAGCCGTGATAGCCTAGCGTAAGTTGCTTGCTTATTTATTTCCTTGTTGTCTTGTTTTTTTGTTTGCTTGTAGTCATTGCAGTTCTTTTTCCGCGGTTTGCTAGTGGCTGCAATAACCTATTTTTAAAAACTAGGCCACAATAACCATGGGCTAATATTTACTGTAGTGACACTGGACCTCCTACGGGCCGTAGAAACAGTGGGCCTTCTACGGGCCGTAGAAACAATGGGCCTTCTACGGGCCGTAGAAACAATGGGCCTTCTACGGGCCGTATCATCAATGGGCCTTATACGGGCAGTATGATCGATTGGCCAAACATGGGCCAATAACAGGCCACATTATGGCCGTAAACGGGCTAGAGTTGGAATCGTCCGTCCATGGGCCGACCATAACGGGCCATTGTTAATAGGCCGTATTTGATGACGCTATGAAAACGACCCAACGTATTAATGGACCACAAACGGGCCGACTGTAACCACGGGCTGAATTTGGCCCACTAGCAGAAAATGACAGTAACGGGCCGTAAGTAAACGAATGTTGGAAATGAGCCCAAGAATAAATGGGCTCTGAGAAGGCCGAAAGATAACATGGGCTGGAAACGGCCCAACGGAATAACGGGCCGTTAATGGGTATAAAGTGATACACTGTTCAATACGGGCCAGTTTCACCACGGGCCGTTAATAGGCCAAGAGTTACATAGGGCCTCATATGGGCCGAAAGACGTCATGGGCCATCATGGGCCAGAAGTGAAAACGGGCTGGAATCATATTGGGTGGCCCAGATGACGCTACTGGGCCTAATTTGGATAGGGCGTAACGGGCCTTGGGTTAGCGGGCTATAAATGGGCTATATGCGAACAGGCAGTTAACAGGCTTTACATGGGCCGGCCCACCACCTTTTAACCAAGTCAAACGGGCCGGCCTTTTCATAGGAATGGGCCTCTGTTGGGCCGTGCCACGTGTCGACGTATCATAGGCGCCTTCTGTCCAATGAGTGGATGACATCTGTCCCAACGATGAGCCGACACGTGTTTCCTCCAGCCAATGATGATTTTACACGTGGAAAATCCCCATTGGTCGGGGCTGTTAACGGGTTATCGGATCCAAAACCCGACCCGATATCTTAACGGCGTTCCGTTACGGTGGATGCCACGTGTCGGTCACCCTTGACGAAAGCACTTCTGTGACGCGGGATTTATCGTCATGGAAGTGAACACTTCCGTGATGATAATTCTGGTAATGTCATGGAACACTTCTACGACAGCACAGGTATGACTATCTTGATTCTGTCATAAAATCGTCATGGATGTACATGCATGACAGAAAATGCGACCTACTGTGACAAACACGTATCATCACGGAAGTGTATTTTTTTGTAGTGCTATATGGTTTATTTGGTGGAAGATTATATGTTCAGATCCAATATGCTATTTAATACCCCTCTGATCTTGAGCATGATTATCATTTGTGAGTAGTTACTTTTGTTCTTGAGGTCATGGGAGAAATCATGTTGCAAGTAATCATGTGAACTTGATATGTGTTCGATATTTTGATAGTATGTATGTTGTGATTCCCTTAGTGGTCTCATGTGAACGTCGACTATATGACACTTCACCATTTTTGGGCCTAAGGGAATGCATTATGGAGTAGTTATTATATGATGGGTTGCGAGAGTGACAGAAGCTTAAACCCTAGTTTATGCACTATTCCGTAAGGGACCGATTGGATCCAAAAGTTTAATGCTATCATTAGAATTTATTCTTAATACTTTTCTCGTAGTTGCGGATGCTTGCGAGGGGGTTAATCATAAGTAGGTGGTTTGTTCAAGTAGGAACAACACCTAAGCACCGGTCCACCCACATATCAAATTATCAAAGTAGCGAACACGAATCGAACCAACATGATGAAAGTGACTAGATGAAATTCCCGTCTACCCTCAAGAACGCTTTGCTTACTATAATACCGTTTTGGCCTGTCCTTTGCCTCAAAAGGATTGGGCTATCTTGCTGCACTTTTGTTACTATTATCCTTACTTTCTCGTTACAAATTATCTTGCAAACTACTCTGTTACTTACAATTTCAGCACTTGCAGACATTACCTTACTGAAAACCACTTGTCATTTCCTTCTGCTCGTCGTTGGGTTCGACACTCTTACTTATCGAAAAGAGCTACAATTGATCCCCTATACTTGTGGGTAATCATGGTGCCACCGGAGAACACCAGGAACCAGTAATTATAGGCGGAAGGTAGGTGAACCAGCGTGTCGCGGGAAATGCGATGGTCATCGCGGTCATGGAAATTCAATGCATAAGCAGGCATGGCTTAGCGCACTAGCTTGCCGTGGAAAACTAGAAAAACTGAAATTATGACTCTGTTGTCCCGTCCTGTCCCATCAGTGCTGCGTCTCGTCCGTGTTGGGTCGCACGTTGGCATGACGGTCAAACGAGTGCGCTCGATTCATCCAGATGAGTACGTGCGTGATCCACTGGTTAATCACGTAGGATCGAGTCGGTCGAATAGTGTGCGTGTAGGATCACAATAGTTGATGAATGTTCGCTGGGAGATGAGGCATTTTTGAACGTTTTTGCTGGCAATTTCTTTAGATTCGCATGGCATTTTCTTCAGAACAGCATGTCAGTTTCTTCAGAGGTAGGCATTTTTATTAAAAAAACTGCCACCTTCGGATCTTGCGTCGCAACTAAAACTGCGAGGAGCGTATTAGTAGGCTAGCTAGTGATCGACCAGTAACTTGTAAACACTAAGCGGACAGAAATAAGGAACCACTAGTAACTTGTAAACACTGAGCACACAGAAATAACGATCATGCTGTGCACAGTAGTAGAAATGCTCACACGAGACTCACAGGCCTGGCATTGTAATATGTTCACATTAGTAGCCCAAATTCACAACCAACTAGTATGATTCCCATACATAAGATCAACATGTTAATGCATCTCAATGATTCACGGATCATATACAAATATGTAGCTCCAAAAGCTAAGATCTACAAAAAACATCAGTTCTTGCTACTAACATGGATGCTTTCTGGGCCAACATTCAGTACAGAGTGAATGAAAAATTTGTTACTGAAGTCTACATTTCCTCTTGCAAATGTAAGTTGTTTCACCAATATCTGGAACCATGAGAATGAACCATACATGATGGAGGAACATCCACTGCAATATGATTTGGTCTTCTCTCGATCACACGACGAGACTATTTTTGGAATACAAACTTTAACTTAGGCAAAATGATGCCCATTGTATAAGCAGACCAAAGAAATGAAACACCTAGTGTTGGCCAATAAATAGTATAGTACTACTTTTGTGCAGTCCATGAAGTGACTATCCAATCTTTCTGTGTCTATTTTCAAATGGCACTGCATGCACTGACTATACTATTCCCTTGTGAAGTTCAACCAAAATTGAGGTCACTTTGTTTGTTTGCCAAATAGCAATGGGCAGACATCTGTTTGCACAAATACCAAGCAGCTAGTAAACATATACCCCACCTTGTATTTTCGGTTTAAACACGTCTCTGCTAGTCATTTCCGCTTATCATCTATCATGTTTTGCACTGGACAATTTGATACTGTCATGTTTTGCCTTGGACAATTTCGTACTGAATTGATTTGCTGGTATAGAGGAGAAATATAGTGCCTATTCTTCATCAGACCAAGGATATCCATGTTCGCAGTGATGGAAGAGGTGAAATCGATACAACTGAAATTGAGCATCCAATCATTGAATCATGTCCTGCACCTCCAATGTAGGTCCACCCTGCTAATAAATTCACATGCAAACCACTATTACTATCTAATGACAGTACAAAAAGAGTAGCAAGATAGTAGCAAACCATGTACCTTCGTAATGAACAGCTCATAGTGCCACCAATTGGATATACCGTTTGGAAGAAAACATGCTCATAATGTTGAACCATTTGGACTTTTTGTGCAGTTCCACTAAAATCGAGCATCCTTGTTTGCACAGATATTGAAAGTGTGATTACTATAAAGTTGGAACTAGTTGAAGCATAGACTCACAAATATAAGCATTCCAATTTCTTAATGGGAAAAGGTAGCAAGACTGTTTCTAACCACCTTTTTGAAGGAATAAATAAGGCAACAACGGCTGATGTCAGGAAGGCAAACATAGTATTTTCTGAAAGATTGAGCCATTCCTGACCTTTCCTCTTCTTTTAAGCATATTTTGTGCAGTTCAACTAAAATAAAACACCATCACCACCTTGACAATTTAGTGACACGGTACAAAAAGCAATGACTTACCATTACATCATGATGTCAGGTATGTGATCGACATGCATTAGAGACAAACATGCAGACCTCCTCCGACAACATAATGAACATTAATTTTAACAAAGGTGTGACTAGCTTTACCGGCATAATTTGAATGAACTCCACACCCTCTGTTCCTTAATATAAGACGTTTTCGCAGTTTTCTTGAGCACATATCTGGGAAAGCTTGCCATACCTTATATATGTCCATACGCTAATATAACACCATTCAAATAGTACAAATATACACTAATCCAGTGGCTAGTGCAACAATAGAGTAGATTTTTTATTACGGGGTACAGTACAATGGTTTTACTGAATAGATTTCCATAAGCTAGCACTGGAAGATTTCTATAAGCATTAACTATACAAAATGTGAAGGTAATAAGTTTCAGCATTGGTATACTAGCTGTGCAACAACATTACACCAAATACAAAACTAGCATTATTAACTAATGACAGTATAAAAAATTGCAAACCATGTACCTTCAAGGTAAATATCATTTCGAACTCAAGGGGACTTGAAAAATTGCTATCCCAATCTTGATAATCGATCAAACATAAAAACTTGATCAACCGAATCAAGAAAACAACCGGAGGAGGAGGTGCCCACTCTTGACCTTTCCTCTTCTCTTAATCTTTTGTGCAGTTTAACCAAAATAAAATGACATCAGCGCCTTGGCATTTTAGTGACACTGTACAAAAAAATTGACTTATCTCATGAAAGTGATGTATGTAATCTATAAGCATTAACAGTGCAAAAATATGAAGGTAGTAACAAGTTTCATCGTTGGTATATTGGCTGTGCAACAACATTAGAATGACTTAGCTGAAAAATCTTTAATACATCCACAATCAACAGATAACCCTTAAATAATCTAGTGACATTAAACGACATTGCTTAAATTTATCGGTGGCATTAGACTAAGTGCAGAATTAGTTAAATGTGGCATCACTTTAGTAGTAGCATTGCTTGACTTTACCGCTGGCGTTATACTAACAGCAAAAAAGTGGCAATAAGAGCATGGGAGGCCCATTCGGACAGTGGGCGCACCAGTACGATGTACCTCCACGGATGCATAGAGTGGTGAGGGAGGGATGGTTGCCCAGAGCAACAAATATCCAGGCAACATATGTGGATTACGTCCCATTTATGTTCTCTTTAGCCACCTTTTTCCTATGCGAGGACAACAAACCGACCGACCTGGTCATTCTCTATTGCGTTGTCATGCCTTTCTACCCTTTTTCAACCAAGAGACGCGAGACTCGTTCCTTATCTACTGATTTTCCCCTTTTCAACCTAGATGCGGGTTCGATGCCTAGTCTCTTCGACAATACTCTATCCCTTCCTTTCCTTATTCAACCCAGACATGGATTAGTCTGCATGAAGTAGGGTTTCCTTTAATAGTGCAAATTAAGCTTTTCGTCCACGTGACCAGCAGAGCAGAGGATAGCAAATTGGGGAGATGGTGGAGTGGAAAAAGATCCACATGCAGCGACGTGGCAGATGGGGCAATAGAACAAGGGTATGGTTTGAAAAGAGGTAGCATACCTGAGGGTCGGCGGGAAGTGGCTTCGCTCGTGGTCGTCGTCCTCCGCGCACACTACGGCAGCGAGGTTGGGGACGGAGGCCATCCCGCGCGGGCGCTAGGTCTGACAGGACGGCCTTGTCGTCAGTGCGTGACCTCACTCGCCGATGACGAGTGCATCAACGTTGCACGTCCTTTTCTTCCCCGACGGATCTGTGACCACTGGTGAGGAGGGAGAGAGAGGAGACCGCTGTCTTTTTAGATCTGGAGAGAGGGTGATAGTGTGAGAAGCAAGTGGGCAGCCCTTAGCAAGCAAGCACTGAAGCTCCAGCCTATATATCTTTTTTGATACTAGTACTAGAGATGGAGTAGTGGTAGAGTAGTTTATATTTTCTCTGCATACAGTACCAGTTAGTCGTGCTTCAAAACTGAACGACATGCCATTAAAAAATAAAGTCGAGAAATAATGCGGCACCTCAGGCCAATGCGGCCAGATCGCATTTTGCACGAGAAATGACACACCATGTTTCATTGACATGTGGTCCCGTTCCAACATGTCAGTGAGACGACGGCGAGTCCTTTTGTACAATTTCCGAATGGATGTCTATGTAGGCCGGGGCGCATCTTCCTCTACTGTGGCAACCGTCCACCGCCTCTTCACCTTTCCCTCTCGATTTGGAGCTGTTGTTGCACGCTCTTCCTCCCTCCATTTGCCTTCACCATTCCTTCTGCCATTGTTTGATCGTCTTCTCGATGGAGGGAACAGGCCAAAAACGACCCCGTTATTCTTGCCCCGATCTGAAAGATAACGTGGTGGAGGAACTCATTGATCTGTGCGACACCATCACCTCGTCTAGCATGGCAGGTTCGTTCAAGACCATTCTCGACTCAACAAATAACATCATTACAAAGAACCCAAGGGTTCAGGAGCGGTTTGATCTCCCCTATGTTCTTCACCATGACCCTGCTCGCTGGCGCAGGGACGACGGAAGCCTCGCCTTATGCAAGTTGATGCCGCTTGATAATGATACATGTGATGTTAAGATTCCATCGCTTAAGGGTAAGGCCTGGGCAGGCGCAAATGGAGATTGGGTTTTTTATATTGGGTACAACTGAGAGTGGGAACTTGTCAATGTGTACACTCGTCACCAGGTTCCACTTCCAAAAATCTCAGAGTGCGCTGAGGTTGAGCACACAGATGATCTACGTAGGTTCAAATGCGATCATGGTGAATGTCGTCTACAGAGATAGCAATTTGTCGAGTTCCCAACCGCTCTTGGGATTACAGGAACTATCATGTTGTTGCTCTCTTCGACAAGCTTGTTGCCGTCCTTACTTCCATGCCTCGATGGATATTGTTCAATAATCAATTTCTGTACACGGATGAGTATTGTGATGCAATTCCATACGAGAGTGTTGTGTTTGCTACCACCACTCGTGGCACTGTTTTTGCATGGAATCCTAATTGTTTCGGTACGTTCGTCTTCCACCGTAAATAGAATTCTTTCATCCACGTGCATGTGAGTTAGTATCCCCGTAGTAATTAAACTTCTTGTGTTTCCAAGGTCATGTGAACATTCCACCACCTATACTTGAAAAATTTTATAACCAAGGGGGAGATGACGATGGTGATGATCACGAGCAGGACCTACATACTCAGTGGCGCCCGGCAACTTATTCCAATGGATCACCTCTTCTTGTATGTATACAGGGCACTGCTGATGTTACTAAGGAAACAGGTGTTGTCTCCCATGGTCGCACTCTCCGGACCTATTCCAACATCCGTTGCAGGGTATTCAGGATGGATACTAGTGTGCTAGTGCGAGCACCTTCTGTCTGGTTCCGTATTGATAGTCTTGGAGAAAACTCGCTCTTCCTTGGACAAAACTATCCAATGATGGTGAAAGGCGATCCAGCTACTGTTGGCACAACGTTACTACCGTTATGACAAGCAAATGTATCTATACCTAGGGCATTGCTATGGTTCCCTACCCTGGCTGTCACAATATGCGTCCTGATATAGGTCGCTTCAGCCTGGATGATGGGTCCTGAGTTGGTCTCGATATTGACAATAGCTTCCCCTTCCCAGAGGCTTACTTATGGTTCAAAGCAAGCGTTTCCAACGCTGAGGATTGGTTGAGCTGAAGTTCATTTCATTGCTTATTATTTGTTGTGTGATAAAAACTTTAGTATTTATTATAATGTTTTGTTAGAAATAATCTATAATCCAACATGTATCCTCGTTGTCATTGTGTGTTGATGACTTGTTGTATGTAATGAATGGTACATTTGCATATGCATGTCATAAACTCAATTTATGAATGGTTTTCGAGTCACTTCTTGGAGTGTGAGTACCGTAGTAGTATAGCCAGCATCCGGTTATATGAAGTTGCCACAGAACATAGAGCCAACCTAATAGTGGAGTATGCTAGTGCAATAGTTAGTCCCAGTAGTAGTATACCATCAACTAGAGCTAGGTGTCGCATGGAGGCCGAGAAATATGGTGATAGCGTGACTGCGTGAGGTGGACTAGTATGAAGGCACAGGGCTTGCCGTGTTTCCTACTCCTCCGGTCTAAATGTGGAGATGATTTGGTCGAGTTCTTCCTCCTTTTGCCGACACGTGGCACATCCAACATCCAGGTCATGTCATGCAAGAAAATGGAGTGCTAGTTGAAGCCACGTGATGTGCATCTTGGGTCAAACTGTAAATAGAATCTTATACTCTTGAGTAACTCCAAAAGCAGCCACCGAAGATCTCTATTGGATTTGTTTTTCATCACCAGCACGTCGAAGTGAGATGTGCAGGTTCAGTGGCTTGTCTTGCGTTTTCACTGACATGTGGGACCGCATGTGAGCAAACAGACAATGGGCACACTCCACGTGTCTGCTAGCTGGCTGATAAGAGAGAGAGGAGAGCTGAGCACGGACTCCAGGAAATTTCACGACAATGTGAGTAGTACTAGCGGTGTACCGTACTCCTAGAGAGATAATGTGTTCGCTCTATGTAACCAGCACCTCGATATAGTGGGGTGGCATGGGCCATAACTAGCATTCACGTCTAGCAGTACGGCACACACCACCCACACGAGTCCCATCTGACACCAATTTTCTTGGAGTCCATGCTACACCTATCTCTTCTCCCTCCTGTTTTCTCTAACTCACCAATCGCGCGGTGGGCGGGATGGGGGTTTGCCGATAGTCGGTTTGCTCAACTGCGGTCCCACTTGTAAGTGAAAATGCAACACAACACGCATTCCGCCTTGAGAGGCATGCCGGACCAACCGTGTGGGGGTGCGACACGAACACGACAGGCTTTTCCTTTTAAACTTGTAACTTGTAAAATTTGGTTCTGCTCCATGGCGCAACCGATAGAAATAATGATTTTCCCCTGTGTAATGAGAAGTTTGGTTCTGGCGCGGTTCATGCATGGAGTACGTACGAAAATTATGAAGTTGATGCGAAAGGTAAGATAATTACTAGTACAATATACTACTACATGGAATTGACGGGAAGATAAAGATACATACGGATCCTTCAACGACATCCTCACACCCTAGGGTGTGTTTGGTTTCTTGCATAGCCTTACGCTGCATCGTATCCACCATCCTGGCTAAGTCTAGCCTGGCTAACCTGATGCAAAAAATAGCTGAGATGTATGTTTGGTTGTGTGCATGCTGTGAGGCAGGCCCATGTGAGATGTTGTTTGCTAGGCTGTATAAGAAATGCAGCGACGTACTTCCCCAAAGCACACCGGCGACCGAATACTTTCAGGCCAAGCCGACACCAACGCGTGATCTGCGTGAGCTTCTGCACCACCAGCGTTGCATCAGGCTGCCACGACGGCGGGCGGTCTTGCCGAGCCGGCGCAGGCGCACCTCCCCATCTGAAGTAGGCCCTGCAAAGAACACGCCGACGGGCGGAGGAGCACGAACGTTCGGCGGCGCAGTCACAACCGACGATGGAGCTCGGACCGGTGGAGAAAGAGGGAGCTCGAATGGCGAGGTTGAGGTGGACAAGCGAGCTCCTCGGCGGCGCGACGCGAGAGGGAGCTCCCGGCGTCGGCGATTGGTTTTTGTTCAATGCGATCTGACGAGGAAAGAGAGATATGGTAGGTTACAGTGGCACTTTCGAAGTAATTCTACAAAACAACAGGGCCAGTCTCACATACCGTTCGTTTATGTCAGATGCGCGGGTGCAGGTGCGAGGCTGCATCAGCGAAACGCTCTATTCCTGTGTTCCTCCCAGCCTAGCTGAGGGGCCTCATTTGCATCAATCGGGCCAGGCTGAGGAGGCAGCACAGGAAACAAAACGGGCCGAGTATTGCATGCCAGATGCGAGCCAGGTGCGAGCCACCCATCCAAACACGCCCCTAGTGCACCGGGTCACCAACCGACGTGTGAGGACTAAGGAGCAGCGACGTTGGCGGCGAGCTCAACGTGCTTCGGAACAATGTCGTCCAAGGTTGCCCTGCGGTCCAAGAAGGCCAGCGTCCTATCGTCCTCCTCTTGCACACAGTAGTCCTTGTGGACTATTTGCGCGTAGACGTGGGTGATTATGTCGATGGTGTCTTGCTGCGCCAGGCGCTGCACAGCGAGCATGACCTCGAGGTGGACATTCTCCGGTGCGACGGCGGGCAGTCGTAGGGCCACCAGTGCATCGAAGAGGTTGTCACCATAGAGGCTGTTGAGGGTGGCAGGCATCGCAGAGCCTGGGCGCGTGGGCTGGAGGCGTATGTCAAGGTCGTCCACGAGCTTCTTGATGATAGTGAACTTGTCGAGGAAGCCGACGAGGACCTCGTCGAACAAGGAGACGAAGCTGTCGTCCAAGAGGCCTCTCGCCCTGGTGGCCTCAAGCACGACCTGGAGACGTTCCTCGATGCCGGGCCACAGGCCGGCGTCGTGGACCATCTGGCACAGCCGACTGATGCTCGCGCTCATCGCCTCCATGGGTCTAGCTTCTAGTCAACTGATCTTGCAATTGGAGTGATCACTCTTGCCCTTTGTTAGGGTGCGTAGGTGCGTAGGATTTCGTAGATTGGACTGGCGGGGAGCCTTTATATGAGAAGTGCAGACTGCGTTTCATTCACGTGTGTGTTGGCCATCTACTCCTCAGCCCTCCCTCCATGCCGGTGCAGTATAGTCATCTCACCGAGACCAAGTTGGGGCAAAACGAGAGAACTTTGATGTTTACTGGTTTATTGGTCCCCTTTGCATTTTGCGCCAAGTTTTGACCTTTGATTTGACTAATAAAATGTTAATGCATGTAACAAAAAATAATATCATTGGAAACTATGTTCAAATACGAATCCAATGATACAATTTTTGGTGACATGCATTATTATTATTTTAGTTAAATATATGGTCAAAATTTGGCACAAAATACTAAGGGGACTGATAAACCAGGACGGAGGTAGGAGTAGTATTTTGTAATTAATGTCATTGCATAAAGAGAATTGAGCACTGCATGTTGTGCTAAGTAGTCTCAAGTCATTGCATGCATCCGCACCCCACGTCTCCTATTGGGTGATTTCTTTTTTCCTGGCAAAAAACAGGGAACGAGGTGGGTTGTTAATGCACCGCGCCTAAAAGTTTTGGGATTATTTGGTTTTTGTAATGTGACTAATGCACCAGTACAGAGGGAGTACAATAGTAGTCTTTGATTGCAATTTTTTGTTGGTAGCTTACCAAGCTGACCGCACGGTGAGTACAATAGTAGTCTGATTGATGAGATTTCAGATTTGAGCCATCTACCGGAAGAGAGAGTGTATAATATCATCGAGAACTACGTTCAAAACCGAATAAAACACTACTCCATGTATTTATTTACAGAGGGACTAGTGTATTTTTTGTGACATGCATTACTCAATATTGCTAGTCAAATACTAAATCCAGACGGGTAGTACTACTAAATCCAGACGGTGGTGCTAGACTAGTAGTAGTAGTACCAATGTAGTAGTACTGTAATACCCATCGGTCAAATTATTACGTGATGCTCATCACAGTGAAGTGAGAAGACCTTGCACCGGAGATGACACATGAGTGTAGGCGCCGTGTTCGGCATACCAAAGTCAGCCTCACCGTGTGCCGTCACTATCATCATGGCTGTAGAGCTAGCCTGCTTACAACTAGCCGTGTTCGACATAATTTCCCGTGCGTTGCCACGAGTATCTCTACTCTTTTCTTATACAAGTAAGATGCCCGTGCATTGCACGGAACACCAAGATTGGGGGTGGACGGCACCGGTAGCAGCCATCGCGCCAGATTGTTCCATGGCCTTCTAGATGTGGTGGGGAAGAGATAAGGTTGATTGTGAGAGACACAGAGTTGTTTGTAAATAGGGAACAGGTGCGGCCATCTTTTTGCAAAACTACAGCAGTTTGCTTTGTATGCATCAGATATAGATCTGACGACTATTGGTGAAAGATGGCAGGCACACCATCATCACCAACTTAGGACCTCTTTCATTAGCAGGATTTGGAAAACTCAGGAATAGGAAAAGTATAGGATTGGAGTGTCATGGCCACTTGAATCCTATAGGATTAGCAAGGAGCGTTTGATTTCATGGGAAAAGCAAAGGAATTGTAAAAAGAGGTTAGAGTGGATGTTAGATTTCCTATGAAATGTAGTACAAAACATTCCATTGGAAAAATTCCTATGGGATTCAATCCTATGAATCAAAGGACAAACGTAGGAAAAATTTCAAAGGATTTCAATCCTCCAAGAATCCCATAGAATTCCCTTGAATCAAAGGAGCCCTTAGGTTTTTATAGGAGTAGTATAGAGAGATAGAGAAACTCCTATAAAAAACCGAATTGGTGATGATGGTGTGCCTGCCATCCTGCAATTTAGACCGTCCGTTCTAAATCTGACGGATAGAAAGCAAACTATGGCAATTTTGCAAAAAGATGCCCGCACCCCTCTCCACATTTGCAGATAAGGCCTTCCCTCATTCATCTTCGTCTCCCACAAGATAAACAACTCGTATAAATGCATCTTGATGTTCCGTGCAATGCATGGGCCTCTTGTTGGTAATAATAAATACTGTACTCGAGTAATGGGTATATCATTGCCGCACCTATGCACGCGAAAATTTATCGTAACATAGTACCTCGTGCTAGATAGTCGTACTATTACAAGTTTCAAACTAATATTACAAATGCTAGGAGTAATGCTGCACCTACGAAGAGGGAATTATTAGGAAGTTTACGTAAGAACTTTCTTTACTTTAGGTGGATGCAGCATTATCGTACAAACTAAAATCCAGCGCCCTGACAAGTCACTAATGGGCAAATAAATTTTTGAATCTCTGGCAACTTGATGTTTCAAAAACAGATTCAGCTTCTGCAGAGACTTTGTCATTTAGGCTTAGACGCTTGTGATGATCAGCACTCCATTCATTGTTGTGCCAGAGAAAGCCAAACCTCATTACCTTGAGCACACTTGCCTCCAGAACAAAGAACCTGGCCAATTTAATCTCAGATGTGCTGCCTCGGTAGTCGATCAAATCAATTTTTGTAAGATGGAGATCAAGGCATTCGATGAGATTGTTATAGTGCAACACATTTTTTCACTTTCGGGTCTTTTTTTATTTGCAAAGGAAGAGAACATATTAGAGTAACTGGCTGTATAAGATTGTCGTGTCATCAAGAGGTACCAATATCATTTGCTCATACGGTAGGGTTGGCTATAGGGTTGGCTCTAAGGCTAGTGATATTTTTCACTCTCTCTCTCTTTCTCTTTCCTCTCATTTACCTAGGAGCACGTGAAGAGCTTGGGCATTTGTTGCCTTCCACTATGTGGTCGATGCCATATTTCTCAAAAGTATGCCACATAATACACATCGATGTCAAATCAAAAGATTTTGGTGCCGCTCTAGCGATGTGAGAGAGTTGGCACCACTGTGCACACAGACCCACATGTATAAACAAATCAATAAAACCAACTACACCAGCCTCTCCCTCTCCCAAACAAGTGTTTTTTTATTGGCTCGGTCCTCTCCCTCTCCCACGCAAGTGTTTTTTCATTGCGTGCATTAATTTGGCACCGGAGCAAACTAGGTGATCCAGATTGGGGCACCAGGTGAGCAATGGAGGGGCATCGATACCAAATGCATTAGAAGTGAATTTGGCACGCGTTTTTGCCTACATAGTGGAGGGCCGTTATAGCCCACTTTTGTACTACCTCGTATTTAGTGTAAAATTTTGACCATAGATTTACCTAAGAAAATGCCAATGCATGTCACCAAAAATTATACCATTTGAAATTATGTTCAAATACGAATCCAACAATATAATTTTTAGTGACATGCATTAACATTTTGTCAGTTAAATCCATGGTCAAATTTTGATACTACAGAATACGAAGAGTAAACTAGGATGGAGGTAGTACTTGCTCTTAGGCTAACCATAGAGTTACTAGTCTGGGTTACTTGCCACTAAGACTAGCCTAGGCTACTAGTTGTACAACAAAAAACGATGCAGGTGTTCACGTGAGAAAAAATACTAAAAACATTTCTTTCGGTGCAGTGCGTAGATGCAGTTTTGAACACTACACTTGTCATCGTAATTTGGGAAAATTACGAAAGAATTGAGCTACGATGCGATTACTGTTTACTAATAGGAAAGAAGTCTCACCTTGATGAGTAGCTTCTCCGTGCACGGAAAGCATGTAAGGAATCCAACAACTTGATCCAGATTGGGCCGATAGATTTTATTGCCAAGATCTTTACTGTGCGCACAGACTGGGTCAAGCTTGTGGGAAACATTTTCTGGTTGACAGTCGTAAATACATCAGGAAGAAATTAAAAAATGTGAATTTCAAGAAGACGGAGAAGAAGATGAGTGTTGTACCTGAACGATTATGGATCCAATAAAGAGTTCGGAGAATTTGGCAGACGAGTACACCAACACTGTCAATTTCGGCATGTCAATGACCCTGATTTTTGTTGGACCTTCTAGATCATATACAAGCAATCTCTCAAGGAAAGGCGCATTCTCACTGACCATAACGTGGAACAGCTGGAGTGATCTGTTCCCAATTGATGTCCTGTTGTGGGGCCAGCAAGACACATAAATCCATCGGAGATTCGTTGAGGCGATGTGGAGGCTAATGAACCCGTGGATCTGCCGAAGACGAAGGTACTTGAGTGCAGTACAACTGCAAAGCAGGTGATCCATAGCCTTCTTCGAGATGCCAACATCAAAGAGGTCGAGCTGCTTGAGTTGAGGGAGAAGATGGGCGGGCGCAACATTAATCTGGGGAAAATAGCAGGAGCTGAAGCTGGTGTGACGCAGCATTGGCGTGAGGCAGAGCGCAGACAGCGGCAGAGAGCGACATCGTCCAACTTCAAACCTGAGCTCCTCCAGCTGATCTAGGGCGGGGGATAAGAACCACGCGTCGAACTTGGCTTGGACCTTGTAGTTGGTACTGAACATGCAGATGTCAAGGCGTCTGGCTGGCCCAGGGTGTGATGAAAGGATCTTGGAGACTGCGGCCATGCATTTGCAATCCTCGTCGCAGAGGCAGCTGTCCACGGTGAGGTTGAGGGGGACGCGGCGCCAGAGGGGGCACCACCGCTGGGAGAGCAGGGGGGTCCGCACGACAGATTAGGTGGGGGAGGCTGCTAATGAAGTACAGGCTCGTCGGATGCGGTTTTGGCTCGAGCCGCCTTCGCTTGTTGGCTGCCTCGCCATCCATCTCAGCCGTCGGCGACGCTGGTGTACATGTGTGCTTGGTGTGTATTGTGTGTTGGGTGTGCGCGAGTGTGTCCTTGTGTGCATGCCACCGCGCAGTGGTGAAGTATGCGTGAGTGTGTCCTTCACACGGAAGAAGTTTGCCCTCAATTTACTAGCGTGCGGGGTGCTACCGCGAGTGGTTTCAACTTTGTATACTTCATCGCGTGTCAGATGGGCCTCTAATTTACTTATTTTCACCCACTGCCACATGGGCCAACACACAAAGATAGAGAACACGAGCTGACAAGGCAGCATGTGCACTGGTTGACCGATCAACTAAACAATATACGGAGTTATACGCAGACACAGTGACCGTATAATCCCTCGGTATAGAGAGATCGAGTGAGAGGGGAGGCCCGTGAGAGATAGTAGAGAGAGAGAGAAAGAGCTACTCGATCCCTCCATTCGATAATGTAGTGCCTATATTTTTTTTAAAGTCAAACTTTTGAAACTTTGACCAAGTTTATAAAGAAATTACTTATATCTACAATACCAAAGATAAATGATAGTATGAAGTAAGTACATGTTGTGATGAATCTAATGATCGTTCCAGATGTAAATGTTTTTCTCCACATATACCTGGTCAAACTTTTCTGAGGTTTGACTTTTCAAAACATCCATATGTTTATGGACGTGAGTGAGTACCTAAATAGAGAGAGAGAGAGAGAGAGAGAGAGAGGAGAGTGTGAAATAGAAAGAGTGAGTGAAAAAAGTGTGTGTGTGTGTGAAAGTGACATGGACAACACGCGGTAAAGTAGATAAAAAGCGTGTGTGTCTTATGCAAACATATCACACATGCATCTTCGACAGCGGAAGCGAGGTGAGGAGATAGTGTGTGGTTGTTTGCAACCGAGTGAGAAAGACCCCTAGCATGTGGCCAAGAGAGGTTTGACAAACAAGGGAGAGAGGTCGAGAGAAATGTATGGAGAAAATGCAGACATGGGGAGGAGAGACTGTATGTTTGTGACAGAGAGATCCCCTGGAGATCGTGATGGGACCACATGGGTGGGAGATCGAGTGACAAGGTGTCTGCGCAATAGAAGATACCCCAAGAGTTATCCAGATAGACGTATGGATGGAAGGAGATAATACGTGTGTTCCCGATGGCTAGTGAGAGATAGTCATACTTAGGGGGAAGTGCGTGTGCCTATGATGGAGTGAGGGATTATGGTACTTAGGGGGGTGTGTCACATAGAGAGAGAACAAGGGCGGAGAGTGTTAGATGGGTCTATGTAGCGCGAGCGAGATATGTGTATGTGTGAACCAGGGAGATATAAAGTTTGAGAGAGATAGAGGAGCCCCGATACGGCTGAGTGGTGCGTCAGATAGCTGAGAGGGGGAAAGAGATAGTCCATCCGTTCGGTAATGCAGTGCATATAAATTTTTTAGAAGTCAAACTTTGGAAACTTTGACCAGGTTTACGCAAATATTATTTATATCTACAATACCAAAGATACATCATACGGAAGTACATCTCATGATGAATCTAATGATATATGTTTGCCGTTCTAGATGTAAATGTTTTTCTCCACGTACATGGTCAAACTTTGTGATGTTTGACTTTTCAATAAATCTATATGCTATGGACCAAAGAGAGTACCTAAGTCGAGAGAGATCAAGTGCGTGTGAAGGAGAATGAGTGAGTGTGCAAAAAGAGTGTGTGTGTGTGAAAGAGAGAGGGACAACAAGCGATAAAATAGAGAGAGAGAGTGTGTGTTCGTTTCTTATGCAAACATATCAGGCATGCATCGAGATAGAAAAGCAAGGTGAGGAGATACACGAAGATAGCTGGTGCGTGATTGTTTGCAACGGAGGGAGACACCCCTATAGCACATGTCCAATAGAGGTCTGGCCAACAACACTACAAAAAATACACTTCCATGATGATACGTGTGTGTCACAGTAGGTCACGTTTTCTGTCATGCATGTACATCCATGACAATTTTATGACATAATCAAGATAGTCATACCTGTGCTGTCGTAGAAGTGTTCCATGACATTACCAAAATTATCATCACGGAAGTGTACACTTCCATGACGATAAATCACGCGTCACAGAAGTGCTTTTGTCAAGGGTGACCGACACGTGGCATCCACCGTAACGGAACGCCGTTAAGATATCGGGTCTGGTTTTGGATCCGATAACCCGTTAACAGCCCAGACCAATGGGGATTTTCCACGTGTAAAATTCTGATTGGCTGACGGAAACACGTGTCAGCTCCGCGTTGGCACAGGTGTCACTCATCCAATGGGCGAGATGCGCCTATGATATGTTGACACGTGGACCGGCCCATAAAGTTTAAATGGGCCGGCCCAGCTAAAGGTCCGCAAGATTTTGCAGACCATAATGGGCCGGCCCAGCTAAAGGCCCACGAGATTTTGCGGACCATAATGGGCTAGCCCAGCTAAAGGCCCACAAGATTTTGCGGGCCATAATGGGTCGGCCCAGGTAAAGGCCCACAAGATTTTTGCGGGCCATAATGGGCCGGCCCAGGTGAAGGCCCACAAGATTTTTGTGGACCATAATGGGTCGGCCCAGCTAAAGGCCCACGAGATTTCGCCGACATTAATGGGCCGGCCCAGCTGTAGGCCCACAAGATTTTGAGGACCCTAGTAGGCCGGCCCATTAACTGGCTGCCATGTTTTGGGCCAAATGTCGGCCCATATTTGATCCGGTCCATTAATGGCCTCCCACGTTCCGGGCTTAACAATGGCCCATATGAGATCCGGCTCGTTAAAAGCCTACCACGTTCTGGGCCAAATTACGGCCCAGATCAGGTCCGGCCCTTTAAGAGGCTTTGGGCTAAATTATGGCCCATATCAGATTCGGCCCGTCAACTGGATGTTATGCTTTTGGGCCCACTTGCTAAAGGCAAATTTAGTAATTCGGCCTGATATTAGTTTCGGCCTGTTAAGGGCCCGCTTAACATTTCGGCCCTATATTAATTTTGGCCTGTTAAAAGCCTGTCATATAGTTGGGCCTAACTACGGCCCGGTTTGCATCCGGCCCGCTCGCAGCCGATAATCTGATTGGGAAAAACAAGGACTGAGACAATTTTGGCCTATTAAAAGCCCGTGATTTCATTGGCACAATCATGGGCCGGGGTCCATTTCGGGCTTCTCCCGGCCCGTGAGCTGTTCGGCATGTTTCAGGATTTTTTTTGAAACTATGATGATTTTTATAGCAAATTCGGAAACTATACACCCTAATGCAGAAAAATCAAAAGTATCACCCTGCCGGCCTCATGTTGGCCGAAGAGAGACTTTTCGGCCAACCGTTGGCCAAAGAGTCCCTCTTCGGCCAACACCTGCTCTACTGTTTTAGAAAACTCATATCAATTAGGATTTTTAGTATTTTAATTTGATTCTTTTTGCATTAGATTAGAAATTTTATGAAGTTTCTGTAGATATCAAGTTTGACTAGATTTGAAAGTTTGAATTTGAATTTTCATGAATTTGCTCAAATCACTAGATTGCCTATAATTTGAGCTAGGAGTATTTTTTCAGATGATTCTTTTTGCTACTGGTTCTTTGTGACTTTGTTTATTAGTAGTAATTAATTGGCGAATTTTATAATTATTTAAAATTAGGTTTTTATGAAAACAGTTCCGTTTTAGTGTTTTATAGGTTTTATGCCATTTCATTTAATTTTAATTGCTTTAAATTGTTTTCTTTATTTTTTTGACATATTCTTTTTGTTTCTGTTTAGTTATCAGTAGCTATTTTATTTGTAGTATTTGTAGTATTTTATTTCTTTTATCCTACTAGAAAACTTGTTTTGAGCTTCATAGGAGTTTATGTTTAAAAGTTCCTTATAAATCATGTACAACCATTGCCGTTTTATACATGAAAAAAATACTTTTCCGCAATCTTTTTCCCTCCATTTTCTTTCCCGCCATCTTGTTTGCCGCCATTTTCTTTCCCACCATTCTCTCCCGCCACACTAAGGAGTGCTACATCGACGGAGGATGAGTATGATGCCTTCATGTGGAGTGTGAAACACTGTGTGAGAGAAGTCATAAGTGTGAAACACTCTTCGATGATGATGACGAAGCTGCAAACACTTATGACTTCTCTCAGACAGTGTTTCACACTCTACCAGCAGCACCGACGCAGGAGACACAGACCGTGTCAGACGATGTTATCTACGGTCGTGGACAACATGAGGCTCGTTTTATAAGTTGAGAAGTGAAGATGGCGAGAAAGAAGATGGCGGGAAAGAAGATGGCGGGAGAGAATGGCGGGAAAGAAAATAGCGGGAAAGAAAATGGCGGGAGAGAATGGCAGGAAATAAAATGGCGGGAGAAAATGGAGGGAGAGAATGGCGGCAAATAAAATGACGGGAAAGAAAATGGCAGGAGAAAATGGAGGCAAAGAATGGCGGGAGAGAATGGCGGCAAAGAATGGCGGGAGAAAATGGCAGCAAAGAAAATAGCAGGAGAAAATGGAGGGAAAGAACGACGGGAAAGAAAATGGAGGATAAAAGAAATAAAATACAAAAAAATACTACAAATAAAATATCTACTAATAACTTAACAGAAACTAAAAGAATATGTCAAAAACATAAAGAAAACAATTTAAAGCAATTAAAATTAAAAGAAATAGCACAAAACCTATAAAACACTAAAACAGAACTGTTTTCATGAAAACCTAATTTTAAATAATCCCAAGATTCACCAATTAATTACTACTGATAAACAAATTCACAAAGAACCAGTAGCAAAAAGAACCATCTAAAAAGAATACTCACTAGCTCAAATTATAGGCAATCTAGTGATTTGAGCAAATTCAAAAAAATTCAAATTCAAACTTTCAAATCTAGTCAAACCTAATATCTACAGAAACTTCATAAAATTTCTAATCTAATGCAAAATGAATCAAATTAAAATACTAAAAATCCTAATTGATATGAATTTTCTAAAACAGTAGAGCCGGTGTTGGCGGAAGAGGGACTCTTTGGCCAACTGTTGGCCGAAAAGTCCTTTTTGGCCAGCGGTTGGCCGAAAAGTCCCTCTTTGTCCAATGGTAGGCCGAAAAGTCCCTCTTCGGCCAACAGGAGGACGACAGGGTGATACTTTTGATTTTTCTGCATTAGGGTGTATAGTTTCCGAATTTGCTATAAAAATCATCATAGTTTCAAAAAAAAGTCCACGTTTCAGGCCCAACCTACTTCTCAGCCTACTAAAAGCCCATTGAGTTTTCTTGCGAAAAGAGGGCCGGCGGTTTACTCGGCCTATTAAAGGCCCGAATCTACTAGTGGGCCAGATTACATTTAGGACTTCTAATGGACCAAGATGACTGGGCCCATGATGCGGATGATACATCGTGATTGCATGAGGGCCCGATTATGTACCGTAATTTTATGGTTTGGCCGGTTTACTGCGAAGACATGATATATATACAGTAAAATAACTGCAGCATCGTGAATAAGAAAAAACCTGGACTATACAATAAAGAAATTACGGCATATTACATCCACTGGGCATCAAAGTTCGCCACTATGATAATAAATCACAAGCAGATAGCAGATTACATACACGGGGCATCAAAGATCGCCACCGGTGCAACTAAACACGCTGAAAAAATAATATACAAAACCGACAGCACTTCAATAGAGTTCAAGAAAGGTTAGCCCTGCTGGGGAGCCGCAGCGCAAGCAGCTGAGCAAGCTGATGAGACTGCGCTTGTTTAACACTTATATCCTCCTCACTCTGAAAGATAAACAAGCAGACAGATGATAGGTTTTGCACATAAAAGTACCAATGCTGACAATTCATCACATTTCTTACTGACGAATAAAGTGACACAGTTTAAAATTGCATTAACACAATATGGTATTGTTCAGGTCAAGACATGGCAAGAAATGACATTGTGAAGGAGTTGGCAGCTTCACGACACCACTCGATTACAGATCAAGAACTTTTAAGTATCAATGGTTAGTATGCTGTCAATTTATTCCATTTCAGATTGGCAAATAAAGAGACGGTTTAAATAATAGTAGAATGATATGACATTGTTCATAGTTAAGACATTGCAGAATATGACATTGTGCTGTAGTGGGTAGGTTCACCACACCACTGGATTACAGATAAAGAACAGAAGCATACATGCAGTGCAAAAGAAGATCACTTGCTCTATATAGTTTAATTTAAATGGTATGAAGAAGGAACTTGGTTGTACAACTGAAAACTTAAATTGAGAAGGACAAACTTTTGTTTATGAACTACATAATAAACTTTAAACATGCAATTTAATGCAAACACCAAAAATAAACAGCTGTTGCAGTCATGCCTAACCAAATATACACAACAAAGTTTGAAGGCTTGAGAAGGACAAACTTACATTATTGGTGAAGGCAGGCTCTATAAAGCCCTTGTCCATGCTGATGGGGGGGGCAATTCAAGAAGTTTACCACAGAATCTTCTTCATAAGCATTGCCTTTATTCTACATTTTGTTAAGAGTAAATATAGATGTGACAATATAAGAAAAAATGGAGAATATTTAAGATAAGATGAAGAATGATGCTACATAACCAAGTAGCTATAAATGTAAGTACAGCGTTACAGGCAAAAGGTACAGCCAAGAGCAATGCAGAGCTAAACTTCTTCAGTACCATCGGTGTTATCCAATCTTATGGTAAGAGTAAATATAGATCTTATGTGTAGAAAATGGAGGGCAAAGGAAAATAAGCTGCAGAGTGATGGTACATGAACAACTACTTGTCAATATAAGTACACTGATAAAGGATAACATGTACTTGCAAGAACAATGCTGAGCTAAAAAAATTCATTGGCATTGGATATATTCTACACTAATGTAACCATTCATATAGATCAGATAATTTGGAGTGAACAATTGATAAGCAAACTATCATGCATACTACTGTCACATAATGAACCAGCTCTGTATGCAAGTACAGTGATATAGGACAACAGGTACTAACAAGAGCAAAGCAGCGGGCAGCATATTTGCGATATCCTGTCATTCTTTTCAAACCGGAATTCTTTTTTGAGCAGATTTCCTGCAAAAAAGATCCGTAAGGCACATGCGGAAAAGTAGAAGTTCAAATTGTCATGCGATATCATAGACAGTACCTCATCCTTGGAACGAGACCAGTGCATAACAAGGTTTTTCCATTCAATGTCTTCTAAATTTAGCACCGGAGACTTCACCAGAAATTCATTTATAGACTTGCCATCAAAGTGTGATTTTCTCAGGTAACACCAATACTGCTGCAATGCTTCCTTGAAAAGCGCAAGCAAGCTTTGCTCGTCATGACTATCCAGATTGACCCTCGCCTACTTACAACAATGTAATGTAAATCATTGATGTGTTCAATCAGCAGAAAACAGGAAAATAATCACCATGAATAATAGCACTTACACGTAAGTGGGACAGGAAGATGTGAAAATTGTGTTTGTCTTCACTATAATCTTCCCATGATGGGAATATATGCACGTAGTCCCTAACAACATTGAAAGCATTGCCTTTTAAACCAGGAATAACTAGAATGGGGTTCCAATCTGCAGGAATTAGTCGTCTCTGCAGTTGGGGTAGGTCTTCGGCCGGTGGACTTGCTGTACTTTTTGCTGGAGTGGGATTTTTCTGTGGTATGGCTAGTGCTATGGCAACTGAAATCGGCATACCCTTTGCTGGAGTGCAGGTCCTGTGTGGTGCGGCTAGTGGTGTGGCCAGTGAAGTATGGGTACAGTCTGCTGGAGTCGGTCCTATGTTTTGTGTCACTGGTTGTACAACCAATATAAGTGGGGTGCTGTCTGATTTCTTCGGCACAACCACATTTTTCAAAGACTTTGCTGGTGCTCCTTCAGGTTCGGCAATCACCCTCTTCCTTTTCGATGTCTGATGCACAAGAACAGCATTTAAGTGGAAAAAAATGGTATGATGACAGATGAAAAATGTATCGATAATGGATGGGCATGGCATCTCGACATATATGATGAGTAAACTAAGCAGATGGCAGTGCAACAAAGTAGAAGAAATGCAAGACAACATATGCAAGATACGCGAAATCAATAAAACCTTGCCAAATTAGAACAGGCACCTTGATGGGTGAACAGGACAGGCCATCTGCCTTTGACTCCTCGAGGTTAGAATAGTCATTAGGATCATATTCTGAACAAGAATCAACAGGTGGGGAGCGTATGAGTTTCATTGCATCCAGAATGGCACTCAATGCCTTGGTGCCAATTTTGTAAGTCATTGCGGTGTTTAGCTTCAAGAGTGGACTGCTGCTAGTGCGACACAAAGGAGCTACATAGATCATAGTGTAGATATAACGGGAAAACCGTAAGCATCAGAGTAAAATCAGCAAAGTGAAACTTGCTGGAATATATGTGCTAGTATTGCTGGTACGGCTAGAAAGACTTCGGATACCAGCTCTCTTCAACTGAAGGTGCGGTACTGTTAATATCAGTCTAACTCTCAAAGGCGACACAGCTCCCCGCATTTCCTTATTATTCTTATAGGATTCAAGTGGACAGGCCACTACAAATCATATTCCCATGTTTACAAAATCCTACGAATCAAAGAGGCCCGAAGAGTTCAAAGTGTCCATACCAACCGACCGTATAGACCTCTACACTGCAAATGTCCCCGCGCATCTTCACTACAAGGAACATGTTGTACTACTATCATACTCCCTCCGTTTCAGAATACAAGTCTTGGTAGAGATTTCCACTATGGATCACATACAGATGTATCCAGATACATTTTAGAGTGTAGATTCACTCATTTTGCTCCATATATAGTTCATGGTGGAATCTATACAAAGACTTGTATTTAGGAATGGAGAGAGTACTTATCTTTACTCCTTTAAAAGAGCCAGTTCGTGTTGATGGTCCGTCTGCCCTCTTGAATGATATGGGAATAAAAAAATACACAGTACCAAGAGTCCAATCCGCCATTACAGTTGAGTCAAGCCACCTCATCGCGCCTGCTAGCACCGGTCATTCTCCCCCAATCTGTCCGCCTCGTCTCTCCCGTTGCCTGCTATCATGGCCTCCCCCAATCCCAACTCTCTTGCCGCCTCTCTCCTCCAATCCCACTCCCCGACCTTGAGCTCCACCACCTCCCTTCAAAATTCAAACAGCGATGCCGCACCCGCAGGGGGTTCCCCATCCCTTATACTCGCTGTTTCCCCTATACCTCTCAGCAGATTCAGTTTCTGCTACCCTGCTCACTCACCGTCGCCAGTACTGCCGAGTCGCTCGCTCACCGTCGCGGGAACGAGGAAGCTGCAACCCCTGTTGGCGTGCTCGCTTGCCGCAGCGTCGCGTGGAGGCCGCTTACCCTGACCACACGCCCGCTCGCCGTCGTTGGACCGCTTGGAGGTCGCACCCCTGCGGGTGAGCTCGGTCAGGGACTGCAGCGCTGCATCGACGAGCAAGCGGACAGTTCGCCTTTTCCCCTTCCAACCGAGCACATCGGCCTCTTCGGACTTGCGCTTTCTGTACGTCTCCACAACTCCACAAGGTACACCATGTTGGTTCTGAATCAGCTGGTTTATAGCTTATTAAACTGCAGTTTATGTTTAAAGTTGAACATATGCACGAGACAGAAATCTTGAATTCTAAATTTCGTCCACAGTGTTTGGAATTCCTCGATGTTCTTGTATAATGACTTCACAAACCATTAAGTAATAAAATACAAGTATAAAACAATGGTCTGCTGAAGGTGTTCAGTGATTAATATTTTCCCTCCAAGGATAAAAAAAATCTTGTATGTGAATTATTGAGCTGATCCCCTCTGCCGAATGGCAATCAAATTATCACTGGCTACTTTTTATAGCTGAGTAATTGTTGCAATTTGTAGATTCAGTACAGAGAGGCGCCATGTCTTCCCTCAGCTTGCTGCAAAAAAGTAAGGTCCTTTGCAGTGTTAGTCTCCATAGAAAAAATTCTTTTGCGTGTAGTATGTGTCTTCATTCGCCTTCTTTTTCAAGTTTCTTTTCTGTTCACAGAAACAACAAAAATAATTCTTAGTAGGGATAAACAAGACTTAAATCAAATTATAATATAAAAAGAAATTTGTATTTATGAGGCCCAAGTCACACCGTGGGGAATGTATACCTAGCAAGATTCATGGGGCATCTTGTAGCAACTGAAACAGATGTTACATTTTTGGGGCATGTGAGTATTTGGAAAATATGATTTAGGTGTGAAATAAGTGAAACTTTACCAATGGTTGATGTGTTCTATAAAGTATGGTTCATCTCCCTGAACATGAGAAAAATGTATCTCTTGGTGCTTAATTCAAACAATTGCTATAGACATATGATCAGAAATAGGGATGTGCAATATAGAGCACACTTGAATTTAGAACTTCAGCTGTTTTGTTTTCTTTATTTTGTATGGCCATCATGTTGTGGGATGCTTCTTATATGCACATCTTACAACCTGCTATCCCTTGAAAGTATATCATGCTCTTGGTGGGCGTATATCCTGTAACCGTCAGCCTAGATCCTCAACATGGCTGGCATAGCTATATATTTTTTCAGAATATGAGGAGTAAGATCTTTAATGAAAGATTCTTTTAGTACAAATAAATATCAGCTGCCGTGAAACCTATGATTTGTAATGTTGAATGCTCACATGTTTGATTTAACTACTGATCTGCAGTTCATGATTGTAGTAGAATGTATTCAGTCTGCCAAGTAAGATTTTTGAAGAAGGATTTTTTTGTACTAATAAATATCAATTGTGGTGAAACCTATAATTTGTAATGCTTAGAAGTTTGATTTAACTAATCCTTGAGAAACTGCCATAGTTTAAGAATGGGATAATTAATTTGGTGCCCTTAGTTGTGTCCCACTCGGCAGGTTTACCCCTAGTTTCCGAAAACACTTGTTCCTGCCCAAACCACTTTGCTCCTCTTATGCTTTTGCCCTTTGACCGTTTGATCACTACTTTGAAAAATTCATAAAAAATTCATACTAACTCAAAAAAATTCAAATAAGATATCAAAATGTTCACAAACGCATCACCTATATGTGCATGTCATTTGCATTCATGAAAGAAGTGTTGGCCAGTCCCCATCTCAGTTTTAGCTCATATGATCTTAGCATGACCACTAAAATCTAAAAAAATTCTAAAAATTCTAAATTTTTTTGGTGGTAAACTTTGACCAATGTTTTGAGTGCTTGCCAAGTTTCATAAGGGAATGGCATTCGTGGAAGTCCTGGTAAAAAAGTGAAATTTTGGAGCATTGATTTTTATTTTTTTACCACGACTTCCACGAATGTCATTCCCTTATGAAACTTGGCAAGCACTCAAAACATTGGTCAAAGTTTGCCACCAATTTTTTTAAGAATTTTTAGAATTTTTTTAGATTTTACTGTTCATGCTTATATCATATGAGCTAAAACTAAGATGGGGACTAGCCAACACTTTTTCATGAATGCAAATGACATGCACATATAGGTGATGCTTTTCTGAACATTTTGATATCTTATTTGAAATTTTGTAAGTTAGTATGATTTTTTTTATGAAGTTTTCAAAGTGATGGTCAAACGGTCAAAGGGTAAAAGCATAAGAGGACCAAAGGGTTTGGGCAGGAACAAGTGTTTTCGGAAACTAGGGGTAAACCTGTCGAGTGTGACCCAACTAGGGGCATAAAATCAATTATCCCTTTAAGAATTCAGAATTGTATTCATACTTCTGTTCTCATGGTCTTCTTTATTTTGTTGATTGCAATTAGTAAGGTTTTCCTTGCTGTTTGTTAGTTGTATGGGACAAGTTGGTGACTAATAATCTAAGTACATTGGAAAAACTCGCCGAGGAGTGTACTATTGTCGTGGCGACAATGTTAGGTGTAGAGCGCATAGGTAAGTCTAAGTGCATGCATTTTTCTATGCACATAGTAAACCGTGAAAATAAATTTTGCTAATACTCCCTCCGTCTGAAAAAACGTGTCCCTCAAATGGATGTATCTAGCACCAAGTTAGTACTAGATACATCCATTTAAGAAACAAGTTTGGGACAAGCTTTTCCGGACGGAGGGAGTACATTGATGTTTTGTCTTTAATTAACTAGATCGTGGCATGCATACTAGGTTGAGCTACTTTTGAACCGTGTCACTTCACTTAGCTTAATTTTGGGTGTACGGTGCCATGGACAATGATGGCAAGTGCTTTTGTGATCCTTGTTGTAACTGAAACCGAGTTTCACTTATGAAGTGAAATCTTAAGGTAGTGTAATGCCATATCAAGTTGGTGTGATCTCTGGGTAAAGTAAAATGTAATGGCTTGGAGGCATGTTGGGTTGCAAATAGTTGTGCACATGTCTTACCTAAAGATGGTTGTAATCATAATGAAATGTTATGTCACTTCATGTAACTCTATGATGTTTGTAGCGTCGTTGAGCAAAGACTTTTGATATGGCTAAATACTAACCTTCTCTTGATGAAAATCATAGTACTACATATTTGGGTCTGTTCTTTTGTGAGTCCAATTTATTTCATGTGATTTCGTAGCATAGCTCGGGCATCTTACTAGTATTAAAAAAGAACGGAAGAGGAACATGCTAAAGAAGAGCAAGCAGATTTTCGATAATAAAATGTTCGTTGCGCAGTGCCCACACATGATGAACCAGAGCGCATTAAGAAAGCAACTCCCTACTGTCTCTCTGTATGTGGTGCACGTGCTTTTTTGAAAGTAAAGTAGGAACATTAGCTGACCAATTAAATGTTATCTCTTTTAGTAATATCAGCATCATATCAGATTCGTACTTGAGCAACAAGTTTGGAATTATGAGTGGCACGTTGTTTAGCTTGATGGATTCAGGAGCAGTGTTAAGCAGGTACGATGATGGTACTGAATATAAAGGCATGTCTGCATGCAAGTCGCGTGACTTTTTTCATTTGGGTCAGTCGACCATTTCAGGCGGTTGGATGAAGATCCTACGTCTCCTAACCCTTCTTCTTCCTCGTCTCCGATTCTTCCCATACAGAACACCGCACGGGCCGCCGGCTGGACCACCGGCCCCACCGCCTGTGTTCCTCCGCCACCCCACCCCCCGCCCCCACCCGCGTCGAGTTTTCTTCGTTCGGCGAGGCCCCACCACCGCCCCCCACAACCAAAGTCCCCACCCGAGCCCCTTCGTTCGCACCGGCGAACTCCGGCGAGCTCTGAAAAATCGACTGACCCAATTTTGAAATTGAGTCTACTGTGATTTAACTAGTGTGGAATATAAAAGGGGAAAACCATAAGCATTGGGAGTATAGTGTTGAGCGTGCCATGGCAGATCTGAAGGTGCAAACCGGACAAAGGCAACTTCGCAACCAATGTTTGCTTTCAACTAGCAAGTAAGTGATGGACAAGAAATCAGAGTAAAGCAGTGGCGATCTATTTTCTTGCTGCGATAAATAAGTTGAGCAGATACGAAAGAGTACCGCCTCTGGTGCGGTGCCGTGTATGCATCTGCTGAGAATTTGACGGTGCTGCGGTAGCGATGGCTGTCGGCGGCGTGGAAGCAGATCTAGGAGGGTAGACGGTGGCGGCGGGGCGCGGTGGACGAGATGGTCGTAGGAGCAGCGCCGGCAAGGTGGACGACGGCGGGGATGAAGCGAGAGGACGGGATGCAAGGATCCCGGTCCGAAGCCATGGATGAGAGAGGTCGATCTCTTGTAATGGACGGCGGCGTCGGGGTATCAGCTCCGGCATGGTGGAGGAGGACGGCGGTGGATGGGGTGGCGGACGGAGGAGGCTGGGGTGGAGAGGGTGTTTTGGCGCCCACGGAGTACGAATGGGGAAATGGAGGTGGAGAGGAAGGGGGAACCATGTCTTCAGGGCGCGCTTGTCTCAAATGCGAGGAAATTTACAAACTTAGCCCCCGTTTCAAATTTCCTACATCACAGCAATATTAGTCGGTTGGGGATAGGACGGTAATCTCGCATACACCGAATATTTGCCGACGAGAGTTTGTTTTTGGCGCCCACCGTGTATGAATCGGGGAGGGAGTCGATTTCGGCCGAGGACACACTGTGTTTTGGCGCCCACCATGTATGAATCCGGGTGAGAGGCGGTTATGTCACATTTGAGTGAAATTACAAACCTACCCCTATCGAAACCTATAGAAATCGAGCAGATAGGCTTTGCGTGGCAGGGATAGGCAGTAGTAATTTCCATCTCGCAGATTTTGGTTTCGGGCGGTTACTGCGACTTTCCCCGCTTCGTTCAAATTTTGCAGAGTGCACGTTTACCGTGCCAACTCAATTCGAATCCCGTTTGTATTCTATTTTTTTCGGGCGGGATCCATTTTCGATTGGAATAAAATTCTATATACATCATTTTTATATATACTTTCAAAAGCACAACAAAGAATTCTGCTCCTTTATATGTATAATATGATTTACAAATACAATGATCTCAAAATCATAAGGTTGAATTCAAAAAATTAAACCAAATTATGTTCTACTAAAATGTATGGATCAGTAATATCTACATATTAAATAACATAGATGCGCGTGAATTCATATGAGTATGCATGTTTGATAGATCAATTTTGGTTCGAGTATGGATTACATGTATCATCATCTCGAATTGAAATATTTGAATCCCTTTTATGTTCACTCCTTTCACGCCCATCTCTCTCGCATGCATGCTCCTTCATGTAGCTATCACTCTCTTTTCTCCAGCTCACCCGCACGCTCACTTCATGTTTCTCCTATCCTCGCAAACATGGTCTCTCGACGTCTCCCTTGAGAAGTGTCACACTCTCCCTATCATTATACATTACACGGTTTTCATTATCTCTCACGTCTCTACCGTTCTCTCGTATCACTAGGTACCTAAGCTTTCTTTTTCACCGCCACACACACAGTCTCCACTCGTCTTTCACTTTGTCTTTCTCTCTATGGGATTCTCTCACACACCCTATATGTCTCTAGATATGAATCATACCACTAAAATTACTCTCTCTCTCTCTCCTGTAGACACAACATTTGTTGCGGTCTCCTTTTCGTCTCCATCCCAGACTGACATTATTCATTTGTTTACCGATCAGACAAACTCCCCCCCTCTCTCTCTCACACACACACAACTCCTGCTTCCACTCCCCTTCCCGACTACCGTCTCTCTCTCACACACACAAAACTCTCGCTTTCGCACCCCGACTCGTATTTCTCTCACAAACATTTATCGACTAGCCTCTAGATAGGTTTATACACCCGCACACTCGTGCTTCCACTATCGCATACATGTCTCTCTCCCGCTCCTTGTATCTATGTAGATTTTTCTTCCCTTCTTGAGACACGCCCTCTCGATCGTGCACACACACACTATCGCCTCATTTTAAGCTGATACCTCTCGCACACACACTCTTTGTGTCTTTGTCACACATGCACTCCGTCCTCCTCCTCTCTCCCTCTCTCTCACACACATGGGCTTTTTGCAACAACTAGCAAGATGCCCATGCGTTGCACGGAACATGAAGATGCATTTGTATGAGTAGTTTATCTTGTGGGAGAAAAGGATGAACAAGGGAAGGCCTTATTTGCAAGTGTGGAGAGGGGTGTGGGTATCTTTTTGCAAAATTGCCATAGTTTCCTTCCTATCCGTCAGATATAGATCGGACGGCCTATATTGCAGGATGGCAGGCACACGATCATCACCGACTATGCTTTTTATAAGAGTAGGGATAAAAAACAGAGTTGGTGATGATGGTGGGCCTGCCATCCTGCAATATAGGCCGTCCGATTTATATCTGACGGATAGGAACGAAACTATGGCAATTTACCCGCACTCCTCTCCACATTTGCAGATAAGGCCTTCCCTCGTTCATCCTTTTCTCCCACAAGATCTTGATGTTCCGTGCAACGCACGGGCATCTTGCTAGTAAGAGTAGAAATTAGACATATACCACTTCTCGAATCTTGAAACCAACAACATTCCTCCCTTATCTCATCAAAACCGCCAAAGGAATATATTTTGAGTGAAACATAACATTTTTTAGTGATATACGTATTTCAAAACTAGACTTTTTTCTATCAAATCGGTGAATATGTATTAATCTACTCTGATCGTGTGGCAACGCATTGGCACATTGCTAGTAGTTATTATAATTTTTTGGACACCAGACAAACGGTGGAGTACATATACGAAGAGAAGAGGCGCACGCACGCAGTCGGTCTCTCGCTGTCTCGCACACATGAGTGTTACGTAAAGGCAACGTTAACAAATAAACCCTAAAACCCTAGGTGCACGATTGCTGCATTCGCGGGTACCGGGTACGTGGTGGAGCGCACCTTTGTAGGAATAGTCAGCTCGCGTGATAATTTGATCCGTAGGAGTTGATGGTCGGGACCACAGGTGAACGACTTGGAGGCGGTGGCTCGCCAGTTGCCACAGATCGAGTAGCCACGTTTAAAATATCATTTTTAGCGGGGTTAAGAGTTCCGATTTTCAATGGCGCGTTATAAGTACTAAGTAGTTTTTAGAACGATTGGTATGGAGCGAAAATGGAATTCATAGTACTACGTACCTCCTTGGCGTATGGTTGTATGGGTTTATGTTGCGAGATGTTGAACCTGGTAGTTCTAGGGCAAATACTATGGTTTAGATTTAGATGTTGGTTTTCAGTAATGAAAATCGGAAGGGGGAAACCCTTCTTTGATTAAAAAAACTACTACCTCCGTTCTGGTTTACTAGTCCCCATCGTATTTTGGGTCAAAGTTTGTCCACGAATTTTACTTGTAAAATGTGAATGGAAAACGAGATTTTGTTATACGCAAACAAAAAAGGACTGGAGGGAGTGATTGCTCTGACACGGACGCGACCTCTCATAGCGCAGGCATTGAACCGGCGCGCCGGCCAAGAGGGCCCCACTCGCTGCAGGCCCGGCTGAACACGCCTCCTCGCCGCATGCAACCGGCTTCAGACTGCCCTGCCTTCATTGAATCCGCGCGTGTGCCGGCAACTCGTCCTTCCGCGAGCCGGCCGGCATTTTAGAACACAAAAAATGACCAAAATATAATTAATTACGCATGGTCTTGACTTGTTGTGCTCGCACTGGTAGCAGGAACTAGAGGTTTTTCTTTATTCATAACTCTCCTCAATTTTTTTGGCTTTGAAGTGAATCATGGTTGTGGACATTATGTATGAATGTGGAGATATCTGTGAACATGAGTTTGATGTGGAAGTTGAACTTGGAATGTCGGGCTTGCGCGTGAACTATACCATGTCCAATGCTTCGTCTGTTATTGTTTGGAAAGTAATTGCTGTTATTACATGACCCGAAAAAAATTGTGCCACAGCAGTAGATGCACGGACATCACAACAGGCATGCTGACTGGATAAACATTTGAACCTAGCCACTATGAAGGAAATTTTGTATTGACAACAGTTTTAGATAGCAGGAGATGCCTAGCCTGCTCTGCCTCTGCTAGCTTATTTCTGGCTTCTTCCATCTCTTCTTTGGCATGGGTGAAGAGAGCATCTGATTGCTCTTTTCGCTTCTTCAGGAACTCAGCTACATTCTCAAGGGCTGCTGCACGCTTTCTTTCAGCCTTTACTAGAGCCACGAGGACACGAACAGCTGACGACTCCACCTGGCTTGTGTGTAATCCAGCATCATCTGGGAATTTGCACCTTGTGTCTAATCCAGCATCATTAGGGAACTGGCACCTTGTGTGTAATCCAGCCTCATTCTGGAAACATGATCTCGAGGTTGACCATACTTCCCTCCTCGCAGGAACTGCATCCTGACATGAAGTTACTTCTTTTTTAGATCAATACTCAGAGCAACCCAGATCCATTTAGTAGAAGCCAGATAAACAGAACTGGGAGAAGTGAATTCAAAAGGAAAAAATATAAAAACAGACTACAAGGTGAGAACACCCACTTCCTACATCAAGCTAAAAACGAAAGCATTAGGACGATTAAGACTCTTCTTATGACACATCGAAGAACACGAGGCTTAAGAGAAACAGAAACTACAACATATACACATCGAAGAACACGAGGCTAAACGAAAGTAATTGAAAGGGTGTTACTTACCAAAGCTCGTTTTACAGGTTCGGTGCAGCTCCTCTTTAACTTGCCACGCTCCTTGAAGATGTCCCCAATATCCCGTGTTTGGTCTTCATTGCTCCTCTGCATGTTCGCACTCGTGGTTTTAAAATCTCACCATGGCAAGAAAAATGGAGGCTATAACCAATTACTTTTACGGGAACAATAGCACCCAGGAAATTTGAAGGGTAGGTATGAACAAAATTGGAACTGCACATGTACTGCTAAGTGATTCAATACACACATTACCAATCGAGGAGGAGAACGATGGTCGCGGCGGCCTCTGTGAGTCATGGTCGGCAACGGGAGTCAGTTCATTGTCCACGACGGTGGTGCTTCTGCGCTTGGCGTCGGCTTCCGGGAAGCAGATCCGAGACCGTGGAAGACGGTGCCGGGGAAGAGGCTCCGTGTACGACGACGACGGTGGACCGGCTCCAGTGCGGCGTACGAGGTCGTCGATGAGGCAGATGCGCTGCGGTGGACGAGTGCGCCGATGTAGAAGGGGAGGAGCACGAAGGCTGCGGTGCCGTGGAGAAGTCTATTTTGCGGTGGGGATAGAAAATGGGGAGTATTCAGGTGTACTACTCTGGGTGCCGGGGTGGGGTTGGCTGGGTAGGGTGAACCTGAAGTTACGAAAACAGCCCCCTACCAACCGTCATCCGTAGGCCTGTTCCGAAGGCTATGATGGTAACTTCCCACTGCTCGAATCAGGGTCGCGGGAGATTTTCCCGCCGACCTCAAAATTTTGTGACACTGAACTCCCCGTGTGGCGTGTTGGGTGATTCGGCTAAGCAACTAGCGAGTAGTACTAGTAAACTCTGCATATTAGGTTTGACCGAAGTCAAACTTCCTAAAGTTTGACCAAGTTTATAGAAAAATATAAACATTTACCATAACAGATATGTATGATGTGAAAGTACATTCAATAATGAATCTAATGGTATTTATTTGTTATTGTATATGTTAATATTTTTTGTTATAAACTTTCTGAGAGTTTACAAAACTTGACTTTGACCAATGCTAATACGCGGACTTAAATAAAAACGGAGGGTGTACACATTTGTTTTCTTAGTATGTAGTGAATTAATCATTTGTTGAAATTGTGAAATAAATATATTAGGCTACTGACTTCGAATGTAATGGTCTATACAATTCAATAGTTACAATCATTGTCGAATTCCAAGATGTATACGAGGTCTATAGTACTTCACAACATGCTCAAACTCGCATAATCCCAGTCAAATGACAATCAAAATGCATTTCATAGTTATTACTTTGTAGGATGCAACAAAACCAACAATAACTCTACATCAGCCATTATAAAAGCAACATTTTGAACATATCCCAATGTGTGAATGAAACGTGCAGAGAGAGCTTGCGAAGATGGAGCAGATAGGGCGGGAAAGACTGTATGTATGTGGACGAGAGAGTAGGAGACAAACCTAACGAAACAGAGAGAGGGAGATAGAGAGAGAAAGAGAGAGGAAGAAGTTAGGTCTGTGAGAAAGATGGAGACATGTAATATACGTGAGATGCGTGTGCATCCGGATTCTGTACACGTGGAAGGAGAAGAGACAACAGGTTTGATGAGAGAGCTGGAAAAACATGGACGAGAGGGGAAGGATCTCGTGGGTTGAGGGATTGATAAATTTGTGCGGGGGAGAGAGGGATTGGTAATTTTGTGCGAGAGAGAGAGGGTGGGGGAGGAGTCAGTCAGCCGTCGTCACATCATCCTGCTTCCAAATGGCCCCGCATTCTCTAGCGCAGTGTGGTCGCCGTCTTCGATCTCCTCGATGCCCTCTTTGAAGATTGAGGTGTTGTGCATGCTGGGGTGCAGAGAAGCACACGCGAGAATGGTCACCATATAACCTTGGATGGGGATGAATTGTGTGCTCGGGGGAGGGGTGTGTGTGTGCTGTGTGTGTGTGTGTGTGTGTGTCAGATATTGAGAGAAAACAAACCTAAGGAGAGAAATGTGTGTGTATGTGACGGAAAGCTACATGCTAAACAGGGTATTCACGAAGAGATTGTGCGTGCGAGATAGAGAGCGATGTGCGGGCCTTGAGGTGGGCAGGGGCCGGGTGAGGGTGTCAAAATGTGCGCGTTGATGCATGTGTTACATGCGATCGTGCGGGGGACGGACGAATCGAGAGAGATGGTTGTTGTGTTACGGATGCTCCTCTCTCTCTCTCTCTCACACACACACACACACAAGTAAAATAGAAGACCGTTCTCTCATGTATACACAAGTACACAACGTATCGGCATCTGTCTATGTCTCACTCATGCATGATCATTTGCACATTCACACCTCTCTATGTCTCTATCACACGCACACCGTCTCCACATTGCCCTTCCGCCACAACACACATATGGACACATACACACGTTCTCTCTCAGTCACACACACAAAATCAGTATTAAAAAAACTAGGGCGCACCTAAAACGTCCAAATCCAAATAAACACGAACTGGAGCTAAATTCAAATATATGGAAATATTGTAGCGTCAAGAACTTTTCCCGAAAAAAAGTTGAGTAATATTCGGGGATTGTTTTCACACACACAAAAAGGTTCGGTGGATGTCCTTCGAGCGCGACACGGTGACGCACCGTTCGATCGACCGCGCGGCCGCGGTTCACGCGCTTGCACAGGATTCCGTATCGTGGCTGTGGTAACTAATAAAAGCGCTGCCTAAGTCTAATGTTTACGTGTACTAGTACGGTTTTCTTTTAAGTTTGACCAACCCTATATAAAACTAAACTAAGCTCCCATACGCGCACTCATCAATATGCCGCCGCCGCCGTTGCGCATGCCGGCGCCCGCCTGCTCCGGCCAACAATTTCTCGCCCATCACCGCCGTGTCGCCGCCAAGCCGAAGGCTCGCCCGCTCACGTCGTCTGCAGTCCCTCCTCGCGATGCCGCCGCGCTGCCAAGCACGCAAGCAGCTGGTGGAGCCGCGTCTATGCATGCCGGCGAGGAGGAACTAGTGTGTCATTATCGTCTCCGCCCACGGAGGAGGAGCGCATGGTGGCTGTCGCGGCGGAAGCCGATCGCACGCGCGTCGAGCCCGCGAACCGGGTGCGGACGCGGAATCTACCTTCGAGACCTTGAATGCCACGTGGATCCTGCAATCTGAAGGAGCAATTTGGGTCAGTCGACTCTTGTGAGCCGTTTGATGCAACATGGATGGCTAGAAGGGCTTCTTCAACCTCCGAAATTGATGCACGGTTCATCTTCTCAGCCCGCCACACGCCTAACCGCCTGCCGCCGCCGCCGCGCCCTCCCCTGAACCGCCTGCTACCGCCATGCTCCCCCACCCCCGCCATCCGTTTAACCCCGGGCACGATCCATTTTTTTCCGGCGAACTGCATTCCACACCCAACACTCATAAGATAGATCATGGGCACCCTGCCACCCTAATATAGATACTGGGGTAGCTTCTCTGCCGTCTTCTTCCTTCGCTCAGTCGAACTTCTTTCACAAATCGACTGACCCAAATTATACTACTAGTACGAACGTATTAAGTACAGTAGGAACACGAAGATACGAGCAGTAGTACCAACTGCAAGAAGAACAGTAGTAAGACATAGTACTAGTACTACTGTACGTACTAAAGAGTTCAAATAACGAGAAAGAACATAAACATAGTTCTGCTGGGGCCTCAGCACAACACACCCTTGAAAATAAACTAAGCAACTAGTCCGCTTGACACTGCAGTAGAACCAGCATGAGCGACGGCACTGCCACCTACTCGGAGTCCGAGTCCACGTCCTCGACTTCGTCCTCGTCCCTCTTCCTCTTCCTCTTCGCCGACGCTTCTTTGCTTGAACCGGACACTGGGCTCTGCTTCTTCATCCAACCCTTGTAGATATTTAAACAAAGGTAGGCATCCATTGCTGCGTACAGGATGTGATCTTCATCTAATGTCTTCGACTCCCATGCATGATGAAACTCGTGGTGAGGTTTCTTCAGTTTAGCGTACGAAGGATCAATCATGGCTGCTGCCAGGGTCAGCATTGAAGGCTGAGAGGAGGACACCAGGCTTGCCTTCTGGAGATCGAAGGGCTGGCCTACAACGAGGCCTATCCGACCCAGGACATCCCTGTCGTTCCTAAAGTCTACAGTAACGAATTTCACTCTTTCGTCCTTGAGGAAGTTCTTAAAATCCTGGCACTCAACGTCGGCATGGCATATGTGGTAGACCAAGCACACGTTATGTACGCAAACCTGGATCACGGCGGGCTTCTTCTTCTCTGCCTCCTTTAGTTTCTTCTCTCTTTGCAGGACTGTGGTGTACTCAACATCTAGCCCAGCGACCCACTCATCCGTTGAACTGTTGAACATGCGTAGGAAGGGAGCAAGGCATGCTTTCACCGTCGCGGATCCACGTGTGTAGATGACGAAGAACTCATCGCCGGTGATGGCTCTAACCTGGTACTCAGCGGCGACCATGGAGATTTGGGAGGCCATGGATTTTGGAGGAGGGTTAGGAGAAGTTGAACTGGTGTAATGTGAAAGGACGGGATGACTGGGAGCGAACTGTTGTAAGGTACTGTACTAGTAGAAGACGGGGACGAGTAGGGCGTGCGAACGGCGTGGGGTTGCTGGCTTGCCCGGTGGATAAACGGCTGCAAGCCCCCAAAGAGTTCTCGAGAACTATGCGGGACCCACTAGATGTCATGTCTACTAGACCCATATCGTAGGCCTGACGGTATAGCTTCTGCCTGTTCGCACGCCATGCCGGCGCGTGGGTAACTTCACTTAATTCCGTCAACCGTCGCGCCTCCCACGACCTTCGCCTCCCTCGCGCGGTCGCGCCCTTTGAGACTTCGACCGGCTATAAATGAGCAATTTTTTTGCCTACTCCGCATGCATGATACTCCCTCTGGTCCTTTTTACTTCCGTCAACCGTTTGCAAAGTGTTTGACCAAATTTATACTAAAAATATCAATATCTACAATACTGATTATAATGAGTATAAGAACTACTATTAGATGAGTTAGATGAGTTAAAGATTCTAATCCTGAACTAACCCTGAAGTAACTCTAGCGAAAGAGGTGTTTGGATGACAGGGTTAGATGGAGCGCGGATACGGCGAGGTGCCTTCATGGGCGGTGCGAGAGGGAGGGAGGGAGGGAGAGGACGAGAAGCTTCGAGGAAGTGGGGAGGGATCTGCTGCGGGGAGAGCGAGAGAAAAATGTGTTTTTAGTGTCCCGAGAAGAACTAACCCAAATAAGCACCTCTTGGGTGGGTTAGATTTTTTTGGGTTAGTTGAGTTCAAACTAACCCAAACTAACTCTAACACATGGATCCAAACAGGGCCAAGGTTAGCTATTAGAGTACTACTACCTCCCTTCTAGTTTAAAGGGCTCGATTCAAAATTTTCACCTACTCTTAGCAAGATAGAGGCGGTGGAATAGTTTTTGTAGTTCTTCACAAAAAATGTGTTTACCAATGCATGCATGAACACTAGTTACTCTAACCCCCCTCTCTTCTTTAATTCTTTGCCACATCAGCATGTTTGCTATTCCCGTGTGCATGATACCAGCTAAGATACCACCATTATGGCCAGCCTTAATCATCGCATGCAATAATTTAGTGCACCTTGAAATATGAACATGTGTGGGGCGTGTATGTTTTTAATGACTTGAGACTATACCTAGCCCGGCATGCAAGATGAGACTTATTATGCACCGTTCCCCATACCTGCAGGAAGCCCGTTCGTCTCCAAATCTTTTCCTCTCCATGTGTGGAAACAATATGCCTGCCAGACTCTCCTTCTCCCTCCGGCGGTCCCACCACTCCACCCCGTGTGGAAAAAATCTGCATGCATGACTCTCCTCCCCCCGCGCTCGCCCAATCCGTTGTGACCAGCAATATTTCCACCCCTTCCCTCCCCCGTAATTTACTCCAACAAATATGCCCACGTACTACCTCCTTTCCGGTTTATAGGGCTATCTCAAAATTTTAGTTTTTCCATTTTATAATGCTCAATTTGGTTGTTACCCATCACATGTTCAGATTCCAAGGTGCATTAAATCATTGCATGGAAGTATTAAGAGAAAATTGACCGATGCATGTAATTTATGCATGCATGCATTGCAATTAATGCATTGGTAAACATACTTTTTTGAGGAAAACAAGAGCATTAATTGAGTGCTTTTGCAAACTACAAAAAGTATTCCACCACTCACCATCTACCTTCGTTGGTGAGATTTTTGAATTGAGCCTTATAAACCGGAAAGGAGGGAGTACGTTAATCACGCAACATATCTTCCGGGACGCTGCTTCAGTTACTTAACTGCAGGTGCATTGGGTCACTGACATATGGGCCCAACAGGGGTCTGGCCCACATGTCAGTGACGCAACTGGACCTGCAGTTAAGTCAGTGCAGCTCAGTCCATATCTTATGTAGGTGTGCCATTGCTCACTATAAATACTGCGCCTCCCACGACATCGCTATCTCCTCCCCCTCACGTTCATGTTCATCGCTATCTCCTCCCCCTCCCTCTCACGTCGACCACCATGGCATCGCCCCTCCCAAGCCCTAGGCGCCCCTCGCTGCACCGCGCGGACGGTCACGCGTCGCCGTTCCGTTCCTCGCCGCCACTAGTCGAGGAGGACGCGTCGGTGTTTCGCTCCTCGCCCCGACACGTCGAGGTGGATGCGTCGCCGTTCCGTTCCTCTCTGCCACTAGTCGAGGAGGACGCGTCGGCGTTCCGTTCCTCGCCGCGACGCGTCGAGGTGGACGCGTCGCATTGCCAATCTCGCCAGCACGGGCGTCGGAGGACGCGTCGGCTCCCCGCTACGAGGAGAACACCGCGCTGCCCGCCGAGCCCCCAGCCTTGAGGAGCTTTGGAAAGAAATGGATGTCGCCTTGTGGGAAGCTTTGCCTCCAGCAGAGCGCGCCAAAATAGAGGCGGAGAAGAAGGCCGAGGAAGAGAAGCGCACCGCGGAACAAGCTGCCTAGCAGGCCTATGTCGCGTCCGAGAGAGTCAGGCCATTGGCTCTTTGGCAGTAGGCTCGTGCGAGGGCCGTGAGAGTGGCGGAGGACGCCCGTGCCGAAGCCCTGAGTGCAGTCGGGCCCAAGCGCCTCATCTACGCTTGGCGGTACATGGACCGGGTGCACGCTTCCAGCGAGGAGGAGTACCTGTTGGCGCCGGATCACCACACCGGTGAGATCGCGCTCGCCCGCCGGCAAGCCGCCAATCAGCACCTCGCGAGTTGCGAGGCTGAGGAAGAGGCGTTGTGTCGGCGCGCTGGGAAACGGACACGCACCAGGGCACTCGTGGCACGCCGCAAGCGCTCCTGCGAGCGCCGTGGCTTTTAGTAGGAGTATAATTTTTGTTTCGTAAGCCGATCTCATTAGTTTTGGGACGCAAATGATAAATCCCGAACGTTCAGGAATTATTAGCGTCCTTAATTAAGTATGTAAAAGGGAAAGTTTGGAAACCTTGTGTATTCGTACGCATTTTGTAAGTACGTGCATATAGCACAAACTTTACTATATACTATCGCACTACACGTCTCTCTCTATATATGCTTGCAGACTGTGCTACTCCCTCCGTCCAGGTCAATAAGTCATCTTTGGTTGTGCACCGTGACCAAGAAGGAGGGAAGACTTATACACCTAGACGGAGGGAGTACTACTATTACTTATGTACGTGCAAATGCACGTTTTAACATTACGATGCGGTTTTTGTAAAAGTAGAAAAACAACACTAGTCAAGCTTGTGAAACGATTCAATGCAAAACAAATGCAAAAATGCTCGTTTGATTGTTTACTTTTAGCTTCCTTCTCTGTGGTTATTTCTCTGTCGTACTTTGTACAGAGTATCTCACTGGTCGGAAATGCATGCAAATTCCCAAACCGCTTCCTACACCCTGTATCAATTTTTTTGCCTAACAAGTTGTGCCGTGCAATTGGAATTCCAACTTGAGTACTACTACTAGTAGGAGTACCAGGGGCCAGTTCTTTTAGGCTTCTAGATTAGTAATCCCATAACTACTACCTCCGTCCTGGTTTATTGGTCCCCATTGTAATCTGTGTCAAATTTTGATCATAAATTTAACTAATGAAATGTTATCTTTGGTCAAAATTTAGCACAAATTACAATGGTGAGGAATAAACCAGAACAGAGGTACTACAAGTAGTAGTTTAGAAGCCCAAATAAATGAGTGAGGCGCCTTAATGTTACTCTCCACTGTGACTAGTCTTATGGGAAAAGCTGGGGAAGCCGCCAAAAGAACTGGCCCTAGGAGTAGTAGCTAGGGATACTAGGAGTAGTAGCTAGGGATCGAGTGTGCGAGATGAACCGGAGAAAGTAAATGCAGAGAGATGAAATGCAAAAAAGACGGAGGGATGTGATGGTTGCTTGTCCGTTTATTTTACCAGGCCACTTATTACTGGGAGTGGTTGGGTTTTGTGATATGACGGCTTTACTGCCGCGCCACGAGCGGGGTGAGACTCCCGTGCAGCGCCGCCCTCTACACTAGTACTCGGTCGTGGTTTACTACATCGGTCGTGGTTTATCCCCCATTGAATTTGACTGAAGATTTAACTGACAAAATGTTAGTGCATGTCAACAAAAACAATATCGTTGGATTCGTATTTGAACATAGTTTTCAATGATATAATTTTAGGTGACATGCATCATCATTTATCGTACTATATATAATGTTAGTTCAATTTTTGGTCGTACTAATCTATAGTAAGGTGCCCGTGCGTTGCACGGAAGAGTGAAATGCATTGATCGGGGAGTTGTTTATTTTGACAAAGGATGTGGGGGTCATCTCATGTGTAACGGGTATCGATAGGTTTCTTCGGATATTATTTCATCTCTAGAGCTCACAAACATCCGGGTGAAATAGATAAAAAGTATCTTTTGCAAACAAAAGCGTTCAACTGTTCAACCTGCATCCAAAACTTGTGAAGAAATAACTCTTATTGTGCTTTGCAAGAAATGATCATCAAGAATTAGTTTTTGAGTATCCATTGTTATACATGTTGGCTACAGATGACATGGCACTTTCTTATAGTCAACAGTTGGCTATACTATTTAAGTATTAACCATGCCCTTATACACCTAGACGGAGGGATTAAATCAGGATGACTTGGAAGGGGGCAGAGGATATGTAAGAAATGGTTCATCATAAGTCTTTCACCAGTACTGTAGTAAAAATTCATACATGGAAGATTCTAGACTAAACCATAAATGGATACACTTTTATTCATGCGCGATACTCCAATAGAGCAAGATCATGCATGGAAGTCTCCACATGCTTAGACAGCGGATTACATTGAGCGAAGACTAATGATCAACATTTAACTTGATAATGCAGATGTCCAGGTGAACCTCCTTGGAGTCCCCGTGCACATTGTTGGGGGTCAAATAATACCGTGCGTCTTCCATGTCCACATCGGCGGGAAGGTCCCAGCTCGGCAGAGTCCAAGTCAGCTTGACGTAGCCAGTGTCGCCGCCCACGTACCTCCGAGGGGTAGTAATAGTGAGCACGCACCCGTACATCGGCCTCGTGTCAGTGTCAGCGTCAGCGGCGTCGCCCCTGACGCACACTACAGAGACGGGGCGGCGGCCTGCGCGGGCCTCGCCGGTGCCCACGATCAAGAGGAAGACGCTGCCGTCCTCCTCCGAGACTAGCAGGCGGCGGTGATCCTCCAGCGACTCCGGCACGGTGAACGGGTAGCACGTCTCGTACTTGATGTTCTTCGCCAAGGGCCAGTAGTGATCGCCGCACGCCTGCGTCAGGTGATGCACGATGTCCGCCGGCGAGCCCCAAAACGGCACCGGGCACTCATAGCAGTAGACGAAGGGCTCCTTGGAGGCATCGACCAGGCCGTCCATGAAACGGGAGTGGCTGTAGGGGACGTTCCGCCAGTTGAATATATGAGCAAGTTACTACGAGATTTAGTCCGAATAAGCACAAAATAAATCATGACGGCTATAACAGAGATTAAACTAATCATGCGGACTAGCATAGTAGATGAACAGATCGAATCTAGGACACAGACTAGAAACATGAATTCTACCACGATTTCGAACAGGAAGGACAGAAACACATACGGTGCAACGGGAGCAGCACCATTGGCGTTGAGGTTGTCGCCCATGTCGTTGAGGAAGAGGTTGCCGAGGTCGGGGAAGAAGTCGTCGTCGGTGAAGTCGGCGCTGCTAGCAGTCGCGAGAGTGCGCTCCCCAAATTTCAACAGCGCCCGCCGAATGGAGCGCAGGAGGGAGTGGCTGTAGGGGACGTTGCGGCCGCCGAATGGAGCGCAGGAGTAGCCCACGAAGCAGTAGATGGTGCTCCTCCCTAGTCTCTATTCTTATCTCTATCTCTACTACTCTTCTTTGTTTTTGTAATGTACTAGTTGTATTTGTCAAATCGAATAGTACTGCGCCGACCACTGCACGCCCGATTGAACACGCCTCCTCGCCTCCATCAAACCCCTCCGTTAAACCCGCATGCAAACCGAGAAACCTACTCCGGACCGCGGGAGGAATTTGTCGGTTGCCATTGGAGAATAATAGAGTCACGTCCAATCCATTTGAGTTAATTGCGTGTATGATTCTCCCTCTATAAAAAGTTAATTGCATCCTTAATCTTGTATTCTAAGTACTCTATGGGTTCCACTGTCAGTACAGTGTACATGACTTGCAGGCTGGCTACAGATTCGTACAGAAAGTTAAAAAGAAACAAATACATCCTTAATCCTGTATTCTAAGTACTATGTGGGTTCCACTGCCAGTACAGTAGCGAAATAAGTATAGTATATATTAAAAAAATAAAAAGCTAAAGTTTAGGACAGAATTCGAACTCAGGTCATCGCGCTGCGAGCATCCGGCCCGGACCAGTACACTAGGTGTTGGTTGCGGAGAATGCAAGAGATAAACCTTTATAACAATGAGCCCGTCCGTTGCAACGGATCCAAAGTAGAATAATACATATTCACAAATTTGAAAGAAAACAGTTTACTTTTGATATACATATCACTAAAAATATCTTATGTTTCACTCCAAACAGTTTACTTTTGATATAACAATGATTGGACCAGTACTGTGATCACTCAAGCAAGTTGTCTGACTTCGATATGACCCTACGCTGCTGGTATGTGTCTCGTAAGTCAAGCGGCGTGCTGTAGTCATCATCACCTGTCCACTTCCCGCAGCACATATTCGCTTCTCCATCTTTGTCCGCTCTTCCATCCCCGCTAAGGCGCCTCCCCCCTCGTCCAATCTTCCATCCCCGCTAAGGCGCCTCCCCCCTCGTCCGAAACCCAAGCACTAACAATGGCAGAACCGAGCAGCGTCCGCCGAAAGAGTGGCTGGAATTCGCTCCCCACAGAGGTAATCAAGCTCATTGTTTTGCGTGTGGACAATCTCAGTACCATGCCGCTCGCCGCGTGCTCGTCGGGGCTGTACCGTTTACTCAAAGCCCTCAGGCCGGAGCTTTTTAAGCCAGCTCCTTGCTTGCTGATGCCGCCTGATCTTCAGAAACGGCGTGTCACGCAGCATAACGATCATAGGGTGGCAAGCATCAACCCCCTTGACTGCGATCCGATCCCCGTCACCCTCAACTACATTAACGGTATGTACTGGGTCGGCATGAACACGTCTTGGATGGTGCTCGTCGACGGTCGCGGCAGCTGGATCCTTCGATTAACACTGCACTGCTTTGGCACCGCGGCCCAGAATACTCGGAATCTTACAGTAGCCAACATGATACCAAGTTTGATTTGCTCAAGGTTGTAATCTGCCAAGTGCCCACAAGATCTGCGAATTATAAAGACTTCAGGCTAATTGCGTTCTTCAACCGCGGTCTCGCCTATCTGACAGGTCACTGCGGTAAGTGGATAAATCTGCACGTCCATCGCAGGATCATACATCCTCCATGGTTCTCTAATGCCATTGAACACAAGGGCTTCATTTACGGTGTCGACTCCTTCTATGGCTGGACGTATTGCTGGCCTACTCCAGTCATCGCTACAAACGGCTGTTACAGCAGTATGTTACTTTCCTATGATATCATGATGGCTTGCTTATATTACTGTCAACATTTACTGAAAAAATATTCATGCTCATAACATGTTGTTCTTAAGATTGACTACATCAAGATCCCTTTCTTATTTGACTCCAACTTTTTTTGAGGGTTATTTGACTCCAACTTGATATGATGTTGTAGGCCGCCTGGTGTCCCTACCCTTCCTAATCCCAGAACCTTTCAAAGAAAAGCGGCATGGCAGTTGCAGGTGGTTCCTGGCTCGATCAGACGACGGCGAACGATTGATGATCGTTCGCACGTACCGGACGTGTTGTTTCGCGGAATACAATCACAGTCACTGCAAGGTCTTTGAGCAGGATCCCAGCTTCTCTGGGCCTTCAGGAATTTTTGACTGGAGGTTGGTAAGTAGCCTTGGTACATGCTCTCTGTTTGTCCGACTGAATTATCCGATTAACCAGGAGATAACCGACGGCAAGGATCATGATGGCAGCACGGTTTCGTTCATCAGGCAAAACTGTGTGTACACAGCGTACCATGCGTCTCTGCATGCACCATACCCTGATATGTGCCGCCACGCTCTGCAGCCCAAAGTAGGAGTGAGGGTCGCAAGTATCAGACTTCGACCTGCTAGCTGGAGTTTCCCCCGTCAGGCACCCATCTGGTTCAAGCCGTCAGCCAATCTCCACAGCTTAATAAATAGTAACGTCTAACTGAGCCAGTTAGTTAGATGCATACACTTGGTGTAGTAGGATCTTTATTTAGTTTGATGTATACACTTGTTCTTTTTGGTAGCCCTTTTGTAATGATGGCTGATGTTTGGTTTGGAAGAGAGAGCTGCGTCTTCACTCTTCTGGCCTGCTTACTGCTTCTGTTGCACCCCCAGCCATGGTTGCTGCTGCTGTTGTTTTCAATGTACAATCAGTAGTATATTTCGTCTGTTGGTTGAAAAAATGTGTTGTTAGAACGACAAACACAATGTTTTGGAAGTCGTTGCACGGTTCAATCCTTTAGTGCCCCGTACCGTATGCAGCGCATACTATTTTTCGTACGGAACACATTTTCCACTTGTTGATAACATGCAGCCCACTGATGAAGGCCCAATAGAGAAGCCCATAATTAACAGGAAGGGAGGCTCTCACATGAATCTGGCCCAGGTACATGCTCATGGTCCCCTAAACATAAATAAGTAAATAAATAAATAAATAAAGCTAAATGCTCATGCACCAGTTCTTTAAATTCACGATTTAACAGGAGGATATTATTTCCTATGATAGTGTCGTTACATTCAGTCGATATTATTCTTCGGCAAAGATAGCGACCAGTCTTCTTTTTCCCAACATTTTCTTCCTGCAACCAGCGGACCCATGCAAATCATAGTCAACGTCGTAAATAGATCCGGTCCATTTTTATTTTTCAATAAGAATGTCCAACCCAGCCCAGCACATTGGCGACAGCACTTTATTCTCCGCCTTGGTGCGCTCGCCGGGCACCGCCGTCCGGCCCTGTCAACATAGTTTTTTTTGTTGAAACGGTCCCTGTCAACATAGTGAATCGGGAGAGGACTGTAGTTGTGAGTATGACAGTATGGACCCACCAGGTCCACTCCCGAACACAAGCAAGCGCCTCTTTTACTACTCAGATGAACCCCTCGTTTTTTACTCTAATCCACCCTGCTGATATCTGGGACCCACATCATTTTCAACGTATAGTCAATTAACAATAGAATTGCACAACTTTTTTTAGTAGTAATTCAGAGGAGCAGGCTATAAACTGGGTTGTGCGGTCTCTGTGGCCCGTCTAACAACATGACCAGCCCAGCAGTTTTTTCTTTGGGAAAATAGGTAGCCCAGTATTTCTTTTTGAAGAATACCCAAGCTAGGCCTATTTGTTTTCTCCGACTTACTGGGCTGCAAATCTTTCAAGACGAGAGGGATGCATTCCGGCCTGGCCAAAGAGTATGGTCAGTGTCTGTTAAAAGTAATATCAAAAGGGGTTGAAAATTCCAAAAAAATATAGCAAATGGGATATTAGTTTCTTTTTTTGTTTTTGTTCTTCACTGATATCTTATACTCCCTCCGTCCCAAAATTCTTGTCTTAGATTAGTCTAGATACGGATGTATCTAATACCAAAACGTGACTTGATACATCCGTATTTAGACAAATCTAAGACAAGAATTTGGGGACGGAGGGAGTATTTCATTGGATTTAACATGACATAGTACTAATTTATTTTTAAATTTGTTTTAGTATGGCTACTAATTTTTGGATTAAGAATATTTTTTCAGCAAAAATTTGCGAATTTTCAAAATTTCCCACATATTTAGTTAATTTTTTAACCCTGGTACTGACCAGAAAATGGGCAGCAATTCTAAAAATGGAAAACGGGCTGCAATAAATTCCATATGAATTAGAAAATGAGTAAAAATTATAAAAAATAGCAAATGGGCTGTACACGCCACAGATTTCGAGGCTGACTTGTTTACGCAAGGCTTTGTCAGTCAACACACGATTCTAGCAGCAGTGACTGTTGGATGTCCATCCAACGGCCGACGTGCTTCTTCAATCTCTGATCTTCCTGCTCCAGCCGCCTAAACTAGCGCCGGCGGGACTGCCTGCTCCCTCCTCTTGTGGCCCGCTGTGATGCCGCGCAGGCTTCCCCGGCCCACCCTACTCCCTCCGCTGGGCTGGCCGCACGCAATCAACTGCCTCCTTATTACGCGAAAAAAATGATTCCTCCCACTGACATATGGGGCGCACTGGTTGGGAGGCTGACCTGTGGGCCTACTAAGTTGACGCGTACGCAGGGCTTGTCAACTTAGTCAACAAACGATTCTAGCAGCAGTAACCGTTGGATTTGAATCGAACAGTCCTCCTGCTTCTTCAATCGCTGCTCTTCTTGCACCAGCTGCCCAAACCAGCGCCAGCGAGACCGCCTGCTCCTGCCTCCAGTGGTCGGCTGTGCTGCCGTTCAGGCCTCACCGCCCCCTACTACTCCCACCGCTAGCCAGGCCTTGCGGCGACGGTAGCCTCACACCGCATCCGAACCAGTGAACCCCCGTACTCCTCTCCGCGTGGGCATCCACGGCCGCGTCTCCCCTGGCTCCGCGCGTCCCCTTCCTAGGCCTCGCCGTCGTCCACCGCCTTGGTGCTCTCGGCGCGGCGTGGTCAATGTGGTCAACGACCGACTTCCATCGAAAGAGTACTGTACGTGGAGAGGCTGACAGCTGGGTCCACGGCCACATCCTAGTATTTTTGTGATTTGCCAAGTAAGTCGCTTTGTCAGGTCTGTTGGGCTGTAAATCTTTCAAGACGAGGAGAGCTTCATTCGGCTAGCCGAGAAAACGGCCTATCAGTAATGAGAAATGGGCCGTACATTTTTAGAACACATCAAACCGGCAATTAGTTTCAAATTTCTTTTTTTTCATTTTGAGATTTTAAATTGCATTGATTTTTATGCGTGAACAATTTGTTGGATTTTATATTGATATATATTTATTTTTAAAATCAGTTTGAACGTGACTCGAAATTTCGGGATTAAAAACAGTTCGGACCGCACCGAAATATGCAAAATTTCGTATAATTTTTAACCGTGGCCACAATATGGGCTGTAATGCTAACAAAAAGAATATGGGCTCCAAAAAAACCCTTAAGAATTAACAAATGGGCTGTAAATTATTAGAAATAATGGCAGATGGGCTGTATGCTGTTTTCCACAGATTTGAGGCTTTCCTAAAAAAAAGGTTGACGCACAAGCAGTGACTGTTGGATGTCCATCCAACGGCCGTCGTTCTTCTTCAATCTCTGCTCTTCCTGCTCCAGCCGCTCAAACAAGCGCCGGCGGGACTGCCTGCTCCCTCCTCCCGTGGCCGGCTGTGCTGCCGCGCAGGCCTCACCGCCCCACCGTACTCCCATCGCTAGCCTAGCCATCCCTCTACTCACCCACACCTGCTGTTATTCTCCGGCGACAGCAGACAAACCAGTAAACCCTCGTACAGTCGTACTCCCCTCCGCATGGGAAACAACTGCCGAGTCTTCCCTGGCTCCATGTCATTCCCTTCCTAGGCCTCGCCGTCGTCCACCGCCCTGGTGCTCTCGGCGCGGCCTGGTCAACGAGGTCAACGACCGACATGCATCTGAAGTGGACTGTGCGTGGAGAGGCTTACAGCTGGGTCCACGGCCGCACGCAAGGAAATGCCTCCTTATTACGTGCAAAATAATGATTCCTCCACCTGACATATGGGACCCACCGAAAGGGCCTCTGTATTTCACGAAAAAAACATTACCGCCGCTGACAGCTCGGACCCACCAGCTGTATCTTCGCATGCAAGGAAGTGCCTCCTTATTACGCACAAAACAATAAATACTCCCCCTGCTAGCTGGGACCCAGTATAGTGGGAGGCTGACTTGTGGGCCTACTAAGTTGACGGGGACGGAGGGCTTTGTCAACTTAGTCAATATGCACGATTCTAGCTCCATTGACCATTGATGTCCATCCAACGGCCATAGTGCTTCTTCAACCTCTGGTCTTCTTGCTCCAGCCGCCCAAACCAGCGCCGGTCGTGCCTCGTGCTCCTGCCTCCCATGGCCGGCTGCGATGCCGCGGAGGCCTCACCGCCCCTACTACTCCCACCGCTGGCCAGGCCATCCCTCTACTCACCCACACCCCCTGTTATTCTGCGGTGACGGCAGCTTCACACCGCAGCCAAACCAATGAACCCTCGTACTCCTCTCTGCGCGGGCTTCCACTACCGCGTCTTCCCCGGCTCCGTGTCGTCCCCTTCCTAGGCCTCGCCATCGTCCACCGCCCTGGTGCTCTTGGCACGGCGTGGTCAACGTGATCAAGGAACGACTTCCATCGGAAGAGTACTGTACGTGGAGAGGCTGACAGCTGGGTCCACGGCCGCAGCAAGGACGTGCCTCGTTATTACGCGCAAAATAATTATTCCTCCACCTGACAGCGGGGACCCACCGGACGGGCCACCGTATTTCGCGAAAAAATGTTTCCCCCTGACTGCTGGGACCCACCAGCTACATCTTCGCACGCAAGGAAGTGCGTCCGGGCAAAAAAACGATTCGCCCCCCTGACTGCTGGGACCCACCAGCTACATCTTCGCACGCAAGGAAGTGCCTGACAGTCGGGACCCACCTGGTCGAAGCGTACGTAGCGTTGTCATTCTAGTCGCGAACGTGTACGTACATACTGGTCGATGTAGAGGCGTGCACGTGTCGTAGTAGAGGCGCGCACGTAGCATGTACACGTACGTACAGCGGCCAGGGTGCAAGAAAGTGTATACGACCACGTACGTACATACGTGCGGGGTCTCGAACGCCTACTCGTGCATACGTACGGCCAGGGCTCGTGTACATGGCTGGGTCGGAATGGAGAAACATCGTCGTCGTCGTGTTCATGGGGAGCCACCGGCAGGGTCAGAACGGAATGTGTCGTCATGTTCATCGGGAGGGCTTAGACGGAACAGCCGATGGAAACGAGGCCTAGCATACCGCAGAACGGAGGAAACGGCCTTGTGTTCGACCGGCCACGTTCGAAACAGGATCCTGTTCATCGGGAGGGGTCCGGCGTACCGCAAAACGGAGGAAACGGACCTCCTACAGTCGAAACGGGGGTCCTGTTGATCGAGAGGGGTGTGGCGTACCGCAAAACGGAGGAAACGAACTTGTGTTGGAGCGCTACGGTCGAAACGGGGGTCTTGTTCATCGGGAGGGATGTGGCGTACCGCAAAACGGGACTCCACGGGATACTGTTCATCACCACCGTTGACCCCCTCCAGCCTCCACCTGCGACTGTTCATCAACGGACTCCTGTTCATCCAGCCTCCACCGCGCGCTACTCCACCGGCTACTGTTCAACCAGCCCTCTCCACTGGCTCCTGTTCAACCAGCCCTCTCCACGGGCTCCTGTTAAACCACCCCTCCACGGGCTACTGTTCATCCAGCCCTTCACCGTCTACTGTTCATCCTGCCCTCCATGGGGTGGTCCTGTTCATCCAGCCCTCCACGGGGTCCTGTTCATTCAGCCCCAACCGGCTCGATCAATCGGGGTCCTGTTCATCCAGAGGCAACACCACGGGGTCCTGTTCATCCACCCCCACCGGGACTGTTCATCCAAACCCCCCAGCAACGCTCACTGTTTATCCAGAGGCAACACCACGGGGTCCTGTTCATCCACCCCCAGCGGGAACTGTTCATCCAAACCCCCCCAGCAACGCTAACTGTTCATCCAGAGGCAGCATCGATCGGCTTCAGTTAGCAGCAGTAGCGAAGGAATCGCTCGATCGGGTTCAGTTAACAGCCATCGATCGATCGCTCGGGTTCAGTAACGCGTAGCCTGCAGTGCAATCGCTCGGGTTCAGTTAGAGCCCAACGCCTCACTCGGGTTCAGTTAGAGCCCAATGCCTCGCACCCACGCGCGTGCGTGTATGAGAGAAACGCGCATCGCTCGGCCCCGACCACCCACCGTAACCGGGAACACCCCGATATTTTCCTCGCCCTCGCTTCTACCACTGTTTTTTCCGTCATGGACGGCCCAAAGAATGTCATGCAGCTGCGTCTCCGGCCCGCCCAGGACGAAAAGCCCATTATCTATCATGATTTTTTTGTTGGAAATATGCCCTAGAGGCAATAACAAATGGTTATTATTATATTTCTTTGTTCATGATAATTGTCTATTGTTCATGCTATAATTGTGTTACCCGGAAATCGTAATACATGTGTGAATACATAGACCACAACGTGTCCCTAGTAAGCCTCTAGTTGACTAGCTCGTTGATCAACAGATACTCATGGTTTCCTGACTATGGACATTGGATGTCATTGATAACGGGATCACATCATTAGGAGAATGATGTGATGGACAAGACCCAATCCTAAGCATAGCTCAAAGATCGTGTAGTTCGTTTGCTAGAGCTTTTCCAATGTCAAGTATCTTTTCCTTAGACCATGAGATCGTGCAACTCCCGGATGCCGTAGGAGTGCTTTGGGTGCACCAAACGTCACAACGTAACTGGGTGACTATAAAGGTACACTACGGGTATCTCCGAAAGTGTCTGCTGGGTTAGCACGGATCGAGACTGGGATTTGTCACTCCGTGTGACGGAGAGGTATCTCTGGGCCCACTCGGTAATGCATCATCATAATGAGCTCAATGTGACTAAGGAGTTAGTCACGGGATCATGCATTACGGTACGAGTAAAGTGACTTGCCGGTAACGAGATTGAACAAGGTATTGGATACCGATGATCGAATCTCGGGCAAGTAACATACCGATTGACAAAGGGAATTGTGTACGGGATTGATTGAATCCTCGACATCGTGGTTCATCCGATGAGATCATCGTGGAACATGTGGGAGCCAACATGGGTATCCAGATCCCGCTGTTGGTTATTGACCGGAGAGGCATCTCGGTCATGTCTGCATGTCTCCCGAACCCGTAGGGTCTACACACTTAAGGTTCGGTGACGCTGGGGTTGTAGAGATATGAGTATGCGGAAAACCGGAAGTTGTTCGGAGTCTCGAATGAGATCCCGGACGTCACGAGGAGTTCCGGAATGGTCCGGAGGTGAATAATTATATATGGGAAGTCCAGTTTCGGCCACCGGGAAAGTTTCGGGGGTTATCGGTATTATACCGGGACCACCAGAAGGGTCCCGGGGGTCCACCGGGTGGGGCCACCTATCCCGGAGGGCCCCATGGGCTGAAGTGGGAAGGGAACCAGCCCTTAGTGGGCTGGGGCGCCCCCCCTTGGGCCTCCCCCTGCGCCTAGGGTTGGAAACCCTAGGGGTGGGGAGTGCCCCACTTGGCTTGGGGGGGGGGGGGGAAGCCACCCCCCTTCCCCCTTGGCCGCCGCCCCCCATGTAGATGGGTTCCAGGCCGGCGCCCCCCCTCCCAAGGGGCCTATATATAGTGGGGGGAGAGAGGGCAGCAAGACAACAGCCCTTGGCACCTCCCTCTCCCCCTGCAACACCTCTCCCTCTCGCAGAAGCTTGGCGAAGCCCTGCCGAGATCCCGCTACATCCACCAGCACGCCGTCGTGCTGCTGGATCTCCATCAACCTCTCCTTCCCCCTTGATGGATCAAGAAGGAGGAGACGTCGCTGCTCCGTACGTGTGTTGAACGCGGAGGTGCCGTCCGTTCGGCACTCGGTCATCGGTGATTTGGATCACGGCGAGTACGACTCCATCAACCCCGTTCATTGGAACGCTTCCACTCGTGATCTACAAGGGTATGTAGATGCACTCCTTTCCCCTCGTTGCTAGTATACTCCATAGATGGATCTTGGTGATGCGTAGGAAATTTTAAAATTCTGCTACGATCCCCAACAGTGGCATCATGAGCCAGGCCTATGCGTAGTTACTATGCACGAGTAGAACACAAAGCAGTTGTGGGCGTAGATGTTGCCAATTCTTCTAGCCGCTACTAGTCTTATCTTGTTTCGGCGGTATTGTGGGATGAAGCGGCCCGGACCGACCTTACACGTACGCTTACGTGAGACAGGTTCCACCGACTGACATGCACTAGTTACATAAGGTGGCTAGCGGGTGTCTATCTCTCCTACTTTAGTCGGAACGGATTCGATGAAAAGGGTCCTTATGAAGGGTAAATAGAAATTGGCATATCACGTTGTGGTTTTACGTAGGTAAGAAACGTTCTTGCTAGAAACCTATACAAGCCACGTAAAAACTTGCAACAACAATTAGAGGACGTCTAACTTGTTTTTGCAGCATGTGCTATGTGATGTGATATGGCCAGAAGATGTGATGAATGATATATGTGATGTATGAGATTGATCATATTCTTGTAATAGGAATCACGACTTGCATGTCGATGAGTATGACAACCGGCAGGAGCCATAGGAGTTGTCTTTATTTTTTGTATGACCTGCGTGTCATTGAATAACACCATGTAAATTACTTTACTTTATTGCTAAACGCGTTAGCCTTAGAAGTAGAAGTAATCGTTGGCGTGACAACTTCATGAAGACACAATGATGGAGATCATCATGATGGAGACCATGGTGTCATGCCGGTGATGAAGATGATCATGGTGCCTCGAAGATGGAGATCAAAGGAGCAAAATGATATTGGCCATATCATGTCACTATTTGATTGCATGTGATGTTTAGCATGTTTTGCATCTTATTTGCTTAGAACGACGGTAGTAAGTAAGATGATCCCTTATAATAATTTCAAGAAAGTGTCCCCCCTAACTGTGCACCGTTGCGAAGGTTCGTTGTTTCGAAGCACCACGTGATGATCGGGTGTGCTAGATTCTAACGTTCGCATACAACGGGTGTTGACGAGCCTAGCATGTACAGACATGGCCTCGGAACACACGCAATACACTTAGGTTGACTTGACGAGCCTAGCATGTACAGACATGGCCTCAGAACACGGAGGACCGAAAGGTCGAGCATGAGTCGTATAGAAGATACGATCAACATGGAGATGTTCACGGATCTTGACTAGTCCGTCTCACGTGATGATCGGACACGGCCTAGTTAACTCAGATCATGTTTCACTTAGATGACTAGAGGGATTTCTATCTGAGTGGGAGTTCATTGAATAATTTGATTAGATGAACTTAATTATCATGAACTTAGTCTAAAATCTTTACAATATGTCTTGTAGATCAAATGGCCCACGTTGTCCTCAACTTCAACGCGTTCCTAGAGAAAACCAAGCTGAAAGATGATGGCAGCAACTATACGGACTGGGTCCGGATCCTGAGGATCATCCTCATAGCTGCCAAGAAAGATTATGTCCTAGAAGCACCGCTAGGTGAAGCACCAATCCCAGAGAACCAAGACGTTATGAACGCTTGGCAATCACGTGCTGATGATTACTCCCTCGTTCAGTGCGGCATGCTTTACAGCTTAGAACCGGGTCTCCAAAAGCGTTTTGAGAAACATGGAGCATATGAGATGTTCGAAGAGCTGAAAATGGTTTTCCAAGCTCATGCCCGGGTCAAGAGATATGAAGTCTCCGACAAGTTCTTCAGCTGTAAAATGGAGGAAAATAGTTCTGTCAGTGAGCACATACTCAGAATGTCTGGGTTACACAACCGCTTGTCTCAGCTGGGAGTTAATCTCCCGGATGACGCGGTCATTGACAGAATCCTTCAGTCGCTTCCACCAAGCTACAAGAGCTTTGTGATGAACTTCAATATGCACGGGATGGAAAAGACCATTCCTGAGGTATATTCAATGCTGAAATCAGCGGAGGTGGAGATAAGAAAAGAACATCAAGTGTTGATGGTGAATAAAACCACTAAGTTCAAGAAAGGCAAGGGTAAGAAGAACTTCAAGAAGGACGGCAAGGGAGTTGCCGCGCCCGGTAAGCCAGTTGCCGGGAAGAAGTCGAAGAATGGACCCAAGCCTGAGACTGAGTGCTTTTATTGCAAGGGAAGTGGTCACTGGAAGCGGAACTGCCCCAAATACTTAGCGGACAAGAAGGCCGGCAACACCAAAGGTATATGTGATATACATGTAATTGATGTGTACCTTACCAGTACTCGTAGTAGCTCCTGGGTATTTGATACCGGTGCGGTTGCTCATATTTGTAACTCAAAGCAGGAGCTGCGGAATAAGCGGAGACTGGCGAAGGACGAGGTGACGATGCGCGTCGGGAATGGTTCCAAGGTCGATGTGATCACCGTCGGCATGCTACCTCTGCATCTACCTACGGGATTAGTTTTAAACCTCAATAATTGTTATTTAGTGCCAGCTTTGAGCATGAACATTGTATCTGGATCTCGTTTAATTCGAGATGGCTACTCATTTAAATCCGAGAATAATGGTTGTTCTATTTATTTGAGAGATATGTTTTATGGTCATGCCCCGCTGGTCAATGGTTTATTCTTGATGAATCTCGAACGTGATGTTACACATATTCATCGTGTGAATACCAAAAGATGTAAAGTTGATAACGATAGTCCCACATACTTGTGGCACTGCCGCCTTGGTCACATTGGTGTCAAACGCATGAAGAAGCTCCATGCAGATGGACTTTTGGAGTCTCTTGATTACGAATCATTTAACACGTGCGAACCATGCCTCATGGGTAAGATGACCAAGACTCCGTTCTCCGGAACAATGGAGCGAGCAACCAACTTATTGGAAATCATACATACCGATGTGTGCGGTCCAATGAGTGTTGAGGCTCGCGGAGGATATTGTTATGTTCTCACTCTCACTGATGACTTAAGTAGATATGGGTATGTCTACCTAATGAAACACAAGTCTGAAACCTTTGAAAAGGTCAAGGAATTTCAGAGTGAGGTTGAGAATCAACGTGACAGAAAAATAAAGTTCTTACGATCAGATCGTGGGGGAGAATATTTAAGTCACGAATTTGGTACGCACTTAAGGAAATGTGGAATCGTTTCACAACTCACGCCGCCTGGAACACCTCAGCGAAATGGTGTGTCCGAACATCGTAATCACACTCTATTGGATATGGTGCGATCTATGATGTCTCTTACCGATCTACCGCTCTCATTTTGGGGCTATGCTTTAGAGACTGCCGCATTCACTTTAAATAGGGCTCCGTCGAAATCCGTTGAGACGACACCGTATGAATTATGGTTTGGAAAGAAACCTAAGCTGTCGTTTCTAAAAGTTTGGGGATGTGATGCTTATGTCAAGAAACTTCAACCTGAAAAGCTCGAACCCAGTCGAAAAAATGCGTCTTCATAGGATACCCTAAGGAAACTATTGGGTATACCTTCTACCTCAGATCCGAAGGCAAGATTTTCGTTGCCAAGAACGGGTCCTTTCTGGAGAAAGAGTTTCTCTCGAAAGAATTAAGTGGGAGGAAAGTGGAACTTGATGAGGTGATAGTCACCCCTTCCGAACCGGAAAGTAGCGCAGCGCGGGAAGATGTTCCTGTGGTGCGTACACCGACTGGGGAGGAAGTTAATGATGATGATCATGAAGCTTCGGATCAAGTTACTACTGAACTTCGTAGGTCCACAAGGACATGTACCGCACCAGAGTGGTACGGCAACCCTGTCCTGGAAATCATGTTGTTAGACAACGGTGAACCTTCGAACTATGAAGAAGCGACGGCGGGCCCGGATTCCGACAAATGGCTAGAAGCCATGAAATCCGAGATAGGATCCATGTATGAAAACGAAGTATGGACTTTGACTGACTTGCCCGATGATCGGCGAGCCATAGAAAATAAATGGATCTTTAAGAAGAAGACAGACGCGGATGGTAATGTGACCATCTATAAGGCTCGACTTGTCGCTAAGGGTTATCGACAAGTTCAAGGGGTTGACTACGATGAGACTTTCTCACCCGTAGCGAAGCTGAAGTCCGTCCGAATCATGTTAGCAATTGCCGCATTCTATGATTATGAGATATGGCAAATGGACGTCAAAACGGCATTCCTTAATGGCTTCCTTAAGGAAGAATTGTATATGATGCAGCCGGAAGGTTTTGTCGATCCTAAGAATGCTGACAAAGTATGCAAGCTCCAACGCTCAATCTATGGGCTGGTGCAAGCATCTCGGAGTTGGAACATTCGCTTTGATGAGATGATCAAAGCGTTTGGGTTTACACAGACTTATGGAGAAGCCTGTGTTTACAAGAAAGTGAGTGGGAGCTCTGTAGCATTTCTCATATTATATGTGGATGACATACTATTGATGGGAAATGATATAAAATTCTTGGAAAGTATAAAGGCCTATTTGAATAAGTGTTTTTCAATGAAGGACCTTGGAGAAGCTGCTTATATATTAGGCATGAAGATCTATAGAGATAGATCAATACGCCTCATTGGTCTTTCACAGAGTACGTACCTTCACAAGATATTGAAGAAGTTCAATATGGATCAGTCCAAGAAAGGGTTCTTGCCTGTATTGCAAGGTGTGCAATTGAGCACGGCTCAATGCCCGACCACGGCAGAAGATAGAGAAAAGATGAGTGTCATCCCCTATGCCTCGGCCATAGAGTCTATTATGTATGCCATGCTGTGTACCAGACCTGATGTAAACCTTGCCATAAGTTTGGCAGGAAGGTACCGAAGTAATCCCGGCATGGAACACTGGACAGCGGTCAAGAATATCCTAAAGTACCTAAAGAGGACTAAGGATATGTTTCTCGTTTATGGAGGTGACGAAGAGCTCGTCGTAAAGGGTTACGTCGACGCTAGCTTCGACACAGATCTGGATGACTCGAAGTCACAAACCGGATACGTGTATATTTTGAATGGAGGAGCAGTAAGCTGGTGCAGTTCCAAGCAAAGCGTCGTGGCGGGATCTACATGTGAGGCGGAGTACATGGCGGCCTCAGAGGCAGCACAGGAAGCAGTCTAGATAAAGGAGTTCATTACCGACCTAGGGGTGATTCCCAATGCGTCGGGCCCGATGACTCTCTTTTGTGACAACACTGGAGCTATTGCCCTTGCCAAGGAGCCCAGGTTTCACAGGAAGACAAGGCATATCAAGCGTCGCTTCAACTCCATTCGTGAAAGTGTTCAAAATGGAGACATAGATATTTGTAAAGTACATACGGATCTGAATGTGGCAGATCCGTTGACTAAACCTCTCCCTAGAGCAAAACATGATCAACACCAGGACGCTATGGGTGTTCGATTCATCACAATGTAACTAGATTATTGACTCTAGTGCAAGTGGGAGACTGTTGGAAATATGCCCTAGAGGCAATAATAAATGGTTATTATTATATTTCTTTGTTCATGATAATTGTCTATTGTTCATGCTATAATTGTGTTATCCGGAAATCGTAATACATGTGTGAATACATAGACCACAACGTGTCCCTAGTAAGCCTCTAGTTGACTAGCTCGTTGATCAACAGATACTCATGGTTTCCTGACTATGGACATTGGATGTCATTGATAACGGGATCACATCATTAGGAGAATGATGTGATGGACAAGACCCAATCCTAAGCATAGCTCAAAGATCGTGTAGTTCGTTTGCTAGAGCTTTTCCAATGTCAAGTATCTTTTCCTTAGGCCATGAGATCGTGCAACTCCCGGATGCCGTAGGAGTGCTTTGGGTGCACCAAACGTCACAACGTAACTGGGTGACTATAAAGGTACACTCCGGGTATCTCCGAAAGTGTCTGATGGGTTGGCACGGATCGAGACTGGGATTTGTCACTCCGTGTGACGGAGAGGTATCTCTGGGCCCACTCGGTAGTGCATCATCATAATGAGCCTAATGTGACTAAGGAGTTAGTCACGGGATCATGCATTACGGTACGAGTAAAGTGACTTGCCGGTAACAAGATTGAACAAGGTATTGGGATACCGACGATCGAATCTCGGGCAAGTAACATACCGATTGACAAAGGGAATTGTGTACGGGATTGATTGAATCCTCGACATCGTGGTTCATCTGATGAGATCATCGTGGAACATGTGGGAGCCAACATGGGTATCCAGATCCCGCTGTTGGTTATTGACCGGAGAGGCGTCTCGGTCATGTCTGCATGTCTCCCGAACCCGTAGGGTCTACACACTTAAGGTTCGGTGACGCTGGGGTTGTAGAGATATGAGTATGCGGAAACCCGAAAGTTGCTTGGAGTGCCGGATGAGATCCCGGATGTCATGAGGAGTTTCGGAATGGTCTGGAGGTGAAGAATTATATATGGGAAGTCCAGTTTCGGCCACCGGGAAAGTTTCGGGGGTTATCGGTATTGTACCGGGACCATCGGAAGGGTCCCGGGGGTCCACCGGGTGGGGCCATCTATCCCGGAGGGCCCCATGGGCTGAAGTGGGAAGGGAACCAGCCCTTAGTGGGCTGGGGCGCCCCCCCTTGGGCCTCCCCCTGCGCCTAGGGTTGGAAACCCTAGGGGTGGGGAGCGCCCCACTTGGCTTGGGGGGGGGGGGAAGCCACCCCCCTTCCCCCTTGGCCGCCGCCCCCCCATGTAGATGGGTTCTAGGCCGGCGCCCCCCCTCCCAAGGGGCCTATATATAGTGGGGGGAGAGAGGGCAGCAAGACAACAGCCCCTGGCGCCTCCCTCTCCCCCTGCAACACCTCTCCCTCTCGCAGAAGCTTGGCGAAGCCCTGCCGAGATCCCGCTACATCCACCAGCACGCCGTCGTGCTGCTGGATCTCCATCAACCTCTCCTTCCCCCTTGCTGGATCAAGAAGGAGGAGACGTCGCTGCTCCGTACGTGTGTTGAACGCGGAGGTGCCGTCCGTTCGGCACTCGGTCATCGGTGATTTGGATCACGGCGAGTACGACTCCATCAACCCCGTTCATTGGAACGCTTCCGCTCGCGATCTACAAGGGTATGTAGATGCACTCCTTTCCCCTCATTGCTAGTATACTCCATAGATGGATCTTGGTGATGCGTAGGCAATTTTAAAATTCTGCTACGATCCCCAACATTTTTGTCATAGAAGTAGGACCCCACCACATCTATGATGATACCGGGTTTTGTCACAATTATCGTCATAGAAGTGTCATAAGTATGACAGAAAAAAATTCATTCGGCCCAAAATGTCACGGATGTGTCTTTTTTTGTAGTGCAAGGGACAAAGGTCGAGAGGGGCACATGGAGAAGATGGACGCATGGGGAGGGAGAGAGGGTGTGTTTGTGATAGAGATATCCCCTCGAGATCGTGAGGGGACTATATGGGTGGGAGATCGAGTGACGAGGTGTGTGTGCGATAGAAAGATGCCCCGAGAGAAATCGAGATAGACCAAGTGAAGGAAAGAGACAATGCACATGTTTGTGATATTAGTCATATACATAGGGGGGACTGTGTGTGCCTACAATTGAGTGAGAGACAATCATACTTAGCTAGGCATGAGATTGTGTGTGTGCGTGTGTGTGAGATGGACAGAGAACGAGGGAGAGAGAGAGAGAGAGTTTTAGATGGGTCTATAGAGTGCGAGTGAGATATGCATGTGTATGTGTGACCCAGGGAGATGGAGAGTTTGAGAGAGAGAGGGAAGAGCTCCGAGACGGTAGAGTGGTGCGTAAGAGAGTTACGGGCAACAAGCTAGGGAATTTGTGTGCTTACGATGGGTGCACCCAAGATATTTAGCTTGGACTAGAGAATCATACATAGTGTGCCAGGGAGACCTATTCATGGAGTGTGCATGTGAACTAGAAAGACCCCCTCCCCCCACAGAGAGAGAGAGAGAGATAGAGAGAGAGAGAGAGGGAGAGGGACCGACAAGGTTTGTGTTTGGATGCGTGCGATAGAATTAAAGATTGTTGGCGACTGAGAGAACAGGGGTCCGGGAGAGGGGGAGGTCGCGTTTGCGCATCAAAGACTGATATAAACCATGTTTCGATATAAAATTGCATTCAAATATTTGAATTGGAGAACATGTTGTCTGCAATCCACACATGAACGGAGATATGCGTATCAAACAAGTTCATTAATTTGACTTTCGACATGTTCATGGAGTACTATAATACAATACAACCTGAAAATCAATTGAGGTGTTCAATTTTGGATTTAGTTCACTATTTTGACCTGGCGAACGAGCTATTTCACATATTTCATTTTGGGTTTGATTCCCGTTTTTGAGTGGGTCAACTATTTGTCATATAGTAAATCGTTAGCAATGAGCATGTAAAAACACATTAGTCCCGAGCATCATCTCACCATCTAAAAAAGAAGTGGAAAGCGAATATTTCGAAATTTGATTCGAATCGACTTGGTAAGGTAGATGTGGATGCTCGTTCTCCCAAAATTTGAATGAACTGCAAAACACCCTCTGCTTGGTGGAATTCGCCCGAGCAAATAAATGGGAGACTCGAAATTACCGGCCTATGTGGGACACGCATCAATTGACCCGTTGTACATCGAGGGTAGGTTCGTAACTTCATCCAAGCGTGCCTTCTCCTCGGACGAAATGACAGGTGCCGAATAATTCATAAACCATGGGCGGCAAAACACCCTCTCCTCGCCCGAAATCGCTCGCGCCGACTATTTCAAGACACGCCCTCCTCGGCTGAAATCGCTCGCGCCGACTATTTCAAAACACGCCGTCCTCGCCCGAAACTGCTCGCGCCCACTATTTCAAAACATGCCCTCCTCACCCGAAATCGCTCGCGCCCACTATTTCAAAACACACCCTCCTCGCCCGAAATCGCTCGCACCCACTATTTCAAAACACGCTCTCCTCGCCCAAAATCGCTCGCGCCCACTATTTTGGAGAAGCAAAGTTACTCTACTATCCCCGACCCTCAGTACACAGACCCAAGCCCATAAGCCCTAAAGGCAGGGGTAGAACTGTAACCCCCCCCACACACATTTCAGCCAAATGCGTCCATAAGACATGGTTCCCCCTCCAAATTCCCCATTCATATATCGTGGCCACCAAATCACCTTCTCCCCGGAAGCTCCCTTCTCCCCAGCCACGAAACCTCAGCCCCTCCTCCATGGCGCCCCCACCGCACCAAATTCACCGCCGCCCTCCTCCCCAATGCCAGAGATGTTGTCTGTTTGCCTTCGTGCACTGGGCCATGTGCCTCTTACTCCATGTTGCCAGAGCTGCCTTGAGGACGGCGTTGTGCACGGCGCCAGAGCGGCTCCAACTTCGGATGCGTCCAGGGCCCCGGCGGCTTCCCCGTAGCCGTCGACCATTGCGACATCTCTGCTTTCCTGCCGCTGGTAGCCACCGCAATCGCTCCGGCCTCACCGACTCGGCAGCTGGAGCCGCCTACTTCACCGGGCCGCAAGATAGGTCGTACACTCATCTTAAATCACTTTGTTTAGGCGTCAGTTGTCTATATTTTTATTCTGGGCCGATCGATTCCCAACAGGAAGCAACACCCCTCGAGGCGGCGGGGCTCCTAGGCTACCGGTTGGCTGGTGTCTAACATAAGGGTTGGGGGCGCAAGTTCATCGTGGAAGCAACGCTTAGGTGGCTATCTTATAGTTACGTGGGTTGAAGGTACTGCCATCGCCGGATCTGGATGAGGGCGAGTCTTTGTGGATTAGCAGGGGCGGCGCAACCACGGTAGTGTAGTGGGGCGGGGAGAGGGGTTTTGGTCGGAGCTCTCGCGGCCAGGACGACGTAGGCAGACTGCTCTGCCGGTGGTCGCTGGCTCTTCTGGGAAGATTTTGAACAGTGTCAGCTGGGAGGCACAAGAGGGCCATCAAGGCATCCGGCGTAGATCGGACAATACCAAAATAAAATAAAATCGTGTGAACCCAATTTAGTTTTTAGTCAACAGATGTCTGACCACTCTCGTACCTTACTGTTGATCTCTTAGGGTATTCAGATCAGAGATATGTGTCGTTCTTAACCTTTTGCGTTTTCTGCATCTTCAGCCACACCGTCTTCCTTCTCACCACAGCTGTTGCAACAAGGGAAGCATACACCAGAAGGGAGCTATAGTCCCCACTCAACAGTTCACTGCATCGAATGTGCGTGCCTGACATGGATAGCTACAACAACTATAGGGCCATCAACAAGTCAGCACATGATGCTCACTCCTATGGATGGCGGCCAGATAGGTTGTACCCTCATCTTACTTGTGTGCAACAATTATGGCTTTGTTATTCATCTAAGCATGTAAAATAGATTATCACATTTCACTGTATATTCATGTTGATCTCTTAAGAGTCTTGTTCAGGAGTTAACGTTGTTCCATAGTTCAGATAAGAGACTTGTTCTTTAGGTAACGTTTTTCCGTAGTTATCATCCATCAGCCAATGTTATCCCACAGGCTAGTGATTATACCACTTCTAGTATTACCTATGTTATTCTTTAATACTTTTGTGTGCCATTTAGTTAATCTCGAGTACAAACGATACATATTCTATAGCTTTCAACTGTGTTCTCCCTTTAGTTTTTGAGACCCGTTGCTCCTAGTTAAGCCTAGTCCTACTATTTATGTCGTCTCCTACAGGCACTCATTACATAAATCTAACTACTAGTTGTCTTCCATGCATGTCAGATATAATTGCACACAGTGATATACCCACAAGAACCTCAAGGAGCAATGTAATGGCCAACAAACTTGACGTCAATCATACCCAATATGATGGAACATGTAAAGGCAGTTCTTTAGAAGACTTGCAGAAAGATGCCGAATCCTATTCACCCACAAGGTCCTTGCTCTAACTTGGCCCGTGATATGGGTACATCATGCATATAATGTCGTGGAGTGCATCTACTCTTTCGCAATGCCATGTGCTTAGTCTGCTGATCATGCATGTAAATATGTCATGCCTTCATGTTTTTCAGTACCTATTCCATTCATGATAACATGTTTTCAAATTCAAGTACTGTCATTCTACTCTGACGCAATGCCATCTACTTATTTTGGACATCATGCTTCTGAATATCTTATGCATTGTTATTCATCAGTATGTACTTCATATGTCTACCATACCATGTTTTTTTTACATTGAAGTGTTGTTCTAGTGGTCTGTTGCAATGCCATCTTAGTTTCCCAATCATACACGCATATGTTGCCTTAGTGTTTTTCTCTATGTATTCCGCTATCATACAGTTTTACATTCAACTAGTAATTTTTTTACTCTATTGTCCTGTCGTGTCCCTAGCTCTTACATCATACTCCCTCCGTCCGGATTACATGTCGCAGAAATGGATAAAAATGGATGTATGTAGAACTGAAATACGCTTAGACACGTCCATTTGTTTCCAGATGGAGGGAATACATGTCAATATGTCATGCCTTTCTATTCTTTAGTACCTATTCTATCTCTCTATCTTAGCATGTTTTATAACTGAAGCACCATTCTTCTATATAAGGCATGCAAGGGGAAGACGACTATGTTAAAATCTGAAGGGTTACAAACAAGATCTTTGCAAAAGATCAAAACGCCAGGAGATAGTAAACCAACTCCAGTGTTCATAGATACTTCTCCAGCATATTCAAGTGGCCAAAGAACTAGTCCACTCCAGTCCAGCAAAAATATGTCAACTCCATTCTAAATGCATGTGCGTATCCTCACATCATGAAATTTTATAGCATTCAGATCATATTTTCTACATGTTTCTTACCCATCTCTCTTTTAGAAAATAAGCTTAAAGGATAGAAGACTTTCTAAATTGGGATCGTGTTCGAGGAAAGTATCTTGCAGGAATTCTCTGTGCTCCAATGTTGATGTAAGTACCTGTTGTATATCACTAAATTTTTACATCAGCATGTATTTTGTTAATCGGCGTGAATCCAACCTTTATCTAATTTAAATTTACCTGTAGCAAAATGTATAATTAAAGGCGACAATGTTGATTTTTGTAAGGAAAATTGCCTGGTAGTTTTGCATACTGAGCTGCATGAGTGTACTATCTCATATCATGCACGTTACTAAATTGTAGTGCTGTTCTGGTTGCCCAATCATTCATTGTGTCAATGTTGCTTTCCTCTTACCTTACCTGGCTGATGATAGCTGTGCCATATTGTGTTAATTTGGTGTAGGCTGGTGTGGTCTGGTTGCCCAAATGTTCATTGTGTCAATGTTGCTTTCCTATTATCTAACCTGACCAATGATAGCAATGCTAGTGTGTTAATTTGGTGCAGGCTGCTGAAGATAAGAAGACAAACTTTGAAAATAGCAACGCAACCCCATTGTTTCTTTCCAATAAATCTAGGCCAGGTAATATATCAATAACTCTTGATTAATCTATTCGGTTCCCCTCCTAATATATGTTATGATGCAGTGGTCGAGACACTCTCCACTATCAATAATACAAGCCTGCCAAAATCGCCATCTGAATCTATTGAGTTTCCTCTGGCTCGAATCCAACGGAAAAAATGTGTGTTTGTGAATGAATTACTGGCTGAAGCAATCATGGAAATCATGGAGGAATCAGAGGTGCACATTCTTGCGCAACAACAACTAATCAATGTTTTCAGAGACAATGTAGCAAAGAAGGAAGAACTTGCTCACATGCTTATGGGCGTCATCCACGCTGAGGTTGCAGATTGTGAGGTTGTAGATCATTAAGTTCTGCTCATTTATTTGCACTGGCATCAATCTTTGATTGCCGAGTGGATGTAATTTCCTGTAATATATGCTGGATGTGCAACGTTTTTCCTTGTATGCCATATGTTTGCTTAGCGCGCCTCGCATTCCAGCTAATTGGTCACTAGGAAGGCAAAAGGCAGTGAAATTATTAGTTAGCGCAAACAGTCGTTGGCCCTATATGAAGGAAGCTGCCCACTGCCCTTAATGGGCTTCCCTAATGGGCTCGCATGGGCCAAAATTCTCATAGGCCTTTGATTGATCGGTTTTTGTCCTGTACATAATTACTCGCCATAATGGGCTCAAATTATAGCTGGGCCAGAATCGACGTTATCTAATTGGTCCTACTTACATGTTCGAACTTTAGTGGGCCCATTAAGTTAATGGGCCGTAACCAGGCCGAAAGCACTATTGGGCCGCTATAATTGAAACGAGCCAACAGTTAATACTCGGCCGTGTTACCTCTCGGGTCATTAACAGGCCGACATCGAAGCGGGCAATAAGTGGGCACATTCGACTTCACGGGCCGTTAACAGGCTGATACTAAGGTCGGGCTATATATGGCCCAACTGTATTTTGGGCCTTTAGCTGGCCGAAAGAGACAGCGGGCTCGTACTGGACCATGAAAAGCATGGGCCGTTAAGAGGCCGAAAGTTAGGTCGCACTTTATATGGCCCAACTGTGTTGTGGGCCTTTAGCAGGCCGAAAGAGAAACTGGGCTGGTATTGTTCATGAAGAGCATGGTCCATTAAGAGGCCAAAACTCAGGTTCGATTGCAAATGGCCCAACTCATGTATGGGCCGTTAACGGGCTGAAAGACACACCGGGCTGGAAATTGGCCCAACACTTAAATAGGTCGCTAAAAGGCCGAAAGACGTACATCCTGAAAATTGGCCCATCCCTTGAATGGGCCGTTAACAGGTCGAAACCACATGGGGCCGATATTGAGCCCAAATATATAGCGGGCTTGAACTGACGATGGGCTGCAATGGTGTCAAATAGTTAACGAGCCGTTGATGGGCCGAATTGGCACATCTCGTATGGGTCGTGGGCTTAAATGGACCAGACACAAGTAGGCCCTATATGGGCCGGCCTGCTAATTTTGACCGGGCCGGCCTCTTTCACCTAATTGGGCCACTATTGGGCCTTGACATGTGCCAACGTATCATAGGCGCCTCCCGTACAATGAGTGGATGACATCTGTCCCAGCGCTGAGCCGACACGTGGATCCTCCCGCGAATGAGAATTTTACACGTGGAAAATCCCCATTGGTCGGGGCTATTAACGGGTTATCGGATCCAAACTGGAACTCGATAGCTTAACGGCGACCCATTACGGTGGATGCCACATGTCGGTTACCCTTGACGAAAACACTTCCATGACGCGCCATTTATCGTCATGGAAGTGGAAACTTCTGTGATGGTAATTTTGGTATTTTCATGGAACACTTCTATGACAGCACAGGTATGACTATCTTGATTCTGTCATAAAATCGTCATGGATGTACATGCATGACAGAAAACGTGACCTACTGTGACAAACACGTATAATCACGGAAGTGGTTTTTTTTGTAGTGCTAGCAAAAGATTGAGAAGCAACCAACCAAAAAACAAAAAATCACATAAGCGAGCATTAAGCATAGCTAACACCCAATAATGCACCACAAGTAGGATGTAATTTCATTGCATAACTCTTGACTTTCATACTTGCATAGGGAATCACAAACCTTAACACCAATATTCTTACTAAAGCATAATTACTCACCAACATGACTCACATATCACAATCATCATATCTCAAAACAATTACAAAGAATCATGTTTATTTTGTCCAATGATATTCATGGAAGTTTTAATTATATCCTGCTTGAATATCTATCACTTTGGGACTAATTTCATGTGTTGCTTTTAATAAGCTCAAACAAATCTAAGTGAAGAACATGAGCATAAAATTTTTCGTCTCTCAAAATAATACTAACTCTCAAATAAATCTAAGTGAAGCATGAGAGCATTTCTTCAAAAACATTAAAGCACACCGTGCTCAAAAAGATATAAGTGAAGCATGAGAGAATTTCTTCAAAATTTTACTAACTCTCAAATAAATCTAAGTGAAGCATGAGAGCATTTATTCAAAAATATTAAAGCACACCGTGCTCAAATAGATATAAGTGAACCACTAGAGCAAGTGAAGCATATAGAGCAATTCTAACAAATCATAGCATAATATTGGCTCTCTCAAATAGATGTGTCCAGCAAGGATAGATGACACAAACTAGAAAGTAAAACAAGCAAAGACTCATATAATACAAGATGCTCCAAGACAAACTCATCATATGTGACGAATAAAAATATAGCTCCAAGTAAAATACCGATGGTCGTTAGAAGAAAGAGGGGATGCCACTCGGGGCATCCCCAAGCTTAGTTGCATGTTCCTCTTTGGATAATAACTTGGGGTGACATGTGGCATCCCCAAGCTTAGGCTCTTCTTACTCTTTATTCATTCATCCATCGTGGTCTCACCCAAAACTTGAAAACTTCAATCACACAAAACTCAACAAAACCTTCGTGAGATCCGTTAGTATAATAAAGAAAATCCCTACTCTAAGTACTGTTGCGAACCCATTCATATTTTATTTTTGCATTATATCTACTGTATTCCAAATTTTCTATGGCTTATACCCCCCGATAAAGTCCATAGATTCATCAAAATAACCACACAATGCAAAGAAAACAGAATCTGTCAAAAACAGAACAGTCTGTAGAAATCTGAAAACTTCGAATACTTCTGTAACTCCAAAAATTCTGAAATATTAGGACAACGTGGGAAATTTGCATATCAAACTTGTGTATAAAAATCAGGATTTTATCGCCCTTCTGTGATTTTTAGTAATTCTATGACTGGCGCACAAAGTTTCTATTTTTCAACAAGGTCAAATCAACTATCACCCAACATGATCCCAAAGGCTTTACTTGGCACAAACACTAATTAAAACATAAAAACACAATAATAACAGTATAATAATTGTGCAAACATAAAAAACAGAAAGAAAAAGACAAAAAATAAAATTTATTCATTGGGTTGCCTCCCAACAAGCGCTATCGTTTTATGCCCCTAGCTAGGCATAATGCATAGATCTAAGTATTGTCATCTTTAGTTCTAGCTCCATAGGATGCCCTCATGATTGATTCATATGGTGGCTTAATTCTTGTTCTAGGGAAGTGTTCCATACCCCTTTCTTAGCGGAAATTTAAATTTAATATTGCCTTCTTTCATATCAATCACGACACCTATAGTGCGTAAAAACGGCCTACCAAGTATAATTGGACAAGACAGATTGCAATAAATATCAAGAAGAATAAAATCTATAGGCACATAATTCCTATTTGCAAGAATAAGAACATCATTAATTCTTCCCATAGGCTTTTTAATAGTAGCATCCGCCAAGTGCAAATTAAGATTCTTCAATATCGGTAAGACCAAGCACATCACATAAAGATTCGGAATTGTGGAAACACTAGCACCCAAATCACACAAAGCAAAACACTCATAATTTTTAATCTTGACTTTGATAGTAGGTTCCCATTCATCATGTAATTTTCTAGGAGTTGAGATCTCTAATTCCAATTTTTCGTCCAAAGCTTTCATCATTGCATCTACGATATGTTTAGTAAAATCTTTATTTTGTTCATAAGCATGGGGTGAATTAATCATGGTTTCAACAGAGAAATACAATCAATCAAAGAAAAATTATCATAATTAAAGTCTTTGTAATCCAAAAGAGTGGGCACATCACTAGTTAAAGTTTTTACCTCTCCAAACCCACTTTTATCAATTTTCTCAACAAGATTTTCACCCTCCGAATTATCGGGACACCTTCTAGCTAAAGTTCACTCTTCTTCAGTCCCTTTATCATCAATCTTAATTTTACTAAAAAGGAATCAATAGAAGAAACACCAATCACTTTAAGATCTTCATCATTTTTATGAAAGCAATCACTAGAAAACACCTTTTCTAAATATTCTCTTTTAGCTCTAAGCATAGCGGTTCTTTTCTTACTTTCATCCATAGAAACATATAAAGCTTTAATCGATTCTTCAACCTTGGGCACAAAAATTTTCATCTTGAGATTTGCTAGAACGTGAGAAATTCTATCAATGCTTCTAGACATATCATCAATCTTATTCAACTTTTCTTCTATCGTAGTATTGAAAACCTTTTGAGCATTGATAAATTCTTTAATATTATTCTCAAGATCAGAGGTGTTCCTATTATTATTGTTATAAGAAGAATTACCTTAGGAATTACCAAAATTATTAGAGGAATTTCCAGGAAAAGGCCCAGGATTAAAATTACCTCTATAAGCATTGTTATTGAAATTGTTTCGCGAGACAAAATTCACATCTACGAGATCACTATTTTTCTCAATAGAAGTAGACAAAGGCACATCATTAAGATCAATAGGAGCACTTTTATTAGCAACCAATTTCATAAGAGCATCAACTTTTTCAGTCAAAGTACTAATTTCTTCAACCGAATGAACTTTCTTACTAGTAGGTGCTCTTTCGGTATGCCATTGTGAATAATTTGCCATAATATTGTCTAGGAATTTAGTAGCTTCACCCAAAGAAATTTCCGTAAAAGTACCACCCACGGCAGAATCTAAAAGATTCTAGAAACAAAATTCAATCCCGCATAAAACTTGTGTATGACCATCCAAAGATTTAAACCATGAGTAGGACAATTTCTTAGCATTAATTTCATTCTTTCCCAAGATTGCGCAACATGTTCTTGCTCAAGTTGCTTAAAATTCATGATTTGTGTTCTAAGGGAAATAATTTTCACGCGCGGAAAATAATTAGTAATAAAAGCATCTTTGCACTTATCCTAAGAATCGATACTATTGCGAGACAAGGAAGAAAACCAAATTTTTGCACGATCTCGCAAGGAAAATGGAAATAATGTCAACTTCACAATATCATTGTCCGCATCTTTTTTCTTTTGCATACCGCATAATTCTATGAATGTGCTTAGATGGGACGCGGCATCCTCATTAGGAGTACTGGAAAATTTATCTTTCATAACAAGATTCAACAAAGCGGCATTAATATCACGAGATTCTGCACTAGTGGCGGGAGGAGCAATCAGAGTGCTAATAAAATCATTATTATTGGTATTGGAAAAATCACACAACTTGGTGTTTTGTTGAGTCATCGTGACTATGCAAACAAGAATGCACCCAAAAACAGATCTGACGAAAAAACGGTGAACAAAAAAGAGGGCGAATAAAACAGCAAATTTTTGTGAAGTGGGGGAGATGAAAATGAGAGGCAAATGGCAAATAATGTAAATTGCATGGAGATGAGATTTTGATTAGGAACCTAATAGATGTTGATGATGTCTCCCCGGCAACGGCGCCAGAAATCCTTTCTTGATGGCTCGTGTCTGCGTCAGTTTTTCCCCGAAGAGGAAGGGATGATGCAGCACAGCTACGGTAGGTATTTCCCTCAGTGATGAAACCAAGGTTATTGAACCAGTAGGACAACCAAGCAACACTATATAAACGGTACCTGCACACAAAGAACAAATACTTGTAACCCAACGCGTAAGAGGGGTTATCAATCCCTCACGGGTAAAAGATAAACTGATTTGTATCATTTTAGATAAATAGATCTCTCGATAGAACAAAATAAAATAAAATAAATAAAGAAAAAGTGCAGCAAGATATTTTTCGGTTTTTAGAATAATAGATCTGAAAACAAAAGCAAATAAAAATAGATCTCAAAGCAAATATGATGAAGAATATACCCAGGGGTCGTAGATTTCACTAGTGGCTTCTCTCAAGAAAATAGCATATGGTGGGTAAATAAATTACTGTTGGGCATCTGATAGAACTTCAAATAATAATGACGATATCCAGGCAATGATCATTATATAGGCATCACATCCAAGATTAGTAGACCAACTCCTGCCTGCATCTATTGTCGGCGTTCTGGGAACGGGGGTCCCCAGACTTGCCTGCCTGCGGCCCACGGCGTGGCTATGCTAGCGGGCCTGTACGGCCCATCTTCATCAACAAAGCATTCAAGACCCTCGCGAGGGGACAAGCCTCGCGAGGCGGATGGCGCGAGACCTCCTCAGGAGCGGCCTCACCAGGCTGCCTCACGAGGAGCGGAGATATCAAGGCAGCGCAAACCTCACGAGGCTCTTCCCGCTCACCAGGCTGCCTCACGAGTCAGGATAGCTTGTACTAGCTGTCCCCTTTCAAATTTGCCCACCGTTGTTGGCTCCCTTCCCGATCAATATTTGGGAAGAGGACCAGGGCCTATATAAGTAGAGCTAGCCACCACAGTAGAGGCAGGTTGAACTGATCGAGTTCTAATTCACAAGTTCGTCGAGTTCGTCCGCGAGATCTTAGCAAGCTAGGGCGTGGATCGGTAGGAGGGAAAGAACTTCGCGCGCACCCCAGAGTTTGAACCTTAAGGGTTTTGCCGGAACCCCACATCCGACATTTGGCGCGCCAGGTAGGGGTGCGTCGTAGCTTCCCTTCCATCGATTCGTCGCCCCGTCGCTCCGTCGTCTCCATGGTGGACGCTCGCCGCGCTCGAGCTGAGCGCCGGGCTACCCTCACCGCCCGCGTTGCTCAGATGGCTCCCGTCGGCGGGCCACCTCGTTGTTCTCCGTCTCCTGCCGCCAACGCCACCACCGGACCGGCGGGGAACGAGTAGCAAGCGTCCTCGCTGCACCCATCGGTGCGGCAGGACGGCCGCACCGCCACTCCATCACTGACCCCGGCCGGTTCCTCATCCCACGCACGTCGCGCTCCCATGGACGTGCAGGCCGTGCTCCTCATGGCGAATGAGCTCCTGCGCTATCACCCGGTCGACGACCTCTACGAGGACTGGCCCGACCGCGTCGCCGAGCTCGTCCGCGCCGCAGGGGGCTCCCCGGCGCCGTCCCACTCTCTGCCTCACCCTCCGCCAACCACGGGCGACATGGCTCATGGAGCGCCTCCACAACCTCTGCCCCAAGACGGTGCCTTGGCACCAAGGCGCGTGGCCCCACGACGTGATCCACCACGCCCAGTGCCTGCGCGCAAAGAGAGAAGCTGCCAAGAGATTCCTCGGCCACGAGAAGCTGCACCTGCACTCCCCGCGCCACCTTGCCAAGACCGCGCGCTGCCCGCCGTGGCGGCGCGTGGACCCCATCAAGACCAAGCTCCACCTCCCAGACGGGCCCGGCAACCACGGCCAGTTGCCGCGCCTTCACTCCCCGAGCTGCGTAGCGTCGCCTGGCCGGGCAAGTTCAAGCCGGATCTGCCTCCTCGCTACGACGGCACCGCCGACCCCGCGGAGTTCCTGCAGCTCTACGAGCTGAGCATCGAGGCAGCCAACGGCGACGAGAAAGTCATGGCGAACTAGTTTCCCATGGCTCTCAAGGATGGTGCCTGCTCCTGGCTCCTGAACCTGCAGCACGGCTCGATCTCCTCCTGGGATGAGATGCGCGACCGCTTCATCGCCAACTTCCAGGGCACTCGCGACCGCCGGCCGGCCGCGGGTGACCTGCGCCGCATCAAGCAACAACCAAGAGAAACCCTCCAGAAGTACATCCCACGCTTCAACAACACTCGCCTCAAGATCCCCAAGGCCACGGACGAGGCCATCATCTCCGCATTCTCTAACGGCGTCCGCGACATCAAGATGAACGAAGAGCTCGCTATCCACGAGGAGTTGTGCACATCTCAGGAGCTGTTCAACCTGGCAACCAAGTGCACGAGAGCTGAGGAGGGGCGCCTTTCCCTCCTCGAGCTGCCAGCCGCGGGTGCAGAGGAGAAGAAGGCCAAGGCCAAGGACGTGAAGCGCAAGGAAGCAGCCGTGCTCGCCGCGGAGCCGGATACCAAGCGAGGCAGGGACCAGCCCGAGTCATCCAAGGGCATCCGACCGTTCTGCGCCTTCCACAACCTGAACACCCACAACACCAGTGACTGTCAAGAGCTCAGAGCCATTCGCGAAGGACGCTTCGGTCGACGCCCCGAGCGCAGCGACCGGGGCTACGGCCGAGGGGGAGGACATGGAGGCGGACGCTGGGACAACCGTGGCCCGCGCCAGGAGTGGCGCGACAGGCCTCATGAGGACCGCTGGCAGGACCATCCTCGCGAGGGCGCCTGGAGGGACCAGCGTCGTAAGGATCATCCTCAGGGCAACGCCAGTCTTCCCCCGCTGCCGCCACCACCAAGAAGGAACGACGATCACCATCAAGACGAGGGGGCTGGGGGCTTCCAGGAGCCGTGTGCTATCGCCTGCATCTTGGGCGGCGCTCAGGCCCCAGCCTCTCAACGCATCTTCAAACAGTTTGCTCATGAGGTGAATGCAATCCTCCCCAAGCTCGAGGCCACGCGCCCGCTCAGGTGGTCCCAGTGCGCCATCACCTTCAACTCGGCAGATCAGCTCAAGTGCGTAGCCACCGCTGGCGCCCTCCCAATGCTTTGTTCACCAGTCATTAGCAATGTGCAAGTTACCAAGACCCTCATCGACGGCGGCGCAGGGCTCAACGTCCTGTCCATCGACACGTTCGACAACCTCCAACTCCCGTATGAGCAGCTTCAGCCTACCAAGCCTTTCTCGGGAGTGACCGACGGTTCCACCACACCGATAGGGCAGGTTCGCCTGCCTGTCACCTTCAGGGAACGCAAGAACTAGCGCACCGAGCTCATCGACTTCGACGTCGCGCACATCCGCCTGCCGTACAACGCCATCCTCGGGTATCCGGCCCTGGCCAAGTTCATGGCGGTCACCCACCACGGCTACAACGTCCTCAAGATGCCGGGAAGCGGCGGAATCATCACGGTCCCATGTGAAGAGAGAGATGCGGTGTGCTCCCTCGAGCGCGCCTTCCAAGCTGCAGCAATCGATGACCCCGACAGCAAAGGCGAGGGCCCTCCTGAGGCCCTCCCCAAGAAGTAGAAGCAACTGCACCGTGTAGGATCTCAGGAGGGTGGCGACGCAGTTGGACCCTCGTCAGGATCAGCGCCCGCTCTAGGGGCGCCTCCCTCCATCGCATAGGAAGGCGTGCCCGGCGCCGTCCTTGGGCAGGGCTCGGGGGCTCTCTTCTGGAGGGCCTCGGAGCTTGCCAACCTCACGTGGGAGGCGCTTGGGAACCACTTGGAGGCGTGCTTCGCGGCACGTTTCCCTCAGGAGAACACAGGGCAAGGAGTGCCCACCACTCAGGAGTTCATCACCAAGACCACTCAAGAACTGCAAGACGCAAGGGCCATGCGTGGCGACTGCCGCTCACAAGGCGCAGCTCCCCATCCAGGCGAGGATGCCGGGCTGCACGTCTGCATCGACGTTCCAGGGCTCAACAGGGCCGCATCTCAGGAACTCTTCTGGCCTTCGCGTGTGGGCCGTTGCGAGGGTCCACCACACAACTACGTTCGCATGCCCTTCGGCTTGCCGAGCGTGGCATCAGCCTATCAGCGCAACATGCAGCGTGTCCTGGCGGCCCAGGAGGCCAGGTACCACGCTGTCCTGGCAGAGATGGAGACAGTCTTCAAGGAACCACCCGAGGCTCAGGGCCCTGATGGCTCGTGAGGAGCCATTCCTTCGCCGCGTACCTTCAGCTGCCCCAACTCTCCTTCGTCAACAGAACCAGGTGACATTTTCCATGTTCGTTTAGCTGGGACCGCCCCTCGGGCTGCATTATTCCTAGGCCACGTGGGTCCGTCCCTGTGGCATGTATCCCTTTTGCTTATGTCTTTAGCTTACCTTGCTGGGGGCGCCCCTCGGGCTGCTTCATCTCCAAGCCGCTCGGGCCTGACCCAGTGACATGTATCTTTCTGCATTTACCCAAGCTGATTTACCTCCCATGCTTAATCTGCCTACGATTATCACCTGTTCGATTGCCACCCGCCACGGGTACATCCCTTCGTCGTGCAATTCGCTTGCGCGTTAAAAGGGGGGCTCCTGAGCATCGCGACTCAAGAGCTCTTACTGGCTCTCCAGCCCTCACCCCCTGGCCTTGACCACGGCATCGTGACCTGGCATAACAGCGGCGGCTGAGCTCGCTCGAGGGCCGGGACCTGAGGACATAGAGCGCTTGCACCTAACCGTCTCGCAGGAATGCACAGCTATCAGAGACTCAAGACCAGGCGCAACCCGCCTTGAGGTAGGGTCTCGTGAGTCCCGTGCTGGCTCACGAGTGCCCAGATACACCTCGCAGCCCTGTCGTGCAAGCCACGTGTCAGGGCGGGGCTGTACACGCCCCGGGGGCTCCTCCCGGAGGGGGCCCCCTCCCACGCACAAGTAAAAGCACCATGCTCCGCGCTGGCCGTCGACACTGCCGAGGAGTGGCTATGCCCGTGCACAAGCGGAAGCACTATGCTCTGCGCTAGTGATAAACAACTGAGGGCGGCTCCACGGTCGTACCAACCTCAGGGAGCCCCAGAGCTCAGCGTTTGGCCTCACCGCAACGCCTCCCCTCGGGAGAGCCGCGCGAGGGGGCTGGACACGGGGGCTGCGCTCGGGTCATGCCCAAGCGTACGCCACCCAACCAGGTCTCCCGGGCCAGGGGCTGCGCTCGGGTCACGCCCAAGCGCATGCTGCTCAAACAGGTCTCCCGGACCTGGTCGTCGCACGCCCCTCACGAGGCCTCGGCGAGGGCAGGTATGGAAATTGATTGCACGTCAAGGGGGACTCCTGAGCATCGCAACTCAGGAGCCTAACTGGTCATGTAGCCCCTCACTCCTTGGTCCGTCCTGGTCTCCGGTCGGCCGAACGGCGGTTGAGGTATGCGCAGGGCCGGGCTCTGCCGACGTAGAACATTAATCTATCCTCACGCACTCTTCCTGTAAGCTGTTTGCGCGTCAAGGGGGACTCCTGAGCATCGCGACTCAGGAGCCTAACTGGTCACGTAGCCCCTCACTCCTTGGTCCGTCCTGGTCTCCGGTCGGCCCAACGGCGGTTGAGGTATGCGCGGGGCCGGGCTCTGCCGACGCAGAACACAAAGCGGATAGGAAGAAAATCGCAAAATCTCGAAGCAAATATTACAAAACATATTTTCCTAACAACATCAAATGAAAGTTTAACGCCTCCACGAGGCCTGATGCATGTTACAGGAACGAAACTGGAGATCAGCTGCAGGTCACCCCTGGACACCGCCATCGCCTGCAGAAGGTGCTCCTCCTCGGGTAGCGACGTCTTCACCTGCACCACCAGCCGCAAGATCGGCGGCATCGCCGGACAAGGGTGCGGAGGCAAAGCCGCAGAACCTCTTCAGCAGGGCCTCCCACCTGACCTTGCACGGCTGCGGCGGCGGCTTCACAGTGATCTTCAGCCACAGGCTCCAGCAGCTCGTCAAGGCAAGCGTTGGGGTCGCGAAGGTGCAGGTGGCTGAAGACACGAGTCAATGCAGTTGAAGACAGGACGCGACCTTCTGCCTCTGCCATGGGACCGATACCATCCACAACCTCCTCAAGCGCCTTCACCAAGGGAGGAACCAACAGGGCGGGGCTGTCCTTGTCGGTGGTCAGCGGCCTCTCCATGCCGTGCTCGTAGAGCGTCTTCAGGGCCTTGCGGGACCTCTCCTCGAGATCGGCAAAGGCCACGCGGTCTTCGGCCAGGACCCGCGCCTTGGCGTCGAGATCAGCCTCCCTCGCCTTCACCTTCCGCTCCAGCTCTTCCAGCCGGCTGCGCTCGGTTGCCTGCGTCTTTCCCAACTCCTCTAGCTCAGTGTCACGGTTCTTGACGGCGTCCTCCCGGGCCTTCATCTCCTCCTCCTTCACCAGGCGGCCGTGTGCTTCTTCGGCGTGCTTGTCATGTAGGCTCTTCAGCTCATCCTCCAGCTCTTGGCAGCGGTCGCGGGCGCCCTTGGTGTCTTTCAGTGCCGCCTCGCGATCGGCTGCAGCATTGGCGGCGCTCTGCTTCTCCTTCTCTGAAGACGCCGCGGCCTGGCTCAGCGTCGCGCGGACCGCCAAGTCAGAGTGAAGACAGCCAGAGCCTAGTTCCAGGCGCCCGGCCACCAGGCGCAGGTCCGCGCTCAGGAGATCTGCCTGCAGCTGGGTCATCTCCGAAAGAGCACGCTCCAGGACAGCAGCAGGAGCAGAAGAACCCGGGAGTGGAGGTGCAGTAGTGGGAGGAGGCGACGCCGTCACCAGGGCTTGGGAGACTGCGGGTTCCGGAGCAGTCGGGACCTCTTCAGCCGAGCCAGACGCCGGCACTTCAGGAGCCAGAGGGGCCATGGGGGCTGACTCCTCCCGGCGATGCCCTTCCTGGCCTTGTGAGGGCGATCGGGCTAGGGAGGTGCGGGTGTTGCTGCCTCCTTTCCCTGCGGAGGGAGGCGCGGCCGCCGTATCCCCCTTCCTTTTCTTCGCCGAAGGTGTCGTCCTGATCAAGGGTGAACGTCAGGAAATAACAAGTACAGGCAGGGACAAGACGAAGCTCAAGGCACTTACCGATCCACCGCGACGTATTCCACCTTCCGCTTGGGGAGCTTGAAGCCCGAAAGCACCGGGCCCTGGGAAGTGGGCGTGCGGGCCCCGGCGGCAGAAGGCGGCGCAGCAGGAGAGCTGGAGACAGCCCCAGGCGGCGCTAGGGCGGAGGCAGCACCCCGAGGGATCAGTGATGACCTACTCCTCGTCGGGACGACGGGCGGTTCTCCCTCCTCTTGGCGGGCCTCGACTTCGGCATCGTCAGGAAGGGCGCGGAGGATTTCAGCTTTGCTCAAGGGGGAGTTTTGCCCCATCTCTTCAAGGGTCGCCTCCGAGTCCCCCTCCTCTTCCTTCCCCCCGCCGGACTCGTCAGAGGACAACTCCACCGGCTTCGGTGCTGTAGGGGCTCCGGAGAGCGCAGGCGGCACCAGCCCGCGTGCGTCGAAGGTCGGCCTGGAAAGCACAAGCGGCTCCCAATCCTTGCGGAGGAACAAAGGAGTGAAGGCGCTCGGCGGGTACTCCTGGTTGTCCCCAACCAGTAGGCGCAGGACAACAGCCAGTTCGTCGCCAGGCAGGGCCCCCGGCCTCAGGCGGATCTTGTCTTCTCCATCTCCAAGCTTCCACAAGGGGTGCGACCGCACCTGGAGCGGGGCGACGCGCAGCATCAAGAATTCCCTCAGGAGCATGGCCCCTGTGACCTTCGCCGCCTTCGCGTTGCCTGGCTTTAGGTCGGTCTGCATCTGTCCCAGCACAGACGACGCCTGCTCATCAGTGAGCTTCTCGCAGGGCCACCCTTTGTTGAACTGGGGCACCTCTGTTGGCAAGGCGAAACGCGGATGGGCGTGCTTGGCGTCAATCATGACCCATTTGGCTCGGATATTGTCGGCCCTCTTCCCGGTGCTCGAGATTGAGTTGGCCTTGCCAGATGCGATGAAATTGGCGCACCCGGAGATGTGTCCCTCGCTGACGCGAAGGAAGAAGAAGTGGCGTAGAAGCGCCACGGCTGGCATCATGCCCAGGTACGCCTCACAGTAGTAGGCGAAGATGGACAGGAGGAGGATAGAGTTGGGGTGGAGGTGCAACGCCTGCAACCCGTAGTGGTCAAGGACCTCATAAAAGAAATCGGAGAAGGGGGGAACCAACCTGACGACGATGATGCTTGAGAAGAAGGGGAAGAAGGTGCTTCCCTCAGGCTCCGGCACGTCGGAGGCAAGTCGGAGCTCCGTCTTGCCACCTTCATTGCACTTCCCCGCCATCATCAGGCGCACGGAGGCAAGGCTCTTTTCTGTGATAGTGGGTGCTTCCAAAGCTGGCTCGTACCAAGCCGGCACCGAGGAGGGCTTGGTCTTGCGCGGCGCCATGGGTCGTAGATGCGGAGCAAGATTGGAGCAGATCTGGACGTTTCGGTGGCGAGGAGCGAGAAAGGGGATCTGGAGCAAGGCAAGGAAGAAGCAATGAAGGCAAGCGCTGTCTGCGCCAGCCTTTTGTCAGGACGGGCAGTTGCCGAGGCAGCGTGGGGAAGTGGAGACGCCCACGTCCAATCAACCGCCATGCGTCGACCGAGGCCGCAGGCTTTTGGGGCCCGCGGCGCTCCGTACTTGACCCTTGGCTTCGCCGCGAAGCCAAGCCCGAGCCCACCTTGGGCCCGGGGGCTACTGTCGGCATTCTGGGAACGGGGGTCCCCAGACTTGCCTGCCTGCGGCCCACGGCGTGGCTATGCTAGCGGGCCTGTACGGCCCATCTTCATCAACAAAGCATTCAAGACCCTCGCAAGGGGCCAAGCCTCGCGAGGCGGACGGCGCAAGACCTCCTCAGGAGTGGCCTCACTAGGCTGCCTTGCGAGGAGCGGAGATATCAAGGCAGGGCAAACCTCACGAGGCTCTTGTGACGTGAGCCGTGACGATCGACACCAGGCAGGCGCCAGGCGGGCGCCAGTGCGCACAGCGTCCTTGTTTCCTCTTTGGTGCTAAGGAAGCGAGCGCAGGCGCGGAGTACCAAGGCATCAGGCAAAGGTTGCCATATCAATGCAACGAGACCAAGACTAGCAGGCCTGCCGGACGGAGGTCATTGTGGAGCCCAAGACGGCGTCACCACCAGAGCCTTTTGCAGGCGAAGACCGCTTTTGTCAGGATAGCTTGTACTAGCTGTCCCCTTTCAAATTTGCCCGCCGTTGTTGGCTCCCTTCCCGCTCAATATTTGGGAAGAGGACCAGGGCCTATATAAGTAGAGCTAGCCACCACAGTACAGGCAGGTTGAACTGATCAAGTTCTCATTCACAAGTTCGTTGAGTTCGTCCGCGAGATCTTAGCATGCTAGGGCATGGATCGGTAGGAGGGAAAGAACTTTGCGCGCACAACAGAGTTCGAACCTTAAGGGTTTTGCCGGAACCCCACATCCGACATCTACTACTATTACTCCACACATCGACCGCTATCCAGCATGCATCTAGTGTATTAAGTTCATGGAGAAACAGAGTAATGCAATAAGAACGATGACATGATGTAGACAAGATCAATTCATGTAGGAATAGACCCCATCTTGTTATCCTTAATGGCAACGATCAATACGTGTCTTGCTGCCCCTTCTATCACTGGGAAAGAATACTGCACGTTCGAACCCATCACAAAGCACCTCTTCCCATGGCAAGAAAAATCGATCTAGTCGGCCTAACTAAACCAAAGATTCGAAGAAGAAATACGAGGCTATAAGTAATCGTGCATATAAGAGATCAAAACTCAAATAACTTTCATGGATAAAATAGATATGACCATAAACTCAAAGTTCATCGGATCCCAACAAACACACCGCAAAAAGAATTACATCAAATAGATCTCCAAGAGACCATTGTATTGAGAATCAAAAGAGAGAAGAAGCCATCTACCTACTGCCTACGGACCCGCAGGTCTACAATGAACTACTCACGCATCATGGGACAGGCGCCAACGAGGATGATGAACCCCTCTGTGATGCTGTCTATATTGGATCTCGTGGTTCTGGAACTTGTCACGACTGGCATTGTGTTTCGTCAACTCCCCTAGGGTTTCTGGAATAGTTGGGAATTTGTAGGGCGAAGAGGCGGTGCGGGAGGCCACCGAGGTGGGCACAACACCAGGGCGCACTAGGCCCCCAGGCGCGCCCGGGTGGGTTGTGCCCCCCTCGGGGCACCCCTCTTGTACTTCCTTGGCCCATCTTGTGTCTTCTGGTCCAGAAAAAATCTCCAAAAAGTTTCATTGCGTTTGGACTCCGTTTGGTATTAATTTTCTGTGAAGTAAAAAACAAGCAAAAAACAGCAACTGGCACTGGGCACTATGTCAATAGGTTAGTCCCAAAAAATGATATAAAGTTGCCATAAAATGATTTTAAAACATCCAAGAATGATAATATAACAGCATGGAACAATAAAAAATTATAGATACGTTGGAGACGTATCAATAGTTTGTGCGAAGGTACTTGATAGGTTTTGGTGATGTCTCCCCGGCAACGGCGCCAGAAATTATTCCTGCTACTTGTGAGCTGCGTTGGGATTTTCTCGAAGAGGAGAGGATGAAACAGTACCATAGAGATAAGTATTTCCCTCAGTTAAGAACCAAGGTTATCAATCCAGTAGGAGAACCACACAGAACCTCGTTAGCAGCACCTGCACACACAAAAGCAAATACTTGCACCCAACGCAAACAAGGGGGCTGTCAATCCCCTCGGCGGTTGCTACTAGTGAGCTGTGTTGGGATTTCCTCAAAGAGGAGAGGATGAAGCGGTACAATAGATATTGGTATTTCCTACAGTTAAGAACCAAGATTATCAATCCAGTAAGAGAACCACACAGAACATCGTTAGCAGCACCTGCACATACAAAAGCAAATACTTGCACCGAACGCAAGCAAGGGGGTTGTCTGATGACCCACAAGTATAGGGGATCAATCGTAGTCCTTTCGATAAGTAAGAGTGTTGAACCCAATGAGGAGCATACGGAAATGACAAGTGGTTTTCAGCAAGGTATTAACTGCAAGCACTGAAATAATCGGTAACAAGTTGTTTGATAGCAAGATAATTTGTAACAAGCAAGTAAAAGTAATGGTAACAAAAGTGTAGCAAGGTATCCCAATCCTTTTGAGGCAAAGGACATGCCAAAATGGTCTCTTATGATAAGCAAAACGTTCTTGAGGATACACGGGAATTTCATCTAGTCACTTTCATCATGTTGGTTTGATTCGTGTTCGCTACTTTGAAAATTTCATATGTGGGTGGACCGGTGCTTGGGTGATGTTCTTACTTGAACAAACCTCCTACTTATGATTAACCCCCTCGCAAGCATCCGCAACTACGAGAAAAGTTTAAGACAAAATCTAACCATAGCATTAAACTTTTGGATCAAAATCAGCCCCTTGCGAAGTAGCGCATAAACTAGGGTTTAAGCTTCTGTCATTCTCACAACCCATCATCTAATAACTACTCCACAATGCATTCCCTTAGGCCGTAATTAATAAGGTGAAGTGCCATGTAGTCGACGTTCACATGACACCACTAAGGGAATCACAACATACATATCATCAAAATATCGAACACATATCAAATTCACATGATTACTTGCAACAAGATTTCTCCCGTGACCTCAAGAACAAAAAGTAACTAATCACAAATGATAATCATGCTTAAGATCAGAGGGGTATTAAATAACATAATGGATCCGAACATATAATCTTCCACCAAATAAACCATATAGTAATCAACTACAAGATGTAGTCAACACTACTACTCACACACAAGTACCAATCTAAGGTTTTGGTACAAAGACTGAACACAAGAGATGAACTAGGGTTTGAGAGGAGATGGTGCTGTTGAAGATGTTGATGGAGATTTCCCTCCCAAAGATGGTAGAGTTGTTGGTGATGATGATGACGATGATTTCCCTCTCCGGGAGGGAAGTTCCCCCAACGGAATCGCTCTGCCAGAGGGCTAAAGTGCTCATGACCAAGTTCCGCCTCGAGACGGTGGCGCTTCGTCCCGAAAGTCCTCTCCTTATTTTTTCTAGGTCAAAATGACTTATATACCAGAAGATGGGCATCAGAGGTGGGCCAAGGAGGGCACAACCCACCAGGGCGCGCCTGGGGGCCCTGGCGCGCCCAGGTGTGTTGTGCCCACCTGGTGGGGCCCCTCTGGTAGTTATTTGCTCCAATAATTCTTATATATTCAATAAAAAATCCCCGTGAAGTTTCCACTCATTTGAAGATGTGCAGAATAGGTAGCTCTGACGTAGCTTTTTCAGGTCCATAATTCTAGCTGCCGGCATTCTCCCTCTTTGTGTGAACCTTGCATATTATGAGAGAAAACGCATTAGAATTACTCCATAAAGTATTATAATGAATAAAAACATTATAAATAACAGTAGGAAAACATGATGCAAAACGGACGTATCAACTCCCCCAAGCTTAGACCTCGCTTGTCCTCAAGCGAAAACCAAAATCGAAAAACATGTCCACATGCTTAGAGAGAGAGGTGTCTATAAAAAAATACGGACATAGAAGCATCATGTATATTATTATAACAACAACAAAATTTATTTTATAGCTTCTCATGAACAAGTAACAATTCATCACAACATCGAAGTATAAACCATAAACCTTACTGAAAACCAACAAACTATGTTCTCACTCAACTTTGCAACTACAATTCATCATCTCTTCAGGAAGGGTAACGTATCGGAGCCTTTTGGCAAGTCCACATACTCAACCATCGTATAGTCTTCTATGATTGCTAGCACACACCGCATACACATATCAAAAAGTCTCAACCGGACACATAGAAAGATAGGGGCTTAAAGTTTTGCCTCCCAACATATTCACCTCAAGGGTGATGTCAACAATAATAACTCATGCCCACCCATATCCAACTGGATATATGTGCCTAGATCTTTCCTCACCACATGGTGCTTGCCAAAAGAGAAAAATAAAAAGGAATAGGGAAGAAAACTTTGACTCTTCATAAAAGTAAATGCATAAAAGTAAAAGATAGGCCCTTCGCAGGGAGAAGCAGAGGTTGTCATGCGCTTATTTGTTTGTATGCCAAATCCCTTAATGCAAAAGAACGTCACGTTATATTGCCCCTTATGATAGCAACCTTTATTATGCAGTCTGTCGCTTTTATTCTTTGCCATCACAAGTTCGTACAACGCTCACTTTTCACTTACACTAAATGATCCAACACTTTTAGAAGCAATTTTATTGCCTTATTGCACCGATGACAACTTACTTGAAGGATCTTACTCAATCCATAGGTAGATATGGTGGACTCTCAAAATAAGATTTGGGTTTTTGGATGCACAAGTTTTTGGATGCACAAGTAGTATCTCTACTTAGTGCAGAATTTTGTGGCTAGCAAAGATAGGGGGCAAGCACCACATGTTAAAGGATCTATGACAATATAACTTCTGTATGAATATGAACAAACATAAATCATTACGTTGTCTTCCTTGTCCAACATCAACAATTTTGGCATATAATATTTTGATGGGGCTCACAATCATAAAAGATGTCCAAGATAGTGTAGTTGCATGTGAATCTTCTCTTCCCTTATCAATTCTTTCATGAGTTACATCATTGACCAATGCTATGTTTGTCAATCTCCAACAAATTTTACCACTTATACTTTTCCTTATGTGATGTCATTACTTACCATAAGATTATCATATGATCTTTTTCATTTATTTTCCTTTCTTTTTATTGAAACATTAAAGTAAAGAAACAAAACTCAAACTACTCTTTATTATATATCTCGAACACAATTACATCAAAAGATAGATCACTAAGCAAATACTCTGAAAGAAAGGATCGAACTAAAATTTTATTCAACTAAATCAAAAGATAACTAAGGATCGAACTAAAATTAGGCAAAGATAGTGGTGGTGATATGATACCGGGACACATCCCCCAAGCTTGGCACAAGCCAAGGGGAGTGTCCAATCCATGGACTCAAGTCTCCTTTGGTGATGAAGAAGGTGGTAGTGGTGATGAGGTAGTGGGTTTGTCCTTCTCTTTTTCGGTTATTCTGGAGTGTTCCGGAAGGTTTCTTTTATGTGTTCTTCTGGTGTCATAGTTTGGATAATATTGCTTTCAACATTAATGGGCGTACCTGAGATAATATTGTTTTATTCTTTGCCCGTTGACAACCTTCGGGTTAGTACATTCGGAATTATTTATTTTAATAGCTCCTGAACGATAAAACTCCTCGATGATATACTGTCCTTCCCATTTGGAGAGAAGCTTTCCTGCAAAGAATCTGAAACGAGAGTTGTACAAAAGAACATATTCACCAACTTTGAATTCCCGCTTTTGAATTCTTTTGTCATGCCACCTTTTAACTTTTTCTTTAAATAACTTGGCATTTTCATAGGCTTGGGTTCTCCATTCATCTAGTGAGCAAATATCAAATAACCTCTTTTCACCGGCAAGTTTGAAAATCATAGTTGAGTTCTTTAATTGCCCAATATGCTTTGTGTTCTAACTAAAGAGGCAAATGACAAGCTTTTCCATAGACCATTTTGTAGGGAGACATGCATAGGATTTTTATATGATGTTCTGTAGGCCCAAAGTGCATCATCCAATTTCTGACACCAATTCTTTCGGGGCCTATTAACAGTTTTATGTAATACTAGTTTTATTTCTCTGTTGCTAAGTTCAACTTGACCACTAGATTGAGGATGATAAGGTGATGCAATTCTATGTTTAACATCATACTTAGCAAGTATTTTAAAAAAGCACCATGAATAAACTGTGAACCACCGTCAGTCATTAAATATCTAGGGATTCCAAACCTCAGGAAAATAACTTCTTTAAGCATTTTAATGGAAGTGTTGTGATCAGCACTACTAGTTGGAATAGCTTCTACCCTCTTAGTGACATAATCAACAACAACCAAAATATGTGTATACTCATTAGAGGAACGAAAAGGTCACATATAATCAAAACCCCAAACATCAAATGGTTCAACAGCAAGTGAATAATTAGGGGCATTTCTTGATGCTTACCAATATTACCAATTCTCTGGCATTCATCACAAGATAGAACAAACTTACGGGCATCCTTGAAGAGAGTAGGACAATAAAAACCAGATTACAATACCTTGTGAGCAGTTCTATCTCCCGCATGATGCCCTCCATAAGCTTCAGAGTGACATTTCCGTAGGATTTGTCCGTGTTCATGATCAGGTACACAACATCTAATAATACCATCTACTCCTTCTTTATAAAGATGTGGGTCATCCCAAAAGTAATGTCATAAATGATAGAAGAATTTTTTTTCTTTTGTGGATATTTAAAGCTAGGTGGTATATCATAAACAACAATATAATTAGCATAGTCAGCATACCAAGGGGTGTTATGAGAAACATTTATTGCAGCTAACAGCTCATCAGGAAAGCTATCATTAATAGGTTGTGGGTCATCAAGAATATTCTCTAACCTAGACAAGTTATCAGCTACGGGGTTCTCACCTCCTTTCCTATCAGTTATATGTAAATCGAATTCTTGTAGCAAGAGAACCCACCTAATGAGTCCAGGTTTAGCATCTTTCTTTTCCATAAGATATTTAATAGCAGCATGATCAGTGTGAACAGTAAATTTAGAGTCAACAATGTAAGATCTGAATTTATCACAAGCAAACACAACTGCTAAAAATTCTTTTTCAGTAGTAGCATAATTTCTTTGGGCACTATCTAGAGTTTTGCTAGCATAATGAATAACATTTAATTTCTTATCAACTCTCTGTCCTAGAACAGCACCAACAACACAATCATTGGCATCACACATAATCTCAAAAGGCAAGTTCCAATCATGTGGTTGAACAATAGGTGCGGAAATTAATGCTTTCTTAAGTGTTTCAAAGGCTTCTACACAATCATCATCAAAAACAAATGGAACATCCTTTTGTAAAAGATTTGTAAGAGGCCTAGAAATTTTAGAGAAGTCTTTAATGAATCTCCTATATGAACCAGCATGACCGAGAAAACTACGAATACCTTTAATATCTCTAGGACATGGCATTTTCTCAATTGCATCAACTTTAGCTTTATCCACCTCAATACCTCGTTCAAAAATTTTATGCCCCAAGACAATACCTTCATTAACCATAAAGTGGCACTTCTCCCAACTCAAGACAAGATTGGTTTGCTCACATCTCTGCAAAACTCGATCAAGGTTGCTTAAGCAGTCATCAAAAGAAGTTCCGTAAATGGAAAAGTCATCCATGAAAACCTCAACAATCTTTTCACAAAAATCAAAGAATATAACTGTCATACATCGTTGAAAGGTAGCAGGTGCATTGCATAAACCAAAAGGCATACGTCTATAATCATAAGTTCCAAAAGGACAAGTGAAGGTGGTTTTCTCTTGATCAGGTTGTGAAACAGGTATTTGAAAAAAACCAGAATATCCATCGAGAAAACAAAAGTGTGTGTGCTTGGATAGTCTTTCTAGCATTTGATCAATAAAAGGCAAAGGGTAATGATCTTTTCTAGTTTCTTTATTCAATTTTCCAAAATGAATTACCATTCTGTCCAGTAACAATTCTTTGTGGAATGAGTTCATTATTATAATTAGGAACAACAGTAATACCTCCTTTCTTAGGGACACAATGAACAGGACTTACCCATCTACTATCAGCTATGGGATAAATTATACCTGCCTCCGGAAGCTTTAATATTTTGGTTCTTACCACTTCTTTCATCTTAGGATTTAAACATTGTTGATGATCAACAATGGGTTTAGCACCAGGTTCCATTTTTATCTTGTGCTGACAGAGAGTGGGGCTAATGCCCTTAAGACCATCAAGAGTATATCCAATAGCAGCTCGGTGCTTCTTAAGAATTTTCAATAATCTTTCTTCTTCATGTTCTGAAAGGTTAGCACTAATAATAACATGATATATCTTTTTCTCATCAAGATAAGCATATTTCAAAGTGTCTGGCAATTGCTTTAATTCAAACATAGGATCGCCTTTAGGTGGAGGTGGACCTCCTAGAGTTTCAATAGGCAAATTGTGTTTAAGAAGAGGTCGTTGTTCAAAGAAAATTTTATCTATCTCATTTCTTTCATGCATATGCATATCATTTTCATGGTCTAGCAATTATTGTTCTAGTGGATCAGTAGGTGGCACGGCAATAGAAGCAAGACCAATAATTTCATCCTTACTAGGTAACTCTTTCTTATGATGTTTTCTACTGCACTTACAATTAAACGCATGATAATCATCACCAAAACTAACACCAACGGTTTGTTTCTCGCAATCTGTCGGGGAAACGACACCTATGGGATCACTGGAATCCCTTCTACGGTTGGCGGGCGCAGGGCTGTGGAAAGAGCGGGATTGAGAGATCAACATGGGGGGATTATCCAGGTTCGGGCCGCAAAAGATGCGTAATACCCTACTCCTGCTGGTTTCTGTTTATCTGGTGTTTCTTGGACTAGCTACAAGGCGTGCAGGGTCCAAAAAGTCCGAATCCTCCCCCAGTATGCCGCGGGCCTCCTTTTATAGACAAAGGGGCTGCCACAGTGGCACACAAGAGGTGGAAAGTTATACAGTGGTCGAGTCTATCCTCTGGCACCGTAGGACAAACACATTTAATGCGCTGCCGACGTGCCCTTCTTGCTTTATCGGGGATGGCAAGGAAGCTCGTCCCAACTGACGCCGCCTCGCCTGGCTTCGACGCGCGTCCGAACTGACGAGGCGTGTAGTGCCACGCTGGCTGGCTGGCTTCTGAGTTGGTGCGGTGGCAGAGTCTTCATGAAGATCTGCCTGCCGCCACGTAGGTGCTTTCTGAGTTGGCCTAGAGGCCGCTGATACGTCTCCAACGTCTCCAACGTATCTATAATTTTTTATAGTTCCATGCTATTATATTATCTGTTTTGGATGTTTAATGAGCTTTATTATACACTTTTATATTATTTTTTGGACTAACCTATTAAATGAAGGCCCAGTGCAAATTGCTGTTTTTTTTTGCCTATTTCAGTGTTTCGCAAAAAAGGAATATCAAACGGAATCCAAACGGAATGAAACCTTCGGGAGAGTTATTTTTGGAACAAACATGATCTAGGGGACTTGGAGTGGACGTCAAGAAAGAAGCGAGGAGGCCATGAGGCAGGGAGGCGCGCCCCCACCCTCGTGGGCCCCTGCAGCTCCACCGAGCTACTTCTTCCTCCTATATATACCCATATACCCCAAAAACATCCAAGAGCACCACGAAACCCTATTTCCACTGCCGCAACCTTCTGTACCCGTGAGATCCCATCTTGGGGCCTTTTCCGGCGCTCCGCCGGAGGGGGAATCGATCACGGAGGGCTTCTACATCAACACCATAGCCTCTCCGATGATGTGTGAGTAGTTTACCACAAACCTTCGGGTCCATAGTTATTAGCTAGATGGCTTCTTCTCTCTCTTTGGATCTCAATACAAAGCTCTCCTTGATTCTCTTGGAGATCTATTCGATGTAACTCTTTTTGCGGTGTGTTTGTCGAGATCCGATGAATTGTGGGTTTATGATCAAGATTATCTATGAACAATATTTGAATCTCCTCTGAATTCTTTTATGTATGATTTGGTATTTTTGCAAGTCTCTTCGAATTATCAGTTTGGTTTAGCCTACTAGATTGATCTTTCTTGCAATGGGAGAAGTGCTTAGCTTTGGGTTCAATCTTGCGTTGCTCGATCCCAGGGACAGAAAGGGAAACGACACGTATTGTATTGTTGCCATCGAGGATAAGAAGATGGGGTTTATATCATATTGCTTGAGTTTATCCCTCTACATCATGTCATCTTGCCTAATGCGTTGCTCTGTTCTTATGAACTTAATACTCTAGATGCATGCTGGATAGCGGTCGATGTGTGGAGTAATAGTAGTAGATGCAGAATCGTTTCGGTCTACTTGTTGTGGACGTGATGCCTATATACATGATCATGCCTAGATATTCTCATAATTATGCACTTTTCTATCAATTGCTCGACAGTAATTTGTTCACCCACCGTAATACTTATGCTGTCTTGAGAGAAGCCACTAGTGAAACCTATGGCCCCCAGGTCTATTCTCCATCATATAAGTCTCCGATCTATTTTTATTTTGCAATCTTTACTTTCAATCTATATCATAAAAATACCAAAAATATTTATCTTATTATCCCTATCAGATCTCACGTTTGCAAGTGGCCGTGAAGGGATTGACAACCCCTTTATCGCGTTGGTTGCAAGGTTCTTATTTGTTTGTGTAGGTACGAGGCGATTTGCGTGTATTCTCCTACTGGATTGATACCTTGGTTCTCAAAAACTGAGGGAAATACTTACGCTACTTTGCTGCATCACCCTTTCCTCTTCAAGGGAAAACCAACGCATGCTCGAGAGGTAGAAGCCGCACATCGCCACACAGGTGTTTGCCTAGTTGGTGGGCTGGCAGCTGCATGGGAACGGCTGTGGCCCTGCGGGTATCTTTGGCAAGGGGATTGCCGGGGCCGCGGCAAGGGTCTTGCCGCAGCGTCGCGGTCGTCCCCAGCAAGGATTTTGCCAGGGGTCTCGTGGGTTTCCATGGCAAGGATCTTGCTGAGGATCGTTGTCCTCTAGTTCTTCATCTAATCTTGTATGTTTCTGGTCTTCATAAAGATCTGCATGCCACCACGAAGGCGCCTACCGAGCCTTGGTCCCAACGTGGTTGATGGCGTTGGAACCCTCGGGCTCAAGGGTGGCGGCTCTGCAGGTGTTGGGCAAGTTGCCCCGGCAAGGCTCTTGCCGGGGCTGTGGAGGTCCCCCCGGCAAGGGCCTTGCCGGGGTAGTCCACCTCGCCCCTTTGCTCTTTGTGTTTCTGTCTTGGTGTTGCTCTGGTTGTCTTGTGGTTTTGCTTCTTCTGCCTCGCCAAGGGTGACCAGGGCGTGGGGCTGCGACTGCCCGCGCACAAGTAAAGGGGTGCAAAAAGGCACTCCTATTTTTGTACACCGACAGGAGGGCCTGGGCCACATATAAGCGCAGAGCGTTATTGGGCCAGGCCCAGAATGGTGCGTGGCCGCGCGTGCGGTGGAGTTTTTACCGCAGTAACTCCCTCACTCGCCTGCGCTTCCCCACGACCCGTGTTGAATGCGCGACGTGGGGGTCGTGCGTGGGATGACCGCAGCATGCTTGCGTCATCCCGTGGTGAACAGTAAAGAGGCGGCTTGTGTGTTCCTTCAGAACTGCAGGGCCGCTGCTCATTGATACGTACATTTTGCATCATGCTTTTGTATCGATATTTATTGCATTATGGGCTGTTATTACACATTATGTTACAATACTTATGCCTATTATCTCTTATTTTACAAGGTTTACATGAAGAGGGAGAATGCCGGCAGCTGGAATTCTTGGCTGGAAAAGGAGCAAATATTAGAGACCTATTCTGCACAGCTCCAAAAGTCCTGAAACTTCACAGAGGCAGTTTTTGGAATAAATAAAAAATACTGAGCGAAGAAAGTACCAGAGGGGGGCCACCCACCATCCACGAGGGTGGGGGCGCGCCCTACCCCCTGGGCGTGCCCCCTGCCTCGTGGGCCCCCTGGCAGGCCTCCGATGTCCATCTTCTGCTATATGAAGTCTTTTACCATAGAAAAAATCAGAAGGAAGCTTTCGGACGAAACACCACCGCCACGAGGCGGAACCAATCTAGGGCTTTGGCGGAGCTGTTCTGCTGGGGAAACATCCCTTCGGGAGGGGGAAATCATCACCATCGTCATCACCATCGATCCTCTCATCGGGAGGGGGTCAATCTCCATCAACATCTTCACCAGCACCATCTCCTCTCAAACCCTAGTTCATCTCTTGTATGTAATGTTTACCTCAAAACCTCAGATTGGTACCTGTAGGTTGCTATTAGTGTTGATTACTCCTTGTAGTTGATGCTAGTTGGTTTATTTGGTGGAAGATCGTATGTTCAAATCCTTCATGCATATTAATACCCCTCTCATTATGAACATGAATATGATTTGTGAGTAGTTACCTTTGTTCCTGAGGACATGGGAGAAGTCTTGCTATAAGTAGTCATGTGAATTTGGTATTCGTTCGATATTTTGATGAGATGTATGTTGTCTTTCCTCTAGTGGTGTTATGTGAACATCGACTACATGCCACTTCACCATTGCTTGGGCCTAGAGGAAGGCATTGGGAAGTAATAAGTAGGTGATGGGTTGCTAGAGTGACAGAAGCTTAAACCCTAGTTTATGAGTTGCTTCGTAAGGGGCTGATTTGGATCTATTTGTTTCATGCTATGGTTAGGCTTACCTTAATACTTCTTTTGTAGTTGCAGATGCTTACAATAGGGGTTAATCATAAGTGGGATGCTTGTCCAAGAAAGGGTAGCACCCAAGCACCAGTCCACCCACATATCAAATTATCAAAGTAACGAACACGAATCATATGAGCGTGATGAGAACTAGCTTGACGATAATTCCCATGTGTCCTCGGGAGCGTTTTCCTTTATAGAAGAGTTTGTCCAGGCTTGTCCTTCGCTACAAAAAGGATTGGGCCACCTTGCTGCACCTTATTTACTTTGATTACTTGTTGCCTGTTACAAATTACCTTATCACAAAACTATCTATTACCGATAGTTTCAGTGCTTGCAGAGAATACCTTACTTAAAACTACTTGTCATTTCCTTCTGCTCCTCGTTGGGTTCGACACTCTTACTTATCGAAAGGACTACGATAGATGCCCTATACTTGTGGGTCATTGAGGGAGTCCTGGACTAAGGGGTCCTCGGGCGTCCGACCTGTTAGCCATGGGCCAGACTGATGGGCTGTGAAGACGCGAAGACCGAAGACTACACCCGTGTCCGGATGGGACTCTCCTTGGCGTGGAAGGCAAGGTTGGCGACCAAATATGTACATTACCTTGTTTGCAACCGACCTTATGTAACCCTAGATCCTCCCGGTGTCTATATAAACCGGAGGACTTAGTCCGGAGGGGGGATATTCATTACCATAGTCATACAGACTAGACTTCTAGGGTTTAGCCATTACGATCTCATGGTAGATCAACTCTTGTAATACTCATATTCATCAAGATCAATCAAGCAGGAAGTAGGGTATTACCTCCATAGAGAGGGCCCGAACCTGGGTAAACATTGTGTCCCCTGTCTCGTGTTACAATCGACCTTAGACGCACAGTTCGGGACCCCCTATCCGAGATCCGCCAGTTTTGACACCGACATTGGTGCTTTCATTGAGAGTTCCACTGTGCCGTCCTCAAGAGGTTCGATGGCTCCTTCAATCGTCAACGACAATACTGTCCCAAGAGAAACCTTCCTCCCCGGACAGATCTTCGTATGCGGCAGCTTCGCACTGCGGGCCAACTCGCTTGGCCATCTGGAGCAGATCGATAGCTACGCCCCTGGCCACCAGGTCAGATTCAGAAGCTTGAACTACGTTGCGGACATCCGCGGAGATTTGATCTTCGCCGGATTCGAGACCACGACAACCACTCCTCGTCACCCCGACGAACATGACCTAAATCGGTCACCACATCGCATCCAGGAGACAGCTCCTTTAACCGCTCTGGCCTTAGATCCGGAGCAAACTGTGCCACCCAAGGGTTGGAGGCTCAACCCCACCACGGAGGCCACAGATTCCACGGTGTTGGAGCCGCACATGGACTTAACCTCACACAATATATGTGTCACCGGAACTCCGGACTCGTCTCTGGTTATAAGTTCCGAACCATGTGAGTCCGCGGACGCCGAACTTGATCGCTTATCGATCTTCGAATTCAGCGCCACACACATCTTCCAGCACTCGCCCTTGGGCGATGTGCTGAACTCATTAAAGAACCTGTCCTTGGCAGAGGACCCACAGCCGAACTATGTCCGGTTCGAATTAGGGGCTGACGACGGAGAATTTTGTTTCCCACCCGCCACCCACTTCATAGCCACGGTCGAGGATTTAACCGACACGCTGAATTACGGCTCCGGAGACATCAACAGTATGGACGACGATGCTGACGAAGCACAGGACCAAAACCCGCCATTTACTGGACGCTGGACGGCCACTTCTTCATACAATGTGTACATGGTGGATACGCCCAAGACAACCAACAACGATGACAAAGAAAATCCAGTTGAGAATAAACCTCCTGAGACACAGCAAAAAAGCCGGCGTCCTCGACGCCGCTCCAAGTCACGTCCTTCAAAAGATAGCAATGCTGGCACCGGAGAAAATAATACTCCGGACGATGTCGAGAACAATGAAGACCTTGCTGAGGTAACATCCGAACAGGAGGGGCAAGAAAACAGGCAAGTCAGCCCTGACGAACAGGCCATAGAAGAAGACTCGGAGGACGGCAGTTATCATCCGCCCTCCGAGGAGGAGGTGAGCCTCGGCAACGAAGACTTCATCGTGCCTGAGGAGCCTCTCGAGCAGGAGCGCTTTAAGCTTCAGCTAATAGCCACTGCGAGGAGCCTGAAAAAGAAGCAGCAGCAGCTTCAAGCTGATCAAGACCTGCTCAACGACAGATGAACCGATGTCCTGGCAGCCGAAGAATACGGCCTTAAATGCCCAGCCAAAAGTTACCCGAAGCACAAATTGCTACCTTAGTTTGATGATGAGGCGCTAGAGCCCGCACCAGCATCACGCAATGCGGTTGATCGGCCACCGCGCGGTCGGGATAAAATGACAACCCGAGCCGAGAACTAGACTGTCCCACCTCGCCATAAAGACAGGGATAAGACAGCTCGGGGCCATACATATGACCTTCGTCAAGACCTGGACAGTAGAGCAGGACATACAAGATCGATCCACGGATCGCGAGGACGTGCCTTGACATGCGAGAACGGCTATCTATTCGGACGTGACAAACCTAGTCACGCCCGGGCCAAAAACCGCAGACGGACTCCATCAGAGCTACGTCGCGATGCGGCCCGATATAGAGGCGCCGCACACCCTCTTTACTTCACTGACGAAGTAATGGACCATGAATTCCCAGAAGGATTCAAACCCGTAAACATCAAGTCATATGATGGAATAACCGATCCCGCGGTATGGATCGAGGATTTCATTCTCCACATCCACATGGCCCGCGGGGATGATCTTCACGCCATCAAATACCACCCACTAAAACTCAAATGGTCAGCTCGGCACTGGTTAAATAGCCTGCCTGAAAATTCTATAGGCAGCTGGGAGGACTTGGAAGAGGCCTTCCTCGATAACTTCCAAGGTACATATGTCCAGCCACCAGACGCCGATGACTTAAGCCACATAGTCCAACAACCTGGAGAGTCAGCCAGGAAATTTTGAACTAGGTTCTTAACCAAAAAGAACTAGATCGTCGACTGTCCGGATGCCGAAGCCCTAGCGGCCTTTAAGCATAGCATCCGTGACGAATGGTTCGCCGCCACCTCGGCCAGGAAAAGCCAAAATTTATGGCAGCCCTCACGGCACTCATGACCCACTTCTGTGCAGGAGAAGATAGCTGGCTGGCCCGTAGCAAGAATACAACATGTGACACGGGCACCTCCGAGGCCAAAAATAGCAATGGCAAGCTCCGATGCAACCGACACAAACGCTGAAGTAATGGTGACAACACCGATGACACGACAGTCAATGATGGATTCAGTGATTCCAAGTCCGGTCAGCGGAAGAAGCCATATAAAAGAAACAATCAGGGACCATCAAGCTTGGATCGCATACTCGATCGTCCATGCCAAATCCATGGCACCTCTGATAAACCAGCCAATCATACCAACAGAGATTGCTGGGTTTTTAAATAGGCCGGCAAGTTAAACGCCGAGAACAAAGAAAAGGGATCGCAAAGCGAGGACGATGACGAGGAGCTCCGGCAACCGAAGACAGGGGGACAAAAGAAGTTTCCCCCCAGGTCAAATCGGTGAACATGATATTTCCTACACACATCCCCAAGAGGGAAAGCAAGCGCGCGCTCAGGGACGTCTATGCGATAAAGCCAGTCACCCCAAAATTTAATCCTTGGTCGTCATGCCCGATCACTTTTGATCGACGGGACCACCCGACCAGTATCCGTCATGGCGGTTCAGCCGCATTGGTCCTTGACCCAATAATCGACGGATTCCACCTAACGCGAGTCCTTATGGACGGCGGCAGCAGCCTGAACCTGCTCTATCAGGATACAGTGCGCAAAATGGGCATTAACCCATCACGGATCAAACCCACAAAGACGACCTTTAAAGGAGTCATACCAGGCGTAGAGGCTCGCTATACGGGCTCAATTACGCTAGAGGTTGTCTTCGGATCCCCGGACAACTTCAGAAGCGAGGAGTTAATCTTTGACATCATCCCTTTTCGCAGTGGCTATCACGCACTGCTTGGACGAACCGCATTTGCTCGATTCAATGCGGTGCCTCATTATGCCTACCTCGAGCTCAAGATGCCCGGGCCACGCGGTGTCATAACAGTTAATGGAAACACGGAACGCTCCCTCCGTACAGAAGAGCACACCGCTGCCTTAGCAGCAGAAGTACAGAGCGGCCTTCTTAAGGAGAACCTTAATTCAGCGGCCAAGCTCCCGGACACCGTCAAGAGAGTCTGCACCATCCTGCAGCATGACAGCTCGGCTCGTCAGGAGCTTGATTAGCAATTCGGCCTCCGTCTCAGTCCCGATCAGGTGGCGGCACTAGTACCGCGCGTACATAACTACGCACTCAAAATACCATGGGTATAGACGGAGGCATAACTAGCCGGTGACCCACAATACGGCTCGACCGCTCTCGGGCACATATACTTTAACTGTTTCTTTTTTTTTCACGTTTCTTTTCTGCAGACCTTCCCTGATGGCTAGATCACCGATCCTCTCGAAGGACACATACGCCAAGATGGCAAGAAGCACAAATGTATTGGGGAATCTCAAGGTGGTTTCATTAACAATCACTCTACCCATCTTCAGGACCCATACGCAGCTCTCTCTTGGTGAAGGCATAGTAAATAGCCTTTCTGCTTATTGCACCACTTGTATAAATGCGCTTTAACGCACCAATGAAATTATAATAGAAACAGTTTGCGGCCCAAATTTCCACGGCTCTAGCTTACCACTGGTTCTTCGTTTTTCTTTCTTTTTGCCTTTTCCTTTCTGGTAATTCTATCAGATAACACCCGTACACTCAGTGCATTCCAATTTTCCAGGGGCTTCATAGCGCCCCACAACATAGCAACAAATGTCTGAACACTTTTACAGTATAGTTCGGCACCCCGAATTTAGCACTATATGCATTGGCTCCGAATCATGTCTTTGGTCAATAGTTGGGTTGCCCGGCTCTTGTGCTTGCTACCTTACATTCCGCTAGATCGGCTAAGGTAGTAAAGGGAGAACTACTGCGATTGTGCCCTGGTTTATCCAAAGGAGCACCTTAGTAGAGAAAGCCGAAATCTGACTGTCATGATACTGCGAGAACCGGTCAGCTGTTCGAAGGTTGCAAATCGTTGGAGATTTCTCCCGCATTACGCGAAGGATCGGTACTTCCCGATCAGATGCTCATAGCACTCTGGTTCGAATACTAGGGGTTGCGCCCATGTTTTATTGTAAAACTCCTATGGCTAAGTGAGGGCATTCAAGCCGCATAGTCTGATTGCCTGGTTCGTTGCACTAAACAACTCCTTCAAGGACCATATAATTGGATCAAGATTGTTTAGATTCCATCCCGAACACCTCTGTACTACCTACATGGGGGCAGAAGCCGACGACTGGCCAACCCTCAGTTTTAATACAACACGGCCGCACAGGAGGAAAAAAGTAAAACATAACAAGCATCATATTACAAACCGACTTTGTTTTGTCGTACAAGGAAAAGACAACATGAATATATTCATTCGAAAATAATGTCTTGCCCACACTGCGTTGCTACAATGCGAGACCCCTCCAGGATGTCTCCGAAATATCGCTCGGGTGTGCAGTGCTCCTTGCCCTCGGGCGGCCCTTCGGTCGCCAGCTTGACAGCGTCCATCTTCGCCCACCACACCTTGACATAGGAGAAGGCCAGGCTCGCACCCTCATTGCAGACGGACCGCTTGACGGTGTCCAGACGAGGACAGGCATCCACCAGCCGCTTCACAAGGCCAAAGTAACTGCTGGGTATAGCTTCGGCTGGCCACACCCGGATTATTAAATCCTTCATGGCCAGTTCGGCCACCCTGTGCAGCTCGACCAGCTTCTTTAGCTGATCACTGAAGGGCACCGGATGTTCTGGCGCAAGATACTGCGACCAGAATAGCTTCTCCATGGAGCTCCCTTCTTCCGCTCGGAAAAACTCCGCGGCATCGGACACACTACGGGGCAGATCAGCAAAGGCTCCTGGAGAACTCCGAATCCGGGTTAGTAAAAGATACTTCCTCCTTACATATTTGCTTTGCATACTAAACGCCTTACCCGTTGCAATCTTCCTGGCCTCTTGGATCTCCTGGAGGGCGCCCTGGGCTTCAACCCGGGCCGCTTCCGCGCTTTGACGAGCCTTGGAGAGTTTGGTCTCTCGAGCCGACACATTGCCCTCCAGGGTCTCGTTCTTCTTCACCACGTCCTAGAGCTCTTGCTAGACCTCGTTCAACCGGGCCTTCCGCTTCTTGCAAGCGGCCAGCTCCTTGACACCTTTCCCCTTGGCTTCGGCCAGGGCCTCTTTCAGGGCCGTGACCTAGGTCGTCGCCCCTACACATATAATGACACTACAGTCAGTATACATCATTTACACTTTCCAAGTATATAGCGAGCCATTGCATACCTTGCTGGTCTTCCAACTACTTCCTCGCCTGGCCGAGCTCTTCTTCGGCCTGCTCCAGTTTCTGCTTTACTCCAGCGACTTCGGCAGTGTGAGAAGTCACGGCCAGCAGCGACACCTGCTTATTCACATCAGACACAGTTTGGTTAGTTTCCTGCGAAATTTAATTGATCCTCTATCCAGCTATTCTTTCCGAACACCGGACAGTGTCTCAGGGGCTACTGTCTATGTGGGCATTTTCTCGATTAAACGCCGCTTACCTCAAAACCAGTCAGCAGGCTACGGCAGTCTTCGGTCAGTCCGCTTTTAACGGACTGAACCTGCTCAATCACCGTACCCATAAGGATACGGTGTTCTTCCACAATGGAAGCGCCTCGCAGCGCTTCCAATAGATTATCCGGCGCCTCTGGTTGGACAGAGGTCGCCGGCGGGACAGGCATGCCTCCTTCTCTTAAAGGAAGCTGCTTGTCGGATCCCGGGGCCGTATGGGTCTCCGGATCCGTGCTCTTATGGGGGCCGAATTGAGCTCGACCCCCATCGTCAGTCTCCATGGGGGCTTGCTCCCCCATGTGTTCGGCGGCTGAGGTATCGCCCTCTGGTGCCGCCTTGACGGCCTCCTGAACCTCCCCCTGGCCTGGGAAGGTCCGTTGGGAGAGCACCTCGTCATCTCCCTTGGCCTTGGGAGAGTATGCGGCCGGCAGTGTGTCGCTGGCCATCTCCTTTGAGTCCAACGAGCCTCGTGATGAGGATCGTTGGGAGCTGTCGTGCGCCGGACTGCAATAGCATAATTAACCATGTCAATACGACAAAGAGGAGAGGTTAGATTTATGGGCATGTACGGGTCTTGGCACTTACGATGCGGCCCGAGGCTTAGTGCGGGGGCGTCGCTCCGGACTGCTGTCAACGTCCCATGCGGAGCTGCCCGCGAGTAGGCCTTTTCCCTTCTTGGGCGCCTCCGCCTCCAGAATTGTGGAGGTCGCCCTCTTCTTTCTCCCTCCATTAGGGGGAGAGCCGCTCGCCTCCTCCTCATCGTCGTCGTCTTCGACGACAGAGGAACGGGTCTTGTCTTCGGACGTCGCGTCCGAAGCGCCCTTGCGGCGGGGGCCACTCCGGACCCCCTTGGCCTTCCCCGTGGCCTTCTTCGCCGGCGCCGTATAGGGCGCCGGCACCAGCATCTTCGCTAAACGCGGAATGACTGGTTCTTCAGGCAGCGGAGCCGGACACTGGATCTTCTTTGCCCTCTCCATCCATCCTTGAAGAAGCAATGACAGTAAAAGTTCAGATATCCTCCTTGAAACAAACAAGTAGAGGACGTGTTTAAAACTTACCTCGCTGGCGGGGTGGTTAATGTCGTGCCCATGGTCGGAATCCGTGGCTGGCGGTATCTCGTTGCCCTTGAAGAGCAACTTCCAGGCATCTTCGTGAGTTGTTTCGAAGAGCCTCTCCAGGGTCTGGTGCCTCCTCGGATTGAACTCCCAAAGGGGGCATTTTCGGCTTTGGCAGGGGAGGATCCGGCGAACTAGCATCACTTGGATTACATCGACAAGCTTAATGTCCTTGTCCACCATGCTTTAACGTGCGTCCGCAGTGCTATCAGTTCATCTGGCGAACACCAGTTCGGGCCCTTCTCGACCCAGGAGGTGAGTCGCATGGGAGCGCCGGAGTTAAATTCGGCAGCCACGGCCCAGTTTGTGCCGTGGGGTTCTGTGATGTAGAACCATTGTTTCTGCCATTCCTTGGCAGTCTCCACGAAAGTGCCTTTCGGCCAGGAGACATTGGTCAGCTTACTGACCATGGCTCCTCCGCACTCCGCGTGCTAGCCATCCACCACCTTCGGCTTCACGTTGAAGACTTTGAGCCACAGCCCGAAGTGGGGTTGGATGTGGAGGAAGGCCTCACACATGACGATAAACGCCGAGATGTTGAGGAAGGAGTTCGGGGATAGATCATGGAAGTCTATCCCGTAATAGTACATCAGCCCACGGACGAAAAGGGTGGAGTGGAAACCCTAGTCCGCGGAGGAAATGAGGAATGAATACCACCCTCTCGTTGGGATTCGGCATGGGGACGACTTGTCCCTGGGCCGGAAGACGGTGGGCGATTTCCTTCGCCAAGTACCCAGCCGCCCGAAGATCAGTAATGTCCTTCTCCTTGACGGAGGAGACCATCCACTTGCCTTGGCCGCCGGATCCGGACATGGTTGAGTGCTAGTTTGAGTGGGAAGAAGATGAGAACTTGGGCGCTGGAGCTCAAGAGTGGAAAGGTAGAGGAAGAGAGAAGGCGTGTGAGAAGAAGGGGGAATCCTTATCCCCTTATAAAGGCAGTGAATATCGAACGCCTCCCCACTCGCCCTAAAACTTGCCTATTCCCAAGGGCTGTGTAAACGGCACGGTTGGGTTACCCACGCCCGTATTGATGAGAATCCCGCAACAAGGGGACGCGATCTCTGCTTTGACAAGACGTGCCAATGGCAACTTCATCTCAAAACATGGAGCGGCAGACGAGAAACGGTTCGGAATTATGACCGGGCAGACGTGATGTCATATTACAAACAGTTGTCAGCAGATTGGACTCGTGGAAAACTATATTCTCTCTGCGGTTGTGTGTGGTGTGTGTGTTACAGGTTCGGACACGTTCAATGCGTCCGAAGACTATCCTGGAGTTCGGAAGGAGGAACCCACCTTGCAATGCCGAAGACAGATCTACGCGCCGGATACCTAGTAATTGAAGCCAGGTTCAGGGGCTACTATGGGAGTCCTGGACTAAGGGGTCCTCGGGCGTCCGGCCTGTTAGCCATGGGCCGGACTAATGGGCTGTGAAGACGCGAAGACAGAAGACTACACCCGTGTCCGGATGGGACTCTCCTTGGCGTGGAAGGCAAGCTTGGCGACCAAATATGTAGATTCCCTTCTTTGTAACCGACCTTATGTAACCCTAGATCCTCCCGGTGTCTATATAAACCAGAGGACTTAGTCCGGAGGGGGAGATATTCATTACCATAGTCATACAGGCTAGACTTCTAGGGTTTAGCCATTACGATCAAGTGGTAGATCAACTCTTGTAATACTCATATTCATCAAGATCAATCAAGCAGGAAGTAGGGTATTACCTCCATAGAGAGGGCCCGAACTTGGGTAAACATTGTGTCCCCTGTCTCCTGTTACCATCGACCTTAGACGCACAGTTCAGGACCCCCTACCCGAGATCCGCCGGTTTTGACACCGACAGTCATCAAGACTCTTTTCTGGCGCCATTGTCGGGGAGTGAAGCGCATTTGGTAGGTGGAATTTGGTAAGGAAAAATTTATATAGTGTGCTGAAATTTACTGTCACTTGTTACTATGGAAAGTAATCCTTTGAGGGGCTTGTTCGGGGTATCTTCACCCCGACCAGTAGAGCAAAGAGTTGCTCCTCAACCTACTGAAAATGTTTACTTTGATATTCCTTCGGGTATGATAGAGAAACTGCTAGCTAATCCTTTTACAGGAGATGGAACATTGCATCCCGATTTACACCTAATCTATGTGGATTATTTAAGCTTGCAGGTATGCCCGAGGATGTTATCAATAAGAAGGTCTTCCCTTTATCTTTGAAGGGAAAGGAATTGACATGGTTTAGGCTATGTGATGATATGGGATCATGGAACTACAACCGATTGAAATTGGAATTTCATCAGAAGTTTTATCCTATGCATCTTGTACATCGTGATCGTAATTATATATATAATTTTTGGCCTCGCGAAGGAGAAAGCATCTCTCAAGCTTGGGAGAGACTTAAGTCAATGTTATATTCATGCCCCAATCATGAGCTCTCAAGAGAAATTATTATTCAAAAATTTTATGCTCGGCTTTCTCTCAATAATCGCTCCATGCTCGATAGTTCTTGTACCGGTTCTTTTATGATGAAGACTATTGAATTCAAATGGGATTTATTGGAAAGAATGAAACGCAACTCTAAAGATTCTCGAAGAAGGTAAGGAGTCAGGTATAACACCTAAGTTTGATTGTGTTAAATCTTTTATGGATACCGATGTTTTCCGTGAATTTAGCACTAAATATGGACTTGACTCTGAGATAGTAGCTTCTTTCTGTGAATCATTTGCTACTCATGTTGATCTCCCTAAGGAGAAGTGTTTTAAATATAATCCTCCCATTGAATTAAAAGTAGTTGCACCTATTAAAGTTGAAGAAAAGACTATCACTTATAATGATCCTATAGTTCCTACTGCTTATATTGAGAAACCACCTTTCCCTACTAGAATAAAGGATCATGCTAAAGCTTCAACTGTGGTTCGTAAGAGTAATACTAGAACACCTACACCCCCTGAGCAAATTAAAGTTGAACCTAGTATTGCTATGGTTAAAGATCTCTTGGCCGATAATATTGATGGGCATGTTATTTACTTATGTGATGAAGCTGCTAGAATTGCTAGACCTGATACTAAAAATAAACATAGACCTTTTGTAGGCATGCCTGTTATTTCTGTTAAAATAGGAGATCATTGCTATCATGGCTTATGTGATATGGGTGCTAGTGCAAGTGCAATACCCCATTCCTTATACAAAGAAATTATGCATGATATTGCACCTGCTGAGATAGAAGAAATTGATGTTACAATTAAGCTTGCCAATAGAGATACTATTTCACCAGTTGGGATTGTTAGAGATGTTGAAGTCTTGTGTGGGAAAGTTAAATATCCTGCCGATTTTCTTGTTCTTGGTTCCCCACAAGACAACTTTTGTCCCATTATATTTGGTAGACCCTTCTTGAATACTGTTAATGCTAGGATAGACTGCAAAAAGGATGTTGTTACTATTGGTTTAGGGGATATGTCTCATGAGTTTAATTTTTCTAAATTTCATAGACAACCCCATGAGGAAGAATTGCCTAGTAAAGATGAATTTATTGGTCTTGCTTCCATTGCCGTGCCTCCTAATGATCCTTTAGAACAATATTTGCTAGACCATGAAAATGATATGTTTATGAATGAAAGAAGCGAAATAGATGAAGTATTCTTTAAACAAGGACCTATTTTGAAACACAACTTGCCTGTTGAAATCCTAGGGGATCCTCCTCCACCCAAGGGTGATCCCTGTTTGAGCTTAAACCATTACCTGATACTCTTAAATATGCTTATCTTGATGAAAAGAAGATATATCCTGTTATTATTAGTGCTAACCTTTCAGAGCATGAAGAAAATAAATTATTGAGAACTCTGAAGAAGCACCGTGCTGCTATTGGATATACTCTTGATGATCTTAAGGGCATTAGTCCCACTTTATGCCAGCACAAAATAAAATTGGAGAAAGACGCTAAACCGGTTGTTGATCACCAACGAAGGTTAAATCCTAAGATGAAAGAAGTGGTAAGAAAAGAAATACTAAAGCTTCTGGAGGCAGGTATAATTTATCCCATTGTAGATAGTCAGTGGGTAAGTCCTGTCCATTGTGTCCCTAAGAAGGGTGGTATTACTGTTGTTCCTAATGATAAAGATGAATTGACCCCACAAATAATTGATACAAGTTATAGGATGGTAATTGATTTCCGCAAATTAAGTAAAGCTACTAAAAAGGATCATTACCCTTTACCTTTTATTGATCAAATGCTAGAAAGATTATCCAAACATACAGATTTTTGCTTTCTAGATGGTTATTCTGGTTTCTCTCAAATACCTGTGTCAAAAGAGGATCAAGAAAAGACTACTTTTACTTTCCCTTGCGGTACCTTTGCTTATAGATGTATGCCTTTTGGTTTATGCAATGCACCTGCTACTTTTCAAAGATGCATGATGGCTATATTCTCTGATTTTTGTGAAAAGATTGTTGAGGTTTTCATGGATGATTTCTCAGTATATGGAACTTCTTTTGATGATTGCTTGAGCAACCTTGATCGAGTTTTGCAGAGATGTGAAGAAACTAATCTTATCTTGAATTGGGAGAAGTGCCACTTTATGGTTAATGAAGGCATTGTCTTGGGGCACAAAATTTCTGAAAGAGGTATTGAAGTTGATAAAGCTAAAGTTGATGCTACTGAAAAGATGTCGTGTCCTAAGGACATTGAAGGTATAAGAAGTTTCCTTGCTCATGCCGGTTTTTATAGGAGGTTCATTAAAGACTTCTCAAAAATTTCCAGGCCTCTGACTAACCTCTTACAAAAAGATGTTCCTTTTGTCTTTGATTATGATTGTGTAGAAGCATTTGAAATACTTAAGAAAGCCTTGATTTCTGCACCTATTGTTCAGCCACCTGATTGGAATTTACCCTTTGAAATTATGTGTGATGCTAGTGATTATGCCGTAGGTGCTGTTCTAGGACAAAGAGTTGATAAGAAATTAAATGTTATTCAATATGCTAGTAAAACTCTAGACAATGCCCAGAGAAATTATGCTACTACTGAAAAAGAATTTTTAGCAGTTGTATTTGCTTGTGATAAGTTCAGACCTTATATTGTTGATTCCAAAGTAACTGTTCATACTGATCATGCTGCTATCAAATGTCTTATGGAAAAGAAAGATGCTAAACCTAGACTTATTAGATGGGTTCTCTTGCTACAAGAATTTGATTTGCATATTATTGATAGAAAGGGAGCTGAGAACCTCGTTGCAGACAATTTATCTAGGTTAGAGAATGTTCTTGATGACCCACTACCTATTGATGATAGTTTTCCTGATGAACAATTAGCTATCATAAATGCTTCTCGTACTGCTCCATGGTATGCTGATTATGCTAATTACATTGTTGCTAAATTTATACCACCTAGTTTCACATACCAGTAAAAGAAAAAGTTTTTCTATGATTTAAGACATTACTTCTGGGATGACACCCACACCTTTACAAACAAGGAGTATATGGTGTTATTAGATGTTGTGTACCTGAGCATGAATAGGAACAGATCCTGCGCAAGTGTCACTCCGAGGCTTATGGAGGACATCACGCTGGAGATAGAATTGCGCATAAGGTATTGCAATCCGGTTTTTATTGGCCTACTCTTTTCAAGGATGCCCGTAAGTTTGTCTTGTCTTGTGATGAATGTCAAAGATTTGGTAATATTAGTAGACGTCAAGAAATGCCTATGAATTATTCACTTGTTATTGAACCATTTGATGTTTGGGGCTTTGATTATATAGGACCGTTGATACGTCTCCAACGTATCTATAATTTATGAAGTATTCATGCTATTATATTATCTGTTTTGGATGTTTATGGGCTTTATTAAACACTTTTATAATATATTTGGGACTAACCTATTAACCTAGAGCCCAGTGCCAGTTTCTGTTTTTTCCTTGTTTTTGAGTTTTACAGAAAAGGAATATCAAACGGAGTCCAAACGGAATGAAACCTTCAGGAGAGTTATTTTTGGAAAGAAAGCAATCTAGGAGACTTGGAGTGCACGTCACGGGATCAACGAGGAGAGCACGAGGCAGGGGGCGCGCCCACCCCCCTGGGCGCGCCCTCCACCCTCGTGGGCCCCTCATGGCTCCCCTTATCGACTTCTTTCGCCTATATATATCCATATACCCTAAAACCTTCGGGGAACAGAATAGATTGGGAGTTCCACCGCCGCAAGCCTCTGTAGCCACCAAAAACTAATCGGGACCCTGTTCCGGCACACTGCCGGAGGGGGGGAACCCTCATCGGTGGCCATCTTCATCATCCCGGCGCTCTCCATGACGAGGAGGGAGTAGTTCACCCTCGGGGCTGAGGGTATGTACCAATAGCTATGTGTTTGATCTCTCTCTCTCTCGTGTTCTTGAGGTGATACGATCTTGATGTATTGCGAGCTTTGCTATTATAGTTGGATCTTATGATGTTTCTCCCCCTCTACTCTCTTGTAATGGATTGAGTTTTCCCTTTGAAGTTATCTTATCGGATTGAGTCTTCAAGGATTTGAGAACACTTGATGTATGTCTTGCATGTGCTTATCTGTGGTGACAATGGGATATTCACGTGATCTACTTGATGTATGTTCTGGTGATCAACTTGCGGGTTCAGTGACCTTGTGAACTTATGCATAGGTGTTGGCACACGTTTTCGTCTTGACTCTCCGGTAGAAACTTTGGGGTACTCTTTGTAGCAACCCGACCTCAGACGGCCAAGTCTCTGTGCTTAAGTGTCATCCCTGGATCGGTATGCTGACACACACAGTACTCGAGGATTTATAATAGAGGTAAATCACATGTATAAAGTAACGTAAATACTATTACCTCAATCCAAATAGCGGAAGTAACAACAAGGTTGTGGATTCCCATCAACACCAACGGCAAAGTTGAGTGTAGAAATCGTAACCCTAACGTTTCACTTACTTGTCGTAAGCTTCCTGCAACACATGAGACGTTGCAGCCACAAAGGGTCAGTACATTGAATGTACTGGCAAATTCACACCGTAGAGTAATGATGAATAATGACTATCACTAGATGCATATATGGCTGGTGGAAAGCTCTATGGTTATAAGGTTGTTGCGAAAAGCCAAATTTTCCCTACTGCAAAGGAATATATTTTTATTTAACTACAATTTTTTTTGAAAACATTGAGAATGGTAAACCCCATCTCAATCCCAATTAAAGGTAATTAACAACGTGACAAATTAATTATATAGAGTGATGAGATCAATATGATAATCCAAGAACCAGATACTCAAGATGTCCATAACCGGGGACATGGCTAATCATGATTAGTTTGTACACTCTGCGGAGGTTTGTGCCCTTTTCCCCACAAGACTCGATCTCCTCCGTTTGATTTCTCGCACTACATGATGTTTGAGAAACGGATGACCGAGACACAGTCTTTCCGAAGAGGTCCCCTTAACCGATAGATAGGCCTATACACCTACAATCCCCTACATCTGCTAGCCCATCATGGAAAGGTTTCCCACAACTTACTCAACTATGCCAGAGCCCATAATGGCATGTGGCTGCACACGGAAGTTTCGAGCTGAATAATCTTATGATCCCTTTGAGCCTGGGTGGCAGTCCATAGGAGAATCACACGGTACCTCGGGATTTCCAAAAAAATACAGGTAATCACTGGATACCCCAGGTGCCTCAATCCACCCAGATGTGTATTAAAGTTGCCACCTTAAGTTAACCATTAATTAAGAATACTCACATCTGTCATGAATACACTCTAACCCAAACCACGTCTACGAGCATAGCATAGCAATGTAAGCAACGTAAAAGTAACTCCCAAGGTTTGAATGCAGGGCAATAGGTTCCTACCTCATCAACTACTTCCCAATACCCACATGTTATCAATCCTACTCATGCAATGTTTGAGGGTGAAACTAATGCATAAAAATTGGGTATGAAAGGATATGATCAAAGTGTGAACTTGCCTTGTACTGTTGATGAAGATGATTCGCACTCATAACTCCTGATAGTTCTACTCGTCACACTCCGGTCAATCTATCGTAAGCAAGCAATAGTAACCACTCATAAGCAATCACTCAAAAGATCGGAAAGAACAAAAAAAATGATTCAGAAAGCTTCAAAACCAAGCAAATAACTCTTGCAACATAAAACAATTTCTAACAGTACCAAAATTATGTGAATTTGGCCTTATCAGAAAGTTTGGGTCAAGAGCTTCGATTTGCAAAAAGAATCAACTAAATTTGAGTTATAAAACTCGAGTTACGATCAAAAGAAATTAAAATACAAATCTGTTTTGAATTCAAAATTTAAAACTTTCAAAAATATGTTTAAGTTGTTTTACTGGATAGAGGGGATCATAACAAAGAAGTGGGCGTTGGTTTCGTTGGATTTGGATAAACGAGTAAAAACTAACGCTAGATTGAAGTCTAGGGGCTAATCTGTAAAGAAAAGAATTACGGATAGGTCCCTGACTAAAACTAACAGAAAAAGAAAAGGCTAAATAATGAATGTTCGCTAACAAGTTCTAAACAGAGAACGTTCTTTGAATACCCTAACTAAAAAAAACTAAACCGGGTTTTTAAAAGAAAAACTAAAAAAACCAACCTAGGGTTCGACGGTTTTACCGGTTCGGCCGGCTCGGCGGTTTAGGCGGAGAAAACCGCCGGCGGGACGGCGAACAGCGGGCGGCGGGCGGCGAGTCCGGCGACAGGCGTCGGCGGATCCGGCGCGGCAGCGAGGCGGCGAGGGGCGGGGGCAGCGCGGCGACGGCGGCGGCGGTGGCTCGGGCGAGGCGAGGCGAGGAAAGAGAGAGGGGCCCGGGGCTGCGGCTTAAATAGGCGGGGAGGGGCCTCGGGAGCCGTGGAGGAGGGGGCAAGGCGGCGGCGCGGGGACAGAGTCCCGGTCGGACTCGGCGGCGGCGGCGTGCAAGCTCGGGAGTCTGTCCCGAGCTCGGGGACGAGTGGGTGGCGCATCGGGCCGGCTGGGCCGTGGCCTGGCTGGCTGGGCCGGCCCGGTCCGGTCGGTCCAGAAGTCTTCTTTTTTTAACATTTAGCAGACAAAATAAATAATAAAACGATTCAAAATAAAAAAATAGGCATATAATATATCACAATTTTTAGAAAAATATTTCCTACAAGCTGAACATTTTTGTAAAGTCAATTAAAATCCAAAAAAATTCAAATAATTCAAAGAGTGCTACTGCTCCAATAAAATCCAGTAAAAATCACTTTAAAAACACCCAACTAATTTCTAATTTATTTTTCTCCAATTTTCTATTGTAGGGAATCATTTTACCCTAATTTCCAAATATTTTCTTTTTGGAGAAAAATAATTTGAATAAAACCCAAATAACTCCAAATTTAAAATAATTTCAAAAGGCCTTTGAATTTGATCCTTTTAAACTCCCAACTCATATTTCATATATTTTGAATAAGTCATTTTATCTTCCCTCATGAAAATCATTGAGTTGCTTGAAGTTTCTGAATTTGAATTATTTCCCAGTGAAATTCAAATATTTTCTAAAACCCTTTTCATTTCTTTAAATGGAAGAAGTCATGTCATCTTCTCTCCAGGGTTTTGTATTTGAAAAGAATTTGAATTCCCAGAGATCATAAATGCAAAATGAAAGTTTGGGAAAGTCCTTTTATTCCCTCTCATTTAACTTTCAAAAGTTTCGAATTCACTCACTTTCAGAAAATCCATCACACAACAATCAAACAATCAATCAAAACTATCTATTTATTATAACATTCCAAATTTTAGAATTTTGGGATGTTACACTCTTTGAAGTACTTTTTGTTTGTTGAATAGATGAATCTGAGATTGTGTGATGCATATCGTATAATCATACCCATGGATACATGTGGTGACATTGGAGTATCTAGGTGACATTAGGGTTTTGGTTGATTTGTGTCTTAAGGTTTTATTCTAGTACGAACTCTATGATAGATCGAGCGGAAAGAATAGCTTCGTGTTATTTTACTACGGACTCTTGAATAGATCGATCAGAAAGAATAACTTTGAGGTGGTTTCGTACCCTACCATAATCTCTTCGTTTGTTCTCCGCTATTAGTGACTTTGGAGTGACTCTTTGTTGCATGTTGAGGGATAGTTATGTGATCCAATTATGTTATTATTGTTGAGAGATCTTGCACTAGTGAAAGTATGAACCCTAGGCCTTGTTTCCTAGCATTGCAATACCGTTTACGCTCACTTTTATCATTAGTTACCTTGCTGTTTTATATTTTCAGATTACAAAAACCTATATCTACCATCTATATTGCACTTGTATCACCATCTCTTCGCTGAACTAGTGCACCTATACAATTTACCATTGTATTGGGTGTGTTGGGGACACAAGAGACTCTTTGTTATTTGGTTGCAGGGTTGCTTGAGAGAGACCATCTTCGTCCTACGCCTCCCACGGATTGATAAATCTTAGGTCATCCACTTGAGGGAAATTTGCTACTGTCCTACAAACCTCTGCACTTGGAGGCCCAACAACGTCTACAAGAAGAAGGTTGTGTAGTAGACATCAAGCTCTTTTCTGGCGACGTTGCCGGAGAGGTGAGTGGTTGAAGGTATATCTTTAGATCTTGCAATCGAATCTTTTTGTTTCTTGTTTTATCACTAGTTTAGTCTATAAAAGAAAACTACGAAAAATGGACTTAAGGGTGCCTCGTATGCTTCATCTTTTTAATATCTTTCGTGAAAATGATGGGAAGGAAAATTGTGCTCAAGTACTAGAAGAAGAATTACATAGAATGCTTGGCATAAAATATGTGAATAATGAGCATGATTGCAATGTTGTTAGTATGAATTCCTTGAATACCCATGATGCTAATGATATGCAAAGTCCCAAGCTTGGGGATGCTACGTTTAATGAAGATGATATTTTTAGTCTCCCAAGTTTTGATATGCAAATTTATAATGATGATAGCATGCCTCGTACTTATGATGATTATATTGATGAAAGTGGGTTTGGAAGAGTGTCAACTTTAGGAAGTAGTGATCCCACTATTTTGGAGGATGTTGAATCTTATTGTGACAATTATGAAAGTGGATTTGGAGAGGTCATGACTTTATTTAGTAATGATTCCACTATCTTGGAAGAGGTTTCAATCGATTATGATGAGAACGAAGTTGCTACTTATGATGATTATTGTGATGAAACTTATGCTATAAAAAGTAGTGATGATTATATTTATGAAACCTGTCATGATTATGATTACCCTTTTTCTGAACATTACTCTTTTAATGTGGAAACAATTTGTAGTATTCAAGTCTCTTATGATACTCCCACTATTCCGAATGAGAAGAATTTTGCTTATGTGGAGAGTAGTAAAATTTCTATGCAAGTAGATCATGAAAAGAATGCTTTAGGTGCTGGTTATATTGTTGAATTCATTCATGATGCTATTGAAAATTATTGTGAGGGAGGAATGTATGCTTGTAGGAATTGCAATAATATCAAGTTTGCTCTCTATGTGCTTAAAATCTTGAAGTTATGCTTGTTTTACCTTCCTATGCAAGTTGATTCTTGTTCCCATAAGTTGTTTGGTCAGAAAATCCCTATGCATAGGAAGTGGGTTAGACTTAAATGTGCTAGTCATATTCTTCATGATGCTCTCTTTATGTTTCAATTCTTATCTTTTGTGTGAACATCATTGAAATCATCATGCCTAGCTAGGGGCGTTAAACGTTAGCGCTTGTTGGGAGGCAACCCAATTTTTAATTTTTGTTACTTGCTTTTTGTTCCTGTTTAGTAATAAATAAATAATCTAGCCTGTGGTTAGATGTGGTTTTATGTTTTAATTAGTGTTTGTGCCAAGTAAGACCTATAGGATCTTCTAGGATGATAGTTATTTGATCTTGCTGAAAATTCCAGAAACTTTCTGTTCACGAAAACAATTGTTTAAAATCACCAGAACGTAATAAAATACTGATTCCAATTGCAGAAGATCAATAATCAAATTATCTAGGTCTTCCTATTTTGGTAGAATTTTTTGAGTTCCAGAAGTTGGCGTTAGTAACAGATTACTACAGACTGTTCTGTTTTTGACAGATTCTGTTTTTCGTGTGTTGTTTGCTTATTTTGATGAATCTATGGCTAGTAAAATAGTTTATAAACCATAGAGAAGTTGGGATACAGTAGATTTAACACCAATAAAAATAAATAATGAGTTCATTACAGTACCTTGAAGTGGTGTTTTGTTTTCTTTCGCTAACGGAGCTTACGAGTTTTCTGTTGAGTTTTGTGTTGTGAAGTTTTCAAGTTTTGGGTAAAGATTCGATGGACTATGCAATAAGGAGTGGCAAGAGCCTAAGCTTGGGGATGCCCAAGGTACCCCAAGGTAATATTCAAGGATAACCAAGAGCCTAATCTTGGGGATGCCCCGGAAGGCATCCCCGCTTTCGTCTTCATTCATCGGTAACTTTACTTGGAGCTATATTTTTATTCACCACATGATATGTGTTTTGCTCGGAGCGTCATTTTATTTTCTTTAGCTTAGCTTGCTGTTTGAATAAAATACCAAGATCTGAAATTCTTAAATGAGAGAGAGTCTTCACATAGCTACACAATTATTTAACTACTCATTAATCTTCACTTATATCTTTTTGGAGTAGTTTGTGATTTACTCGTGTGCTTCACTTATATCCTATGAGTAAATGGTTGAATGAATTTAATATCATAAATCTGAAATTATATATGTTTCATATGCTTATCCCATGGGGAGTAATGACTTTACATATAAGAAGTAGAGGTGGTAAATTTATTGCAGGTTAGCAAAAATTGTATTGGTCACTTGAACAATTCATGAAAGAATATTGAAGGAAGAGAGATTTCACATATAAATATACTATCTTGGACATCTTTTGCAATTGTGAGCACTCATTAAAATATGACATGCTAAAAGGTTGATGTTGGACAAGGAAGACAATGTAATGGGTTATGTTTTCTTATATCCGAAATAAAGTATATTGTCATGGATCTCCCAACACATTGAGCTTGCCTTTCCCCCTCATGCTAGCCAAATTCTTTGCACCAAGTAGAGATACTACTTGTGCTTCCAAACATCCTTTAAACCAGTATTGCCATTAGAGTCCACCATACCTACCTATGGATTGAGTAAGATCCTTCAAGTAAGTTGTCATCGGTGCATGCAATAAAAATTGCTCTCTAAATATGTATGATCTTTTAGTGTGGAGAAAATAAGCTTTATACGATCATTGTGATATGGAAGAAATAAAAGTGACGGACTGCATAATAAAGGTCCTTATCACAAGTGGTAATATAAAGTGACGTTCTGTGGCACCCCGGCTCAGAGCGACCGGTTTACCCTGCATTGCCAGCCCAGAGATCATGTCTTCTGGCAACACACAACATATTGGTACAGAAAACAACCGCTTTATTGATGCTAGCGGAACAGAGTTCATATTACAACAGTGGTCGAGGCCAAGCGGCACACTCGGTGCGGCGGAACAATATGTACATTATTTAGTGAACATAAAGGGGCCTCGACTCGAACAACTACGTGGCAGCGGAATAACGTCGTAGCGGAAGCTCCATATCACAGGGACACTGATGCTTTCCAACGAGACTTTCCTGAAATCTGGCATGACACGCCAGGTTAGTACATTGAATGTACTTGCAAGCTCACAACAAGCATAATCATAATGAAAAACAATATCATGATATTTAACCAATTATTAATAATGCAACATTATATGTCAACATGCTATGATCAAGCCCGAACGCCCCTTAGGACAGCTTACCAACTGTGATCATCTCTGGACCACAAACACACCACCATAGTGGTCTTTCTCAAGAACAACTCGTGATCCTTACGGCGATCACAACCACGACCATCATTTGGTCCCAAATACCTCGATGGCCTTTCTGCCATCCATTGACAATGCAAAGTTCATAGCTTAGTGTGCAATTTTTATTAAACGTTGACTCATGGTGGGACCTAGTACGAGGTGTCTGTGACCGTGGACTCGGCTATCGATAGATTATACACTCTGCAGAGGTAGCACACTGTACCCACACCACGGAACCCATGGCCTCGCATTCCCATTCGGGTGGACCAACGGCATTCCGACAAAACCCCTCCATTGCCACAGCACTCTCCCGGCCACTCCGACCCAAATCCCCAACGGGCTAGTCCTGGGTGGCCCCGTGTCTACCAAAGACACCCCGACCACCGTCGTTGGCAAAACACTCCCACTCGGGGACTCGGTACCATAATCTCATCAACGAGCACACAAGATTATGTGTGCTTACCGGGCCAGGGCAAACACGACATAATCTTCCCTAGATGGAGGCACCGACCAGAGGTCGTGTCAATGGACCGAATCAAGGCCTTCCCACAAGGCAAATGTGGTTGCACTGGAAAGAAACTCGATTCAGCGGCACCATGACCCAGTCAACGGTATATTCAAGTTGAGTTATATTCAGGATTAACTTTAAACTAAAAATGACCGGTGTCATAGCATGCCATGAAATGCAAAACAACACATGCATCACATATTGATAAAAATGACCGACGTCATCCATATGCACACCAAGCATAAACGTCAACAACTCATATTACTCTACTTGCTCAAAATGACTCACAACTTAACCAAAATATTTTGCAACAAGCTTTATTAATTTCCTATGCAAGAAAGTAACTCCGATAAATTTTTCATATGCTTGACCAAAAGATATCATTATCAACAACTCTTAATTTGTTTATCACTAAGTTGGGTTCAAACATTCTGTAAGACAAGTAATATGATTAAACAAGTATTTAACAGAATATTTTCTAACAAATTTTTATCAATTTAAGAATGCAAACACAAAGCTTTAAATAATTACTAACATGCATAACAAAATTATTTCTAACATCACCTCAAATAAATTTTAACTTGCTTTACCCACTTAAACTAGTTTCAACTATTCTGTAAATCAAGCATAACAACTGACCAATACTTAACAGAATACAAATAATTCAATAATTATTTAAATGCATGGGTTAATCATTTCATTTAAGTGAGAAAATCACAAATATTGAAATGGCATCATAAAAATGTTGTTGTGGCTTGCCTTAGTGCAGATAAGGTTCACAAGCCTCCTAGTGATCCTCAAGACAAGCCTCACCTTCTGAAAATAATTTTAAACACAAAAAGAGAATATCAAGAACACTTCTGAAATTCACCAGAAATTCTAAACAGCTCAAAAAAATCTCATCTTTGGTGAGCTGTTAGATTTCCTTTCAAAGAACACAATGCAAAAAGAATCATCTCATTTGGACTTATGGTTAAAAAGTTAAAATTGTTTGAAGCTGTCTGGAATATAAATGAATTTGAATAAAAAGTAACAGCTGGGGGGGTGACGTCAAAGGCGTAAAGCCCATGGGCGCCACCACTCGTACCGCTTCGCGCGTGTACTGAGTGGCTGACTAGCGGGCCCCGCTAGTCAGGTGGGGGAAGAGGAAGAGAGAAACAGAGAGGGCCGCGGTTCGCCGGAGCTCTCGCCGGCGACGAGGGCTCCTTGGCCCAAACGAGAGGGAGTGATTGAGAGAGGGGACGATGGCGCACCTGCCCGTACCCGTAGCGTGGCTAGGGGTGGTCGGACGGCGTCGGAAACTAGCTCGCAAGCGGAGGCAGAACGTGGAGGTCGCTGGAGTTGAGGAAGATGGCGAGCAGAGGTCACTCCAGAGGCTCCAAGTGGGCGAGATGGCCTCACCGGAGAGAGGCGGAGGCCTTGGAGGGGTCGCCCAGGCCTGGGAGGGGCTGGAGCTACCGCGGCAACCAGAGGGGATCGCCGGCGAGCTCGAGCTCGGGGACGGCGGCCCGAGGCCTGCCCGGCCGGGCTACGGCTTCCTACTCGATCGTGGGGTGTGTGTGGGTGCTGGATGGTGCTCGAGGATGCTGGGGGTGGCTCTATTTATAGGCGAGCAGCGAGGGTGCTTCGGGCTCCGCCGATGGACACCTGTCCACGGCGCCCGGCCACGAGCGGCGTCAGTGAGAGGGGGAGAAGGCGACGGAGGTCACGCGGCCACTGTGGGCGAGCGGAGACGAGCACAGGATCAAGGCGATGGCGACGAGCACAGTGCGCTCCGCACTGTTGGGCTGGCCGGACCTTGCCTGTGCTCGCTGCGGCGAGCTCCGGCGTCGGCGAGTGCCAGGGAGGAGTTAAGGACGTTGAGACGATGATGGTGGCGGGGTTTGGCATGGTTGGGCACTCGCGGGAAGCGAGCAGGCTCGAACAGAGCGCTCGGCGTCACCCAGAGCGCGTCGACGCGCATGCCTGGCATCGTGGACACGCGTGGTCACCGCGCAAACTCTCTCCTCAGGCCAGCCTTCATCCAAAAATCATGTCTGGCATGTTGTTTGTGGTAGTTTTGAAGTTTACCACAGTAGAGAAGATTTTACAAGCCAGGTAAGTTTCTGGTCAGTAACTTTGTGATGTTACTGTGGTCAAATGGCTGGGAGTTTGGGGCTGTGCTTTGGAGGCTAGTTATAAGTTACTAAGGTAAAGATGCACAAGAAAGTTCAGGTCAAATGGAGCAAGTAAAATGGTAGTTGCTGTAGAAACCACCATTTCTGTCCAGAACAGAAAAGATTTTCTGTAGCAAAAATATTCCAAAAAGTGATAAATATTTTTGCTCAGGGAGGTGCCCTAGGGTCCCTAGAATATTTGTGAATTATCTTAGAATTTTCTGAGCCATCAAAATTAGGTTGCCTTGAAGCAAACAGATCTGGCTTAGGGTTTTTGAGAGAAAATGAATATTTTTCATTTAAGAAACATATTCCAAAGGTTATTTTGTGGTGGATCAGAAGTGAAGTGATGGTTTGGGAGAGAAGTGAACACTTGGGTGAAAGCCAAGGATGCCCAAGTGTTTAAGTCCAAATGAAAAGATTCAAAAACTCCAAGTTTCAAAAACTTTCAAATGAAATTTCAAGCAAATAAGAAAGGGCAAAAACCAGGCTGTCACAAACCTCCCCCACTTAGAATGAATCTCGTCCTCGAGATTCGGTTGCTTGGGAAAACCACTCTGGATACTGACTCTTAAGGAACTCTTCCTGCTCCCAAGTTGCTTCTGACTCGGTGTGATGCTCCCACTGAACTTTGAAAAAAATTCTGACTTTGCTGCGAGTGACCCTTTCCACTTGATCCAAAATTTTGGACGGTCTTTCTTCATAAGTTAAATCCTTTGCCAATTCTATCTCAGCCATTGCAGTCCTTTTCTCAGGCGGGGATATGCATCGTCTCAATTGCGAAACATGGAACACATTGTATATTTCTGACAACTCCGGGGGTAGTTCCAGTTGGTATGCAACCGTACCCACTCGAGACATAATTGAGAATGGACCAATGAATCTGGGTGCCAGCTTTCCACGAGTCTGAAATCGCTTACTCCTTTCATAGGAGTGACTCGGAGGTACACATGTTCTCCGGGTTCAAAACTGACCTGCCGGTGCTTTGCATCATAATAACTCTTCTGACGGGATTTGGCCAATTGAAGTCAGTCTCTGATTTCCCTAACTTGTTTCTCGGCTTCCATCATGAGATCGGTTCCGAAGATATGGCTATCTCCAGCTTGAGACCAATTTAAAGGAGTGCGGCACTTACGACCATATAGAGCTTCATAGGGTGACATCTTTAGACTGGTCTGGAAACTGTTGTTATACGAGAACTCGGCGTATGGCAAGCAATCTTCCCAGTTCGCCCCGTTGGCTAGCACACAGGCTCGCAACATATCTTCGAGTATTTGATTTACTCGCTCTGTCTGACCGTCCGTCTGGGGGTGATAAGCAGTACTATATTTTAGTGTTGTCCCCAAGGCTTGATGGAGGCGGGACCAGAAAGCGGAGGTAAACAAAGAACCTCGGTCGGAGGTGATAGTCCGGGGTACCCCATGCAGACTGACGATTCTGGATACATACAGTTGCGCCAGTTCATTTGCTCTGTATCTGGTGCTGACCGGGATGAAATGAGCAACCTTGGTTAGGGTGTCCACTATAACCCAGATTGCGTCTTTGCCTCGCTGAGTCCTAGGCAATCCGGTGATGGAGTCCATGCAAACATCATCCCATTTCCATTGTGAAACTGGCAGCGGTTGGAGAAGTCCGGCTGGCTTCTGATGCTCTGCTTTCACCTTGTTGCATATGTCGCAACAGGCTACAAAATAGGCAATGTCTTTCTTCATCCCATTCCACCAGAATATTTGTTTAAGGTCTTCATACATTTCGTACTTCCAGGATGAATGGAATACGAGGATTCGTGTGCTTCTGACAAGATTTTCCTCTTCAAGTCCGGTTGATTTGGTACACAAATTCGTCCACGGAATCGGAGGGTACCGAAGTTGTCCTTGAAGAAATCTGGAGGCTGCCTTGCATGTTTTTGTAGCTTGGCGTCATCTGGCTGGGCCTTGCGGATTTCCATCTCAAGTGTGGGGGTAACTTCCAAAATATTAGTGAGGCCAGCATCCACGATGACCAAGTTGAGCTGAGCGATCTCCTCCTGAAGTTCGGTAGGCAATGATTTTAACATGACATTTAAGCTGACGGGCTTTCGACTGAGCGCATCGGCAACGACGTTGGCCTTGCCTAGATGGTAATTTATTCCAAGGTCATAATCCTTGACCAACTCTAACCATCTTCGCTGACAGAGATTTAAATCTGGCTGAGTGAAGATGTACTTGAGGCTTTTGTGGTCGGTAAAAATTTGGCACCTTTTTCCAATGAGATAGTGTCTCCAAATTTTTAATGCATGAACCACTGCAGCCAATTCCAAATCATGAGTAGGATAATTTCCCTCATGTGGTCGTAGTTGTCATGATGCATAGGCTACTACCTTGTCGTCTTGCATCAATACACAACCAATACCTTGTCTGGAGGCATCGCAGTACACGTCTTTAGCTCATAAAAACTCTTCTCACAGTCCTTGGTCCACTCAAACTTTGTATCCTTTTTGAGCAGTTCCGTCATAGGTTTAGCAATTTTGGAAAACCCTTCAATGAAACGACGATAGTATCCAGCTAATCCAAGGAAACTCCGGATCTGTGTTACAGTCGTGGGAGGTACCCAATCGAGCACATCCTTTACTTTGCTCGGGTCCACAGCTATGCCTTCGGCGGATAGTACATGCCCGAGAAACCCAACTTGCTTGAGCCAAAATTCGCACTTACTGAACTTGGCGTATAGCTGATGGTTGCGGAGCTGTTGTAGCACTGCCCGGAGGTGATCCTTATGCTCTTCTTCACTCTTGGAGTAAATGAGGATGTCGTCGATAAAGACTACCACAAATTTGTCGAGGAAGTCCATGAACACCTTGTTCATCATATGCATGAAGAAGGCAGGGGCATTGGTGAGACCAAAGGACATCACAGTATATTTGTAAAGACCGTATCATGTAGTGAATGCGGTCTTAGGAATATCTTCCCTTTTAATCTTGAGCTGATGATACCCGGTCCGTAAATCGATTTTTGAGAATACTTTAGCCCCACTGAGCTGATCGAACAGATCATCAATCCTTGGCAGTGGGTATTTATTTTTGATGGTGACCTCATTCAGCTGGCGATAATCTTTGCACATACGGAGACTGCCATCCTTTTTACCCACGAAGATTGCAGGTGACCCCCACGGTGAAGAGCTGGGACGAATATAACCTTTCCAGAGTAATTCGTCAAGTTGTTTCTTTAGTTCCACTAATTTTGATGAGGGCATCCGGTAATACTTCTTGTATAATGGTGCGGTTCCGGGCACAAGATCTATGGCAAATTCCAGTTCCCGATCTGGTGGCATGCCTGGCAGTTCTTCTCGAAACACATCAGGGTACTCACTGACCACATGAATAAATTCCAATTCGACCACAGCAGTGCACACTAGTTCTGGCTTGGGTATATGCTTGCGAGCATAGAATTTGGTGAGCTGCCCATTCAGACTGGTTAAATTGACTTCTCGGGTTGCGCAGTTTATACAAACTTGATAATTGGTCAGCCAATTCATTCCCAATATAATATCCAACTGTTCAGACTCAATGATTATCAAAGATGTTGGAAAGTGGACCCCGTTGATATTGATCTCCAGATCACGGCAGACTAGATTGCTCTTGATTATAGATCCCGGGGTTTGTACCAGCATATTTTTGCCCAAAATTGTGCAAGGAAAATTGTTTTGGGCGGCAAAACTCTGAGAAATAAAAGAATGGGAAGCCCCAGAGTCAAATAAAATTACTGCAGGTATGTCATTAACAGAAAACATACCAATGACGACTTCTGGCTTCTCTTGGGATTCATCGGTGGAGATATGATTCACGTGCCCAGTGAAGTTTTGCTGGGTTGGCCCTGACTCCACAAAGTTGACTTGTGGCCTGCTCAGCGCATTCACCTAGTGGTTCTTGGGGCACTATTTGGCATAATGTCCGGGCTGCCCGCAAGTGAAACAAGAATTATTGCGCTGCCGCTCCTCATGCATTGGATTGGCCACAACATTCTTGACTTGAGTGGTGGTCTTGTTAAAATTCTGCTGCCAATTTGGCCGGTATTCCACCTGAGTCTGCTGCCAGGTAGGAGCCTTTTGCATAGGTTGCCCATCCTTCTTTGGCTCAAACTTGCGCTTGTTGTCGTTAATAGGCCTATTATCTGATATAAGCTTGTGTTCCCGTTCAGCAATGAATGCCTTGTCTACCAGAGTTTGAAAATCCGTGAAATCAAACATACTGAGAACACACCGAAGTTGCGGATTTAAACCTCCAAGAAATCTGTCCATCTTCCTTTCTTCGGTGGCTACGTCATACAGAGAGTAACGGGCCAGATGATTGAATTTTTGCAGATACTCAGCCATAGATTGATTTCCTTGGACAAGCGCGAGAAATTCACGCTGCTTGGCCTTCATAACTCCAGTTGGGATGTGATATTTGCGGAACTTATCCTTGAATTTTTCCCAGGTGACTTCCTCATCAATCGGCCATGTGGCTTTTGTATTTTCCCACCATATGGCAGCTGCGCCTTCAAGGTAATGGGTTGCAAATGGGACTTTATCATTTCCTTCAGTACGGGCGATCTCAAGCTTTTTCTCCATGGTGCGCAACCAATCGTCTGCATCCAATGGGTCAACAACCTGACTGAAATTGGGTGGCTTGGTCCTCTGAAAATTTGACAGCTTTGAGTGATGACCATTCTGATTTCCATTTTGTCCAACTATAGCTTGCACACTTCTCAATATTTCAATTAGATCATTGTTCCTTTTTTTTCTTCAAACATACGCAGAACTTGCTCGGTGGAGGGAGGATCAGGCGGAGGAGGTGGTGGCTGAACGTACGGCTCGGGAGAATATCCTGCCTGTCGTGCGGAACGACGAACAGGAGTTCCCTCACGAACGTTGCTACTGCCGCCTCCCCGCGTCATCCTATTGAGTATTTTTCCCAAGGCAACGAAATCGAGATGAGAGACATCCAAGAATAAAATTGGGGAAAAGCCAGCAACAATTCTCGAAAAAGACAAAAGAGCGAAGAGAATACGGCGATTAAAGTCCCATCATAATTATACATAGACTCATACATGAAAATTTAACAACCTGACTGGTTCCACTACTCTCATACATGAAGCATCATGACTCGTACAACTACATCCGTACACCATCTAGATGACTGCGAATACTCAAAGACACTACTGCTCTGCTGGTGCTGCGGTGTCCTCCCCTGAAGCGGTCTCAGATCCCGAACTGACGTGGTTAACGGAAACCTCCGGGTTAAAGGTAACACGACGACGCTGCCTCGAGGGCTCTCCCTCAGGGGCAGGGGTAGGATGAAGCATCGGGGCTGCAGGAGTAGCAAGAAGTGAGACCCACTCGGCAGGAGTACTGAGAGGGTTCACGGCCGGAACGCCTGTGCTACTCGGGGGAGTAACCGGCGAAATAGGGGAGCTAGAGCTAACTGGGACATAAGGGGTAAATCCCAGTGAGGATGGAGTAGTGGTGGATCTAGTAGTGACCAAGGTAGCGGCTAAAGCAGTACGGGCACGAGTCAGCTCTCGAGCCAGCTCGTGGATCATCAGATAGCTAGCAGTGATATAGCGAGCAAGATGGCTAGCAACACTATCAGACTCCGGGTTAACGAGAGGAAAACGGACACGACCGTTGTCGTGCAGAGATGGGTAGTAATAGAATCCTGGGTGATGCTGCATTTGAACCTCGGTATAACGAAGCTCGACAAGGACCTCAAATGCGGCAAACTGGACAGCCTGAGAAGCGGTGGAGGCGTAACCGCTCCGAGAAGTGCGAGTGTAAGAGCCGGAATCGGAACTGGTGCGCAGAGTAACCACTGCGTGATACTCATACACTGAGTCTGCTAGACGCTCCCGGTACACACGGTAGACTGGTTCGTCTCCGTGAGGGTACAGCCGACGCCACACGTTGCGGAGAAGGTGCGGTGACGTGTACGGCATCAACTGCAACTGGCACGGATACGGCACCGGAGCCATCTACACTCACAACCATTAACAGGTTAGCATAAAAATAATAATCAAATGACTACAATGCAACAACCAGCTATAACTGCTACCGACACTCACATTTACTCGTGTCTAGCGTCCAGTTAACACGTCGTAGTCTAGCGTGGCCTACAGTCAGCGCGGCTCTGATACCAACCGTTGTGGCACCCCGGCTCAGAGCGACCGGTTTACCCTGCATTGCCAGCCCAGAGATCATGTCTTCTGGCAACACACAACATATTGGTACAGAAAACAACCGCTTTATTGATGCTAGCGGAACAGAGTTCATATTACAACAGTGGTCGAGGCCAAGCGGCACACTCGGTGCGGCGGAACAATATGTACATTATTTAGTGAACATAAAGGGGCCTCGACTCGAACAACTACGTGGCAGCGGAATAACGTCGTAGCGGAAGCTCCATATCACAGGGACACTGATGTGGACACGATCTAGACTCGAACAGCGCTCCTTTCCAACGAGACTTTCCTGAAATCTGGCATGACACGCCAGGTCAGTACATTGAATGTACTTGCAAGCTCACAACAAGCATAATCATAATGACAAACAATATCATGATATTTAACCAATTATTAATAATGCAACATTATATGTCAACATGCTGTGATCAAGCCCGAACGTCCCTCAGGACAGCTTACCAACTGTGATCATCTCTGGACCACAAACACACCACCATAGTGGTCTTTCTCAAGAACAACTCGTGATCCTTACGGCGATCACAACCACGACCATCATTTGGTCCCAAATACCTCGATGGCCTTTCTGCCATCCATTGACAATGCAAAGTTCATAGCTTAGTGTGCAATTTTTATTAAACGTTGACTCATGGTGGGACCTAGTACGAGGTGTCCGTGACCGTGGACTCGGCTATCGATAGATTATACACTCTGCAGAGGTAGCACACTGTACCCACACCACGGAACCCATGGCCTCGCATTCCCATTCGGGTGGACCAACGGCATTCCGACAAAACCCCTCCATTGCCACAGCACTCTCCCGGCCACTCCGACCCAAATCCCCAACGGGCTGGTCCTGGGTGGCCCCGTGTCTACCAAAGACACCCCGACCACCGTCGTGGTCAAAACACTCCCACTCGGGGACTCGGTACCATAATCTCATCAACGAGCACACAAGATTATGTGTGCTTACCGGGCCAGGGCAAACACGACATAATCTTCCCTAGATGGAGGCACCGACCAGAGGCCGTGTCAATGGACCGAATCAAGGCCTTCCCACAAGGCAAATGTGGTTGCACTGGAAAGAAACTCGATTCAGCGGCACCATGACCCAGTCAACGGTATATTCAAGTTGAGTTATATTCAGGATTAACTTTAAACTAAAAATGACCGGTGTCATAGCATGCCATGAAATGCAAAACAACACATGCATCACATATTGATAAAAATGACCGACGTCATCCATATGCACACCAAGCATAAACGTCAACAACTCATATTACTCTACTTGCTCAAAATGACTCACAACTTAACCAAAATATTTTGCAACAAGTTTTATTAATTTCCTACGCAAGAAAGTAACTCCGATAAATTTTTCATATGCTTGACCAAAAGATATCATTATCAACAACTCTTAATTTCTTTATCACTAAGTTGGGTTCAAACATTCTGTAAGACAAGTAATATGATTAAACAAGTATTTAACAGAATATTTTCTAACAAATTTTTATCAATTTAAGAATGCAAACACAAAGCTTTAAATAATTACTAACATGCACAACAAATTTATTTCTAACATCACCTCAAATAAATTTTAACTTGCTTTACCCACTTAAACTAGTTTCAACTATTCTGTAAATCAAGCATAACAACTGACCAATACTTAACAGAATACAAATAATTCAATAATTATTTAAATGCATGGGTTAATCATTTCATTTAAGTGAGAAAATCACAAATATTGAAATGGCATCATAAAAATGTTGCTGTGGCTTGCCTTAGTGCAGATGAGGTTCACAGGCCTCCTGGTGATCCTCAAGACAAGCCTCACCTTCTGAAAATAATTTTAAACACAAAAAGAGAATATCAAGAACACTTCTGAAATTCACCAGAAATTCTAAACAGCTCAGAAAAATCTCATCTTTGGTGAGCTGTTAGATTTCCTTTCAAAGAACACAATGCAAAAAGAATCATCTCATTTGGACTTATGGTTAAAAAGTTAAAATTGTTTGAAGCTCTCTGGAATATAAATGAATTTGAATAAAAGAAACGGCTGGGGGGTGACGTCGAAGGCGTAAAGCCCAGGGGCGCCACCACTCGTACCGCTTCGCGCGTGTACTGAGTGGCTGACTAGCGGGCCCCGCTAGTCAGGTGGGGGAAGAGGGAGAGAGAAACAGAGAGGGCCGCGGCTTCGCCGGAGCTCTCGCCGGCGACGAGGGCTCCTTGGCCCAAACGAGAGGGAGGGATTGAGAGAGGGGACGATGGCGCACCTGCCCGTACCCGTAGCGTGGCTAGGGGTGGTCGGACGGCGTCGGAAACTAGCTCGCAAGCGGAGGCAGAACGTGGAGGTCGCTGGAGTTGAGGAAGACGGCGAGCAGAGGTCACTCCAGAGGCTCCAAGCGGGCGAGATGGCCTCACCGGAGAGAGGCGGAGGCCTTGGAGGGGTCGCCCAGGCCTGGGAGGGGCTGGAGCTACCGCGGCGACCAGAGGGGATCGCCGGCGAGCTCGAGCTCGGGGACGGCGGCCCGAGGCCTGCCCGGCCGGGCTACGGCTTCCTACTCGATCGTGGGGTGTGTGTGAGTGCTGGATGGTGCTCGAGGAGGCTGGGGGTGGCTCTATTTATAGGCGAGCGGCGAGGGTGCTTCGGGCTCCGCCGGTGGACACCTGTCCACGGCGCCCGGCGACGAGCGGCGTCAGTGAGAGGGGGAGAAGGCGACGGAGGTCACGCGGCCACTGTGGGCGAGCGGAGACGAGCACAGGATCAAGGGGATGGCGACGAGCACAGTGCGCTCCGCACTGTTGGGCTGGCCGGACCTTGCCCGTGCTCGCTGCGGCGAGCTCCGGCGTCGGCGAGTGCCAGGGAGGAGTTAAGGACGTCGAGACGATGATGGTGGCGGGGTTTGGCATGGTTGGGCAGGCGGGGGAAGCGAGCACGCTCGAACAGAGCGCTCGGCGTCACCCAGAGCGCGTCGACACGCATGCCTGGCATCATGGACACGCGTGGTCACCGCGCGAACTCTCTCCTCAGGCCAGCCTTCGTCCAAAAATCATGTCTGGCATGTTGTTCGTGGTAGTTTTGAAGTTTACCACGGTTTGGTTTGGATCCAGGTGCAGTAGAGAAGATTTTACAAGCCAGGTAAGTTTTTGGTCAGTAACTTTGTGATGTTACTGTGGTCAAATGGCTGGGAGTTTGGCGCTGTGCTTTGGAGGCTAGTTATAAGTTACTAAGGTAAAGATGCACAAGAAAGTTCAGGTCAAATGGAGCAAGTAAAATGGTAGTTGCTGTAGAAACCACCATTTCTGTCCAGAACAGAAAAGATTTTCTGTAGCAAAAATATTCCAAAAAGTGATGAAATATTTTTACTCAGGGAGGTGCCCTAGGGTCCCTAGAATATTTGTGAATTATCTTAGAATTTTCTGAGCCATAAAAATTAGGGTTGCCTTGAAGCAAACCGATCTGGCTTAGGGTTTTTGAGAGAAAATGAATATTTTTCATTTAAGAAAAATATTCCAAAGGTTATTTTGTGGTGGATCAGAAGTGAAGTGATGGTTTGGGAGAGAAGTGAACACTTGGGTGAAAGCCAAGGATGCCCAAGTGTTTAAGTCCAAATGAAAAGATTCAGAAACTCCAGGTTTCAAAAACTTTCAAATGAAATTTCAAGCAAATAAGAAAGGGAAAAAACCAGGCTGTCACACGTTCCCTCGCATTAAGATTTTGTGCATCCAACTATAAAAGCGCATGGCAACCTCTGCTTCCCTCTGCGAAGGGCCTATCTTTTATCATTGTCTTTTACCTTATGCAAGAGTCATGGTGATCTTCACCTTTCCCTTTTACATTTTATCCTTTGGCAAGCACCTTGTGTTGGAAAGATTCTGATATATATATCCAATTGGATGTAAGGCATCATGAACTATTATTGTTGACATTACCCTTGAGGTAAAAGGTTGGGAGGCGAATCTATAAGCCCCTATCTTTCTCTGTGTCTGATTAAAACTTTGAACCCATAAATATCACGTGAGTGTTAGCAATTGTGAAAGACTAAATGATAGTTGAGTATGTGGAGTTTGCTAAATCAAAGCTCTGACATAGACTCTTCCTGAAAATAAGATGAATTGTAATTGTTTGATGACTAATAACACAGTTTGTTAGTTTTCAAGAAAGTTTATGATCTATACTTTAACATGTGAATAGTTTGTTACTTGATCATGAAAAGTTCTATGAGTTGAGCTACTGTTACGACATATAATGATGCTAGAAAAGGTGATTGAAATTATCATTGATCAAGCTTGTGCACCTGCTAGCATTCACACTTCATAAATTATTTCTTTTATCATTTACCTACTCGAGGAGGAGCAGGAATTAAGCTTGGGGATGCTGATACGTCTCCAACGTATCTATAATTTATGAAGTATTCATGCTATTATATTATCTGTTTTGGATGTTTATGGGCTTTATTAAACACTTTTATATTATTTTTGGGACTAACCTATTAATCTAGAGCCCAGTGCCATTTTCTGTTTTTTCCTAGTTTTTGATTTTTACAGAAAAGGAATATCAAACGGAGTCCAAACGGAATGAAACCTTCGGGAGAGTTAATTTTTGGAAACAAAGCAATCCAGGAGACTCGGAGTGCACGTCAGGGGATCAACGAGGAGAGCACGAGGCAGGGGCGCGCCCACCCCCCTGGGCGCGCCCTCCACCCTCGTGGGCCCCTCGTGGCTCCCCTTACCGACTTCTTTCGCCTATATATATCCATATACCCTAAAACCTTCCGGGAACATAATAGATTGGGAGTTCCGTCGCCGCAAGCCTCTGTAGCCACCAAAAACCAATCGGGACCCTGTTCCGGCACTCTGCCGGAGGGGGGAACCCTCACCGGTGGCCATCTTCATCATCCCGGCGCTCTCCATGACGAGGAGGGAGTAGTTCACCCTCGGGGCTGAGGGTATGTACGAGTAGCTATGTGTTTGATCTCTCTCTCTCGTGTTCTTGAGGTGATACGATCTTGATGTATTGCGAGCTTTGCTATTATAGTTGGATCTTATGATGTTTCTCCCCCTCTACTCTCTTGTAATGGATTGAGTTTTCCTTTGAAGTTATCTTATCGGATTGAGTCTTCAAGGATTTGAGAACACTTGATGTATGTCTTGCATGTGCTTATCTATGGTGACAATGGGATATTCATGTGATCTACTTGATGTATGTTTTGGTGATCAACTTGCGGGTTCAGTGACCTTGTGAACTTATGCATAGGGGTTGGCACACGTTTTCGTCTTGGCTCTCCGGTAGAAACTTTGGGGCACTCTTTGAAGTACTTTGTGTTGGTTGAATAGATGAATCTGAGATTGTGTGATGCATATCGTATAATCATACCCATGGATACTTGTGGTGACATTGGAGTATCTAGGTGACATTAGGGTTTTAGTTGATTTGTGTCTTAAGGTTTTATTCTAGTACGAACTCTATGATAGATCGAGCGGAAAGAATAGCTTCGTGTTATTTTACTACGGACTCTTGAATAGATCGATCAGAAAGAATAACTTTGAGGTGGTTTCGTACCCTACCATAATCTCTTCGTTTGTTCTCCGCTATTAGTGACTTTGGAGTGACTCTTTGTTGCATGTTGAGGGATAGTTATGTGATCCAATTATGTTATTATTGTTGAGAGATCTTGCACTAGTGAAAGTATGAACCCTAGGCCTTGTTTCCTAGCATTGCAATACCGTTTACGCTCACTTTTATCATTAGTTACCTTGCTGTTTTTATATTTTCAGATTACAAAAACCTATATCTACCATCCATATTGCACTTGTATCACCATCTCTTCGCCGAACTAGTGCACCTATACAATTTACCATTGTATTGGGTGTGTTGGGGACACAAGAGACTCTTTGTTATTTGGTTGCAGGGTTGTTTGAGAGAGACCATCTTCCTCCTACGCCTCCCACGGATTGATAAACCTTAGGTCATCCACTTGAGGGAAATTTGCTACTGTCCTACAAACCTCTACACTTGGAGGCCCAACAACGTCTACAAGAACAAGGTTGTGTGGTAGACATCAAGCTCTTTTCTGGCGACGTTGCCAGGGAGGTGAGTGGTTGAAGGTATATCTTTAGATCTTGCAATCGAATCTTTTTGTTTCTTGTTTCATCACTAGTTTAGTCTAGAAAACTACAAAAAATGGAATTAAGGGTGCCTCGTATGCTTCATCTTTTTAATATCTTTCGTGAAAATGATGGGAAGGAAAATTGTGCTCAAGTACTAGAAGAAGAATTACATAGAATGCTTGGCATAAAATATGTGAATAATGAGCATGATTGCAATGTTGTTAGTATGAATTCCTTGAATACCCATGATGCTAATGATATGCAAAGTCCCAAGCTTGGGGATGCTACATTTAATGAAGATGATATTTTTAGTCTCCCAAGTTTTGATATGCTAATTTATAATGATGATAGCCTGCCTCGTACTTATGATGATTATATTGATGAAAGTGGGTTTGGAAGAGTGTCAACTTTAGGAAGTACTGATCCCACTATTTTGGAGGATGTTGAATCTTATTGTGACAATTATGAAAGTGGATTTGGAGAGGTCATGACTTTATTTAGTAATGATTCCACTATCTTGGAAGAGGGTTCAATCGATTCTGATGAGAACAAAGTTGCTACTTATGATGATTATTGTGATGAAACTTATGCTATAAAAAGTAGTGATGATTATATTTATAAAACTTGTCATGATTATGATTACCATTTTTCTGAACATTACTCTTTTAATGTGGAAACAATTTATAGTATTCAAGTCTCTTATGATACTCCCACTATTCCGAATGAGAAGAATTTTGCTTATGTGGAGAGTGGTAAAATTTCTATGCAAGTAGATCATGAAAAGAATGCTTTAGGTGCTGGTTATATTGTTGGATTCATTCATGATGCTACTGAAAATTATTATGAGGGAGGAATGTATGCTTGTAGGAATTGCAATAATATCAAGTTTCCTCTCTATGTGCTTAAAATCTTGAAGTTATGCTTGTTTTACCTTCCTATGCAAGTTGATTCTTGTTCCCATAAGTTGTTTGCTCACAAAATCCCTATGCATAGGAAGTGGGTTAGACATAAATGTGCTAGTCATATTCTTCATGATGCTCTCTTTATGTTTTAATTCTTATCTTTTGTGTGAACATCATTGAAATCATCATGCCTAGCTAGGGGCATTAAACGTTAGCGCTTGTTGGGAGGCAACCCAATTTTTAATTTTTTGTTACTTGCTTTTTATTCCTGTTTAGTAATAAATAAATATGACATGCTAGTTCCCATAAGTTGTTGAGAGTTGACAAACATAGTTTTGGTCATCGTTGCAATTAATAGGAAGTAATAAAGAAAGAGAGGTTTTCACATATAAATATACTATCTTGGACATCTTTTATGATTGTGAGCACTCATTAAAATATGACATGCTAAAGAGTTGGTGTTGGACAAGGAAGACAACGTAATGGGTTATGTTTTCTTATATCTGAAATAAAGTATATTGTTGTGGATCATCCAACATGTTGAGCTTTCCTTTCCCCTCATGCTAGCCAAATTGTTTGCACCAAGTAGAGATACTACTTGTGCTTCCGAATAACCTTAAACCAGTTTTGCCATGAGAGCCCACCATACCTACCTATGGATTGAGTAAGATCCTTCAAGTAAGTTGTCATCGTTGCATGCAATAAAAATTGCCCTCTAAACATGTATGATTTATTAGTGTGGAGAAAATAAGCTTTATACAATCTTGTGATGTGGAAGCAATAAAAGTGACGGACTGCATAATAAAGGTCCATATCACAAGTGGCAATATAAAGTGACGTTCTTTTGCATGAAGATTTTGTGCATCCAACCATAAAATCACATGACAACCTCTGCTTCCCTCTGCGAAGGGCCTATCTTTTACTTTTGTCTTATACCTTATGCAAGAGTCATGGTGATCTTCACCTTTCCTTTTTACCTTTTATCCTTTGGCAAGCACCTTGTGTTGGAAAGATCCTGATATATATATCCAATTGGATGTAAGTTAGCATGAACTATTATTGTTGACATTACCCTTGAGGTAAAAGGTTCGGAGGCAACACTATAAGCCCTTAACTTTCTCTGTGTCCGATTAAAACTCCATAACCATAAGTATTGCGTGAGTGTTAGCAATTGTGAAAGACTAAATGATAGTTGAGTATGTGGGCTTGCTTAAAGCTCTTATATTGACTCTTTCCAATGTTATGATAAATTGCAAATGCTTCAATGAACGAGATTATAGTTTGTTAGTTTTCAATGAAGTTTCTGATTCATACTTGACATTGTGAATAGATTGTTACTTGAGCATAAGAAACCATATGACAATATATATATATACATATATATATATATATATATGTTGATGTTATAAGAATGATCATGATGCCCTCATGTTCGTTTTTGTTTTATCGACACCTCTATCTCTAAACATGTGGACATATTTTTCGTTATCGGTTTCCGCTTGAGGACAAGCGAGGTCTAAGCTTCGGGGAGTTGATACATCCATTTTGCTTCATGCTTTTGTATCGATATTTATTGCATTATGGGCTGTTATTACACATTATGTCACAATACTTATGCCTATTCTCTCTTATTTTACAAGGTTTACATGAAGAGGGAGAATGCCGGCAGCTGGAATTCTGGGCTGGAAAAGGAGAAAATATTAGAGACCTATTCTGCACAGCTCCAAAAGTCCTGAAACTTCACGAAGGCAGTTTTTGGCATTAATAAAAAATACTGAGAAAAGAAAGTACCAGAGGGGGGGCCACCCACCATCCACGAGGGTGGGGGGTGCGCCCCTGCCTCGTGGGCCCCCTGGCAGGCCTTCGATGCCCATCTTCTGCTATATGAAGTCTTTTACCCTGGAAAAAATCAGAAGGAAGCTTTCGGGACGAAACACCACCGCCATGAACCAATCTAGGGCTCCGGCAGAGCTGTTCTGCTGGGGAAACATCCCTCCGGGAGGGGGAAATAATCACCATCGTCATCACCATCGATCCTCTCATCGGGAGGGGATCAATCACCATCAAAATCTTCACCCGCACCATCTCCTCTCAAACCCTAGTTCATCTCTTGTATCTAATATTTGTCTCAAAACCTCAGATTGGTACGTGTAGGTTGCTAGTAGTGTTGATTACTCCTTGTAGTTGATGCTAGTTGGTTTATTTGGTGGAAGATCATATGTTCAGATCCTTCATGCATATTAATACCCCTCTGATTATGAGCATGAATATGATTTGTGAGTAGTTACGTTTGTTCCTGAGGACATGGGAGAAGTCTTGCTATAAGTAGTCGTGTGAATTTGGTATTCGTTCGATATTTTGATGAGATGTATGTTTTTTTCCTCTAGTGGTGTTATGTGAACGTCGACTACATGACACTTCACCATTGTTTGGGCCTAGAGGAAGGCATTGGGAAGTAATAAGTAGATGATGGGTTGCTAGAGTGACAGAAGCTTAAACCCTAGTTTATGAGTTGCTTCGTAAGGGGCTGATTTGGATCCATTTGTTTCATGCTATGGTTAGGTTTACCTTAATACTTCTTTTGTAGTTGCGGATGCTTGCAATAGGGGTTAATCATAAGTGGGATGCTTGTCCAAGAAAGGGCAGCACCCAAGCACTGGTCCACCCACATATCAAATTATCAAAGTAACGAACGCGAATCATATGAGCGTGATGAAAACTAGCTTGACGATATTTCCCATGTGTCCTCGGGAGCGTTTTCCTTTATATAAGAGTTTGTCCAGGCTTGTCCTTTGCTACAAAAAGGATTGGGCCACCTTCCTGCACCTTATTTACTTTCATTACTTGTTGCTCGTTACAAATTACCTTATCACAAAACTATCTGTTACCGATAATTTCAGTGCTTGCAGAGAATACCTTACTGAAAACCGCTTGTCATTTCCTTCTGCTCCTCATTGGGTTCGACGATCTTACTTATCGAAAGGACTACGTAGATCCCCTATACTTGTGGGTCATCACTCATTTACTCTCTCCGCCTTGGAACCGTCGTTACACGTTTCCCGCTACGCCTGTCCCTTGCGCCATGTACGCCGCATGCACGGCGTGGGGTAGGTGACAAACGCATGGAATATGGGAAGCCGCGCGGGGCCCGATACTCACTTGCCTTCGATTGGGCGGGGAGGGCGGTCGATGGTCTTGCTCGCTGCCACTTAATGAGCCGGATTTGAGCAGGCTCTTCAGAGGCGTAGATCTAGTCTTTCGGTCTTCCCCTCCCAACTATAAAAAAGGGAACTCAGGGGTAGGAGGAAGAGCGTCTCCCTGCGTCTCTCCTCTGTCTCCATCCCTCACCCACGGTCATGGCGAGAGGGCGTGGCCGCAGCTGTTCTTCCGTGGAGGCGACTAGGTCCTCCTCCCGCCAGAGAGCTACGGTGGCCAAGGAAGAGCCAGATTGCCAGGGTGAAGGCCATCCTCCAGGCGGGGACGCCGGACGGGGCCGCAGTCGGCGGGATGGCCGAGGCAGAGGCGGTCGAGGCAGAGGTGGGCACGGAAGGGGGACACCTGCGTCGTCTCCATCTCCGTCGCCATCTCCCCCGCCAACTCCTCCTACGCCACTGAGTGGTCACGTTAGGGACACGACGTTCGAGTCTATCCTGCAGCTGCTGGGCCACTGCGCCACCGCCTTCGTCTTCCCCGGGCGTTCGCGAGGGTGCTGGAGATCGACCAGCCACCGCGGCTGAGGCTTCACATGAAGGGGTGTTGCCATGGCAACATGTGGGTGAACACAGGGTTCCCCGCCCCTCAAGTGATGCTCCTTCGTCGGGGCTGGAAAACCTTTGCACGCGCACATTGCTTGATGGATGGGCACGCCCTCTGCTTCAAGCTAGCGGAGAGCAACTTGCTCTCCGTCAAGGTCTTCGGGCGCTCGGGACACAGGCTAGGGTGCTGTGCAGAGAGCTCCACCAACGACGAGGACTCCTCCTCAGGCGAGAGTGACGAGGAGGACAGCAGCAGCGACGACGAGGGTAGCGGGCGGGAGGAGGACAAGTTTGACTAAGTGTCGGACACACCGTCCCCGGGCGACGCCGGCAGCACCACCATCCGCACCGCGAGCTCCTTGAACTTCTCGGGGTCGCCGCTCCCGGTGGCTGGCACTAGAGGGTCGGAGAAGGCGAAGAAGGCGGGTGGCGGGCCGTCAACTCGGAGTACGATGGCACCGACGCCCTCGTCGCGTATTGCCGGCCCGCTGCCTCATCTTTCGGCATCTTCCCCAGCACCGTCATCACCAGCCTTCTCTTGGTGTCTTCTGCTGCTCGTACCTCGCCTAGGCGCCCCTTTTGCCCTTCCGTTTATTCTGACCTGCTCCCTGAGGAGAGGGACAAGAAAGGGATTACGGGCATGTTATCATTTTTTAGTTTTTAAGCCTGCGGGCTCCTGTTAGATTTAAACCTTGTAAACCCCCTGCTTATGTTTGCATTCCGTATGAACTGTACCTGTTTGGAACGTATTAATGAAAAAAGGGGGTTTGACGGGTTCTTTGTGCGTGAGTGTGGCCCATGCCAAGGAGTGAATCCTTGTTATTTTTAAGATAAACATCTCCGCCCGGCAACATGCCTTGTCGTCCCCTTACATGATTCACGGCCATGCTCACGCCTTCGGCGGAGGCAGGGGCGAAGTAGGTTTAGGCCCTTCGTTCGCTTCCCTGTCACCGCAACTACAACCAAGTTCCGGCCCAGGAAATAATTCTTGGGCACAGGAAAGGGGGCACGGTGGCCCGGGAAGAAACGAGGTTTCATACGTCCCAATTCCACACGGAAATGCATAACAGGGGATAAAGGACTTATCTGGAGTTGCAGACCCCGGCAGCCCTGGGCTTGCCGTGGTCGGATCTTTGGATCTGCAGCCCCCGGCAACCTAGGCTTGTCGGGGTTAGGGCGTCGGCCTATCCTCTTTCTTCCAAACAGCTCAGCAGAAATGTCCATGCACCATGCGAACCAAAAAGTACGGGAAGGAACAGAGAGACGCATACTCGACCTCTATGCTAGGGGTTAGTCACCGCTAAGCACTATCAACCCTAACAGAGAGAGACTCAACCTAGCATGCATGCTAAAACTTAGGGCACCAGCGCTTCATTTATTTATGCTCAGGGTCTGCGCCTGGCTTTGTACAAAGGGTTACATGCCTTGTCGGCAAAGCTTGTACAAAAGGTGGCTTGCTGGGAGGCCCGGCAACCGCGCCTCATGGGTAAAACTTACGAAGATGTTCGATATTCCAGGAGTTGCTCACTGGGATACCATCTTCGGTCTCCAGGCGGACTGCACCAGGCCTGGTGACTCGTATTACCCGATAAGGGCCTTCCCACTTTGGCGTCAACTTGTTGGAATTCTTGGCAGACTGAACGCGCCGAAGAACAAGGTCGCCTTCCTCAAAGCTTCGGGCATGAACCTTGTGGCTATGGTAGTGGCGCAAGGCTTGCTGGTAACGCGCTCCTCGCACAACCGCCCGAAGACGATCTTCCTCAAGGAGCTTTGCGTCACCTTGCCGCAATTTCTCTTGCTTAAGCTCATCATAAGTGAGCACTCGGGGTGTGTAGCGACCCGACCTCAGACGGTCAAGTCTCTGTGCTTAAGTGTCATCCCTGGATCGGTATGCTGACACACACGGTACCCGAGGATTTATAACAGAGGTAAATCACATGTATAAAATAATGTAAATACTATTACCTCAATCCAAATAGCGGAAGTAACAACAAGGTTGTGGATTCCCATCAACACCAACGGCAAAGTTGAGTGTAGAAATCGTAACCCTAATGTATCACTTACTCGTCGTAAGATCCTGCAAAATGAGACGTTGCAGCCACAAAGGGTCAGTACATTGAATGTACTAGCAAATTCACACCATAGGATAATAATAAATCATAGCTATCACTACATGCATATTTGGCTGGTGGAAAGCTCTAAGTTTATTTTTGCATAAAGCCAATTTTCCCTACTGCAAAGGAATATATTTTATTTAACTACAAAGTTGGTTGATAAATATTGAGAAGGTTCCTCCAACTCAATCCCAAAATAATAATCATTAACCCAATCAAGTTAATTAAATAAAGTGTTGAGATCAACATGATAATCCAAGAACCAGATACTCAAGATGTCCATAACCGGGGACACGGCTAATCATGATTAGTTTGTACACTCTGCAGAGGTTTGCGCACTTTTCCCCACAAGACTCGATCTCCTCCATTGAATTTCTCGCACTACAGGGTGTTTGAGAAATGGATGATCGAGACACAATCTTTCAGAAGCATTTACTCTCTACTCAGGGCAGATCGGTACACCTACAATCCCCCTACATCTGCTAGTCCACCTCTTCAAGAGCTCACACAACTTACTCAACTATGCCAGAGCCCATAATGGCTTGTGGCTGCACATGGAAGTTTCTAGCATGAATAATCTTATGGTCCCTTTGAGCCTGGGTGGCATTCCATAGGGTGATCACACGGGTCCTCCGGGATCCCCTTGGGCAAGCACTAGGTTCTCCAGGTGCCCGGACAAACCACTGGGTACTCTAGGGTGCCCCAACCAATCCACCCAGATGTGTATTAAAGTTGCCACCTTAAGTTAACCATTAATGATAACTCTCACATCTTTCATGAATACACTCAACCAATCCACGTCTACGAGCATAGCATAGCAGTATAAGCATAACGTAGTAACTCCCAAGGTCTGAATGCAGGGCAATAGGTTCCTACCTCATCAACTACTTCCCAATACCCACATGTTATCAATCCTACTCATGCAATGTTTGAGGGTGAAACTAATGCATAAAAACTGGGTATGAAAGGGATATGATCAAAGTGTGAACTTGCCTGCAATGTTGATGAAGATGATTCACACTCAACACTCTTGATAGTTCTACTCGTCACACTCCGGTCAATCTAGCGTAAGCAAGCAATAGTAACCACACATAAGCAATCACTCAAAAGATCGGAAAGAACGAAGAACAATTCGGAAAACATCAAAACCAAGCAAATAACTCTTGCAACATAAAACAATTTCTAAAAGTACCAAAATTATGTGAACTTGGCCTTATCAGAAAGTTTTAGGTCAAGAGCTTCGATTTGCAAAAAGAATCAACCAAAACGGAGTTACGAAACTCAAGTTATGATCAAACGAAGTTCAAATACAAAGCTGGTTGAATTCAAATTTTAAAACTTTCAAAAACATGTTTAAGTTGTTTTACTGGATAGAGGGGATCATAACGAAGAAGTGGGCGTTGGTTTCATTGGATTTGGAAAAACGAGTAAAAAGTTATGCTAGTTTGAAAAACAGGGGCCAATCTGTAAATAAAATACTCACAAACGAGTCCCGGGCAGAAAACTAAAATAAAAGAAAAAGACTAAATAGCGAACGTTCGCTACAGAAACTTATATGACGAAAATGTTCACTGCGAAGACTAAAACAACGAACGTTCACTACTTAACTAGGTTATTAAGAAAAACCGGGTTTAACCAAAAGAACCGAAGGCTGAAAATAAACCGGATTGGACCGGGCGGTTTTACCGGTCCACGGTGGGTCAACGGGACGGTAGTTTCCGGCGGCTGCAACGGGAAGTGCGGCGGCGGATGCGGCGCGGCAACGGCGAGACAGCGGCGGGGCTGCGCGGCGCGGGAGGTGGCTACGGCGGCGCGGGGCGGTGCTAGGCGGCGAGCGGCAGCGGCGGCAGCTAGCGGCGTGGGACGGCGAGAAGCGGCGATGCGGGAAGTGCGGCGGCGGCGGCGGATCTCGCCGGGGCGGCGGCGGTTGCTGCGAGGAGCGGCGCGGGGCGAGGGGGCGGCGCTATTTATGGAGGGAGGGGACGAGATGGCGTGCGGGAGGGGCAAGGGGGCGGTGCAGAGTCTGGAGGCGGCACGGACGTCGAGGCGGCGGGGCGGCAGCGGAGTCCCGCTCAGGGGCGGAGGCGATGGCGCGCTGGGCCTTGGCCTGGCTTCGGCTGGGCCGGCCCGAAGAAGTTTTTTTTATAAACATTTTTTTCAAACAAACAAACAAAAACAAAATAAATAAACATATTATATAGGCATATAATATATCAAAATTTTCAGAAAAAGATTATCTACAACGTGAACATTTTTCTATCATCAAATAAAATACACAAAAATTCAAATAAATCAAACAGTGCTACTGCTATAATAAAATCCAATAAAAAATTATTTGAAAAATACCAAAATGCTTTCAAATTTATTTATCTCCAATTTTCTGATGTAGGGAATCATGTTACCCTAAATTCCATATATTTTATTTTTGGAGAAAAATAATTTGAATAAAAAACAAATAACTCCAAATTGAAAATAATTTCCAAAAAGGACTTTAAATTTGATCTTTGAAACTCTCAACTCATATTTCATATAATTTGAAGAAGTCATTTTATCTTCTCTCGTGAAAATCATTGAGTTGCATAAAGTTTCAGAATTGGAAATATTTTCAAATGAAATTCAAATATTTTCAACACCCCTTGTCATTTAAATAAATGGAAGAAGTCATGTCATATTCTCTCCAGGGTTTTGTGGTGAAAAGAATTTGAATTCATGGAGATCATACAAGCAAAAATGAAAGTTTGGGAAAGTCCTTTTATTCCCTCTCATTTAAATTTCAAAAAGTTTCGAATTTCACTCAATTTCACTCAATCAATCAAACAACCAATCAAATCTATCTATTTATTATAGCATTCCAAAATTTAGAATTTTGGGATGTTACAAACCTACCACCCTTAAAATGAATCCCGTCCTAGAGATTCGGAGAGGCTAGCAAGAAATAGGTTAGGTTTGGGGTCTTCTCAAAATCCATCGATCGTCACAGGGGTCTGGGGTTCTACCACCCTTTAGAAACATCGTTATGGTCTCATCAATACTCATATACTTCATCCTTATTGTTGACAGTGTCGGTCTTCTCAGATCTTCAAGATAATTCCTTTTCTGGGCTCTTCCAATAGTTGCATAACCTTTACCACAATTCTTCTGTCCTTTCATCTTGGTAAGGTTCTTCCATGACTGGGTCTTCTTAGCTGACAGGTCTGGCGCCAAAACTAAACAACTATTGATATCTCATGGTGGTCAACGATTTATGGTTTCTCCTACAGGAAATGGGTCTGGTTGATCCTCACCGTATAACCTACGGTTGGCAAAAGCTGCCTTGTACAAGGGAAAAATACTTATACCATTCTAAGGTTCAAACAAGGTTTTGATCGTCGTCTCTCCACTATAGGCAAGTCACTCAGATTTACCATCCCGTATAGCAAGGCGAACAATAAGAGTAAGTCGGTATGGTGATCAATCCATCCCTCACCCAAATCATTACCTTGTACATGGTTTAGCGAATCTCGCAGTCTAACACTCGTCATCCTCACAAGCATTGCAGAATTTCTATTGTCAACGAACCAAGTTCGGATAAATCCATTGATTCTGCAAGCCAAACAAACATCTATCGTTTCTTCACAACTCTCAGGTTTTACATAAACTCCTATAAAATCGTCTATCGATAAAAATCGTAACTTCTTACAGGGTTTTTCCTTCAGCAAGATTGTGCTTGCTTCTTGGCAGGTCCTGGGGCCTGTGGGTTATGGCCCATCTCATCACTTGTCAACCTTGAACTCATCATCGGAGCAACTGTTCATTATTCCAACATCCAACTTCCTGGCATTCTTAAATCCATCCATTTGTGTTGTCTGTCTTCCAAACTAAGAAGTGATTACTCAGACTCATCCTGGAGTTACAATTGCTCCACATTACCAACATTATATCTCCTTCATGTCCAATAGTACTTCATCTCTTCATAATCTCAGGGTATCCCACATATCGAGATAAAACTTATACTTATTTTGTCCGAAATCCACTCCGTGGAATATCATTGTCTTTTCCAGGGGTCAAGTGTCCTCACAGGGTACTACTACCCTTAAAATGAACAAATCTTCCATGGACCATATTTCTCATATCCTCGAAAATGGTCAAAAATCTTTCTTCATAGAGTAACAACTCATAAAATCCAAATCAGTACCAACAATGCTAACTTTATTGATTCTCGAATTACTTCAATCTCCTGCATTTCCATTACATGCCTCAACTCAACACCTCAATATAAAGGAAATGTTCTCACTACTACTACTATACTTCTCGCAGACACAACTAATTATCACAAGTCTCCTTCTCCTTGGGACAATCTCTGGCAAAGTGCCCTGCTTCATTACAACAAAATCATATTACTTCCGACAAGTCTCGTGGTTTCCTTATGACTACATAGCCTCCTTGGGTCCTCGGCTTCATTTTTGGGCAACTGCTGAAGTAGTGCCCTAACTCCTTGCACTTGAAACAGGTGATATGACTTAGGTCCTTCCTGGAATCCAATCTACTTCTCTTCCTGGACTTTCCCGTTCCAATCAGGGCTTCTATTTCCTGTGGGTCATACTCTACTTCCTCTGTCGGGAATTCTACTAGATCCCCATTCAGACAATTTTGGGAGATGTGTCCTTCTTCTCCACATGAATAGTATGACTTGGTGCAGGGTTTAATTGGGTCTGCCTTGGGTGTGTCCTCCACCTCTTCCTTCATCACCGGTTCTTCTAAAATTTTCATGAGGGCTCCTTTCATTTCTTCTTTCTTCTGTTGGATGGTTCGTCGAACCATGGGGTAAATGCGACACTGAGCGGGGTAGTGGGTAGTTCCTTCACACAAGACACAAGTAATCTACCCAGTTGGGCATTCTTCGGTTGGGTGACTTCCTTCACAATTAGGGCATTCACCCTTGTGTTCCTTATGGTTGTGTCTTATTTCTCCACAAAGCTTGCATGCACAAGTTTTCTTCATATCCTTTCCATAACGCTTCAATTTCTGGGACACAAACCGAGACTTTAGCAGAGTCATCTTAAATTCTTCCCAAGTGGTTACTCATTTCCATCCATTGATGGTTTGGTACATCCTCCACCAAGTAGCAGCACCTCTTTCAAAGCACTGAAGAGCATGCTGGGTCATATCCCTTCCGGCTATAGTGTTATTCTCCATATGATCCTCCATGTTCTGAATCCATCGGTCTGTCTCCAATTGACTTATCGGTCCCGGAAATGTGAGTTCATCTCCATTCATCCTCTATTGGGTCCAGGGTTTGGGGTGGGGTAGGAGAGGTCAAGAGGGATACACACAATGCAAACAATAGTTTTGAAAAGACAAATTTTATTGTGGCTGTCAGAAAAACAACAAACAAATGACAGCTCACAAACGTCGCATCTAACGTAAGTATATAACAGGGGTTTGGTCTTCTAATGGTCAATAAATCTTCAAAGTCATCAAACTCTTCAAGTCTTGTTCATGTCTCCGATGGCTTCTTCCGATCATGCTTGTCCTTCTCAAGTTCTTTTGACAGATCATCTTTGTTGACGCAAAGTCTATCGTGACGTCCTTTAATATTTCTGGAGTTGTGTTCCAAACTTCTGGGTTTCATCACCCTCGACTTGAACCATGATCCTACTGTCCTTCAGTTCCTGACGAATCTTTGATGTCTCAAAGTTTTGCTCCTCTAGCTTGGCTACTTCAGCTTCTGGGTCCTAAGTTCTTCACAAAATGCTTCCTTGTCAAATACGACTTCTTGAAGGTCCATCTTAAAATTCTTGATGCAATACTCCAGATTCTGGTGATACACCATCTAGGATTTAAAACTTCATCTCTTGCTCATAGATGCTCCATCAGTCTTCTACCCTCCAATCCTTTCGAAAAATTGCATGCTTAACTCAGCACGGTGACAATAGCATAAGAGGGCGATAACATCATGGATATTCGTGTTTCTGCTCTTGTCATTACCATGAGCTATCATTCCATAGCTGATATCTCCTCCATTAGGGTTTTCTTGACCAAACTTGGAATTCTAATGCTCCATGTTCCGATCTTTCTCCGATACACCTTAATCTCGGGTATTGACAACTTCCATAGTCTGCCAAATTCCATAAGGGTTGCCTTCCTAGGTCATACAAATCTGGGAATTCTTCAAAGCCTTCAAATTGTCCCAGTCTTCGGAGTCTTCAACCATTGTAGTTTCCATTATCATGATGCACGGTAAAATCCTCTTCATTAAAAATGGTCTTAGTTGTCTGATATCTTATCTCCTTGGAGTGGTCTCATCAGTCTAATCTTCATGGTCAAAAGGGGAAAGGGGTATAGTCTCACTAAAAGGAATTTTTGAATAAGCTCAGAGGAGAAGAGATGTAAAAGATTGTTTTGAAAAGAAAGTTGCAGTGAAAAATCTTTCCTATGGGCTTGCCAATTTCTAGGGGTCACGTTCTACAGTCAACATGTGCTCTGATACCATCTTGTAGCGACCCGACCTCAGACGGTCAAGTCTCTGTGCTTAAGTGTCATCCCCGGATCGGTATGGTGACACACACAGTACTTGAGGATTTATAACAGAGGTAAATCACATGTATAAAATAATGTAAATACTATTACCTCAATCCAAATAGCGGAAGTAACAACAAGGTTGTGGATCCCCATCAATAGCAACGGCAAAGTTGAGTGTAGAAATCGTAACCCTAACGTATCACTTACTCGCCGTAAGATCCTGCAACATGAGACGTTGCAGCCACAAAGGGTCAGTACATTGAATGTACTGGCAAATTCACACCATAGAATAATAATGAATCATAGCTATCACTACATGCATATTTGGCTGGTGGAAAGCTCTAAGTTTATTTTTGCATAAAGCCAATTTTTCCCTACTGCAAAGGAATATATTTTATTTAACTACAAAGTTGGTTGATAAATATTGAGAAGGTTCCTCCAACTCAATACCAAAATAATAATCATTAACCCAATCAAGTTAATTAAATAAAGTGTTGAGATCAACATGATAATCCAAGAACCAGATACTCAAGATGTCCATAACCGGGGACACGGCTAATCATGATTAGTTTGTACACTCTGCAGAGGTTTGCGCACTTTTCCACACAAGACTCGATCTCCTCCGTTGAATTTCTCGCACTACACGGTGTTTGAGAAATGGATAATCGAGACACAATCTTTCAGAAGCATTTACTCTCTACTCAGGGCAGACCGGTACACCTACAATCCCCCTACATCTGCTAGTCCACCTCTTCAAGAGCTCACGCAACTTACTCAACTATGCGAGAGCCCATAATGGCTTGTGGCTGCACATGGAAGTTTCTAGCATGAATAATCTTATGATCCCTTTGAGCCTGGGTGGCATTCCATAGGGTGATCACACGGTCCTCCGGGATCCCCTTGGGCAAGCACTGGGTTCTCCAGGTGCCCGGGCAAACCACTGGGTACTCCAGGGTGCCCCAACCAATCCACCCAGATGTGTATTAAAGTTGCCACCTTAAGTTAACCATTAATGATAACTCTCACATCTTTCATGAATACACTCAACCAATCCACGTCTACGGGCATAGCATAGCAGTATAAGCATAACGTAGTAACTCCCAAGGTTTGAATGCAGGGCAATAGGTTCCTACCTCATCAACTACTTCCCAATACCCACATGTTATCAATCCTACTCATGCAATGTTTGAGGGTGAAACTAATGCATAAAAACTGGGTATGAAAGGGATATGATCAAAGTGTGAACTTGCCTGCAATGTTGATGAAGATGATTCACACTCAACACTCTTGATAGTTCTACTCATCACACTCCGGTCAATCTAGCGTAAGCAAGCAATAGTAACCACACATAAGCAATCACTCAAAAGATCGGAAAGAACGAAGAACAATTCGGAAAACATCAAAACCAAGCAAATAACTCTTGCAACATAATACAATTTCTAACAGTACCAAAATTATGTGAATTTGGCCTTATCAGAAGGTTTTAGGTCAAGAGCTTCGATTTGCAAAAAGAATCAACCAAAACGGAGTTACGAAACTCAAGTTATGATCAAACGAAGTTCAAATACAAAACTGGTTGAATTCAAATTTTAAAACTTTCAAAAACATGTTTAAGTTGTTTTACTGGATAGAGGGGATCATAACGAAGAAGTGGGCGTTGGTTTCATTGGATTTGGACAAACGAGTAAAATGTTATGCTAGTTTGAAAAACAGGGGCCAATATGTAAATAAAATACTCACAAACGAGTCCCTGGCAGAAAACTAAAATAAAAGAAAAAGACTAAATAGCGAACGTTCGCTACAGAAACTTATATGACAAAAACGTTCGCTGCGAAGACAAAAACAACGAACGTTCACTACTTAACTAAGTTATTAAGAAAAACCGGGTTTAACCAAAAGAACCGAAGGCTGAAAATAAACCGGATCGGACCGGGCAGTTTTACCGGTCCACGGCGGGTCAACGGGACGGCAGTTTCCGGCGGCTGCATCGGGAAGTGCGGCGGCGGATGCGCCGCGGCAACGGCGAGACGGCGGCGGGGCTGCGCGGCGCGGGAGGTGGCTACGGCGGCGCGGGGCGGTGGTAGGCGGCGAGCGGCAGCGGCGGTAGCTAGCGGCGCGGGACGGCGAGAAGCGGTGATGCGGGAAGTGCGGCGGCGGCGGCGGATCTCGACGGGGCGGCGGCGGTTGCTGCGAGGAGCGGCACGGGGCGAGGGGGCGGCGCTATTTATGGAGGGAGGGGACGAGATGGCGTGCGGGAGGGGCAAGGGGCGGCGCAGATTCCGGAGGCGGCACGGACATCGAGGCGGCGGCGCGGCGGCGGACTCCCGAGCGGAGTTCCGCTCGGGGGCGGAGGCGATGGCGCGCTGGGCCTTGGCCTGGTTTCGGCTGGGCCGGCCCGAAGAAGTTTTTTTTATAAACATTTTTTTCAAACAAACAAACAAAAAAAATATTATATAGGCATATAATATATCAATATTTTCAGAAAAAGATTATCTACAACGTGAACATTTTTCTATCATCAAATAAAATACACAAAAATTCAAATAAATCAAACAGTGCTACTGCTATAACAAAATCCAATAAAAATTATTTTAAAAATACCAAAATGCTTTCAAATTTATTTATCTCCAATTTTCTGATGTAGGGAATCATGTTACCCTAATTTCCATATATTTTATTTTTGGAGAAAAATAATTTGAATAAAAACCAAATAACTCCAAATTGAAAATAATTTCCAAAAAGGACTTTAAATTTGATCTTTGAAACTCTCAACTCATATTTCATATAATTTGAAGAAGTCATTTTATCTTCTCTCGTGAAAATCATTGAGTTGCATAAAGTTTCAGAATTGGAAATATTTTCAACACCCCTTGTCATTTAAATAAATGGAAGAAGTCATGTCTTCTTCTCTCCAGGGTTTTGTGCTGAAAAGAATTTGAATTCACGGAGATCATAAAAGCAAAAATGAAATTTTGGGAAAGTCCTTTTATTCCCTCTCATTTAACTTTCAAAAAGTTTCGAATTTCACTCAATTTCACTCAATCAATCAAATCTATCTATTTATTATAACATTCCAAAATTTAGAATTTTGGGATGTTACAGGGTGACCCGTATGTGAGTTTCGTGGGGAGAACTCCTTCTGCCCCGTAAACAAGGGAGAAAGGTGTCTGGCCGGTGGCTCGATTTGGTGTCGTTCTGATCGACCAAAGAACCGTCAGCAACTCATCAATTCAGTGCCTTCACACTTGTGCAGCCTGTCAAAAGTCTTTGTCCTCAGGCCTCGCAGTACTTCAACATTTGCCCTCTCCGCCTGGCCATTGCTTCGTGGGTGTGCCACCGAAGCAAAGCAGACCCTGCTACCTGGGTCCTAGATGTATTACATGAAGGTGCGGCTTGTGAACTGCGTGCCATTGTCGGTGATGACCCTGTTCGGCACACCAAAATGGCAAACTAGCCCCTTGAAGAACTTGACAGCTAACTATGCTGTCACCTTCCTCACTGCCTCTACTTTGGTCCACTTTGTGAACTTGTTGATCGCGACGTACAAGTACTCAAAGCCCCCAACGACACGGGGGAAGGGGCCCAGTATGTCGAGCCCCCAGACTGAAAATGGCCAGGAAAGAGGGATCGTTTGAAGGGCTTGAGCTGGTTGATGAAGCTTCTTCGAATGGACCTGACACACTTCACACTTGGTTACTAGCGCAGCTGCATCCTGGAGGGTTGTGGGCCAGAAGAAACCTTGCCAGCAAGGGCCCTTGACCCGATGTGGGAACCACACATACCTCCATGTATCTCCGCCAACAGCTCTAGTCCGTCCTCTTGAGGAATGCACTTCAGCCTGACTCCGTTCGGCCTCCTTCTGTACAGGGCATCATCCACAAACTAGTACATGTTGGACCGATGGGCTACTTTCTCTGCTTCTTCCTGCTCCTCGGGGAGCTCTCCTGTTTGGAGGAAACGAACGGTGGGTTACGCCCATGCCGGAGCCTAGGGCTCGACGACAAGGACCAAAGGCACATCTTCGGCCGCGGGGGCAGCTGCCTCTACAATCAGGGCCTGAGGCCCCGTCGGAGGTAGTTGCCCCTCACCAAGCTTGGGGTACCCGGCAACCTCCTTGCCAGCGGCTCCTGGGAGCTCAGTGGGAAGGTACTTGCCGGGGCTCGTCTTCCTTCACTTGTTCTGCCCCGCTGATGGCTCTATGGACGGTTGAATTAACTGAAGTACAAAGGTACCTGGTTCCACCAGCAACTTGAGGGTAGCGTGTTTCGATAGGTCGTCGGCAATGCTGTTCTCTGCTCGGGGAACATGCTCTGCCTCTAGGCCGTCGAAACGTTCTTCCAACTTCCTCACTTCATTCACGTAGGCCTCCATCAACGGGCTCTGGTAATCCTTGTTGACTTGCTTGATGATGAGCTGCGAATCACCTCTGATGATGAGCTTCTTGATTCCGAGGTCTGCCGCGATCCTGAGACCGGCAAGCAACCCCTCGTACTCCACCGTATTGTTCGTTGATTTTTCCCGAGGGAAGTGCATCTAGATTATGTACTTGAGGTGCTCTCCGGTGGGTGCGACGAGTAGCACGCCAACACCAGCACCTTGGAGTGAGCAAGCTCCATCAAAGTACATGATCCACTCACTGCTCGTCTCCTTGCCGGGGAGGGTGGTCTCTTGGATCTCCTCATCGGGCATAGCGGTCCACTCTGCTATGAACTCCGCCAAAGCTCGGCTCTTGATCGTTGAAGTGCTTTCAAATTTGAGGCCGAAGCTCGATAGCTCCAGTGCCCACTCAACAATCCTCCCTGTCGCATCTGGGTTGTGCAAAATCCGCTGCAAAGGGAGGCGAGTGACGACGGTTATCTCGTGTGCTTGGAAATAGTGGCGCAGCTTTCTCGAGGCCATGAGGATGCCGAAAAGCAGCTTCTGCATCCCAGAATATCTTGACCTAGCCCCCTACAAGAGGGAACTGACAAAATACACTGGGTGCTGCACCATCTTCTTTTTCTGTCCCTCTTCGCCCGTCCGCTCAGGTTCTGCCTCGGCGGGTCCGAGCCTTGTCGGGGGTCCTGATTCACCGGCGTTAGGCTCTGCCGGGGAAGACCCCGGCTCACCATCCGATGGCTCTGCTGCAATTGCTGCGTCTTCCTCAAGCTCCCTCTGCGCCACTAGCGCGGCACTGACCACTTGATTCGTCGCTGCTAAGTACAGTAGCAACGGCTCCCGTGGTTTAGGCGCGACTAGTATTGGCATGGAGGAGAGGTACCTCTTCAAATATTGCAGCGCTGCCTCTGCTCCGGAGTCCATTTTACTGGACCCTCCTTTTTCAAAACTTTGAAAAAGGGGAGGGCACGCTCAGCAGATTTGGAGATGAACCTACTCAGGGCAGCAACGCAGCCGGCGAGCCTACGGACGTCTTTGACCCGTTTCGGTGCCTCAATCTGCTCGATCACCTTGATCTTGTCGGGATTTGCTTCGATTCCACATTGAGACACATAGAACCCGAGAAGTTTGCCGGAGGGGACGCCGAATACGCACTTCTCTGGGTTGAGCTTGAGGTTGATCTTGCGTAGGTTTGCGAATGTTTCTTCTAAATCTTGCACGAGTGTGGCCCTGTCCTTGGTTTTGACCACTATGTCATCCATATAAGCTTCCATATTTCTGTGCAGCTGGGGCTCAAAACCAATCTGGACTGCTCAGGCAAAAGTTGAACCAGCGCTCTTCAACCCGGAAGGCATTCGTACAAAACAGTACGTACCACATGGGGTGATGAACGTGGTCTTCTCTTCGTCTTCCTTCATCATGAAGATCTGGTGGTACCCCGAATAGGCATCGAGGAACGACAGCAGGTCACACCCGACAGTGGAGTCTACAATCTGGTCCATGTGTGGCAGAGGGAAAGGATCCTTCGGACAGGCTTTATTGATGTCTGTGTAATCAATACACAGCCTCCACTTCCCATTTGCCTTACGCACCACCATCGGATTTGCCAACCACGTGGGGTGGAGTACTCCTCTTACCAGGCCTGCCGCCTCCAACTTCCTGATCTCTTCAATGATGAACTCTTGTCGCTCCAAAGCTTGCTTCCTGACCTTCTGCTTGACGGGCCACGCGTGAGGACAGACAGCAAGATGGTGCTCAATCACCTCCCTGGGAACGCCGGGGATGTCTGATGCTTGCCATGCAAAAACATCGACATTCGCCCGTAGGAAGGCGACGAGCACGCTTTCCTATTTGCTGTCGAGGGTGGAGCTTATAGTGAAAGCCCCGCCCGTGCCATCCTCCTTGACGGGCACCTTCTTGGTTTCTGGTGGTGCAGCCTTGGACTTCTTGCTCTTGCCGGTGGAGCTCTCTGGCACGTCCTCAGCGGGAGCACAACACTCCGAAGAGGTGCGCTTGCCGGAGTGGGTGCAAGAGTTCTTGCCGGAAGAGGTCTTGCCGGCCTTCTTCCTCCCTGGAGCTTCAGTGGTAGGAGCAAGTGCCCTGGCGGCAGTTGCTGCAACTGCCTCTCGGTAGAGTCGGTCGGCGCAGATAAGCGTGTCTTTCTTGTCGGAGGGGACAGTGATGATGGTTAGCGGCCCCGGCATCTTCAACGTATTGTAGGCGTAGTGGGATACCGCCATGAACTTGGCTAGCGCTGGGCGGCCAAGGATCCCATTGTACGGCAAGGGGATCTCGGTGACATCAAAGACGATCTTCTCCGTCCTATAGTTTAGCTCGCCCCCAAACGTAACGGCAGCGTGATTTTGCCTTTAGGCTGGCTCCTCCCTGGGTTGACCCCTTGAAACGTGCCCGTCTCTTCGAGGTCTCCATCAGGAATCTGCAGCTTCTTGATCACAGCGGGCGAGATCAAATTCAGACCGGCCCCACCGTCCACCAGCACTCTTGTCACCTTGAGGTTGCGTATTGTTGGTGAAACCAACAACGGCAAACACCCGACCGCAGTTGTGCGGTCAGGGTGATCCTCGGTGTCAAAAATGATGGGCGTACGGGACCACTTCAGTGGCTTCTGGGCATCGAACGACGGCTCCGCTGCAGTGACCTCACACGCCCACTGCTTCAGCTGGTAGTGTGAGGTGTGCAACGAGGCGCCACCGTCGACGCACATAGCCTCTGTAGCCTTCTGGAACTCGTGCTCACTGGACTCGTCGTCCTCGTCGCGATCGTCATCCTCCTCTTTCTTGTCGCGGCCCCGAGCGGGCTTCTCTTGTTGGTTATCCTTGCCGCGGCGACCCCCTTGGCCGCCATGCTTCTTGCCGGATCCCTCAGTACCATCCTGACCTTTCTCCTTGTCTCGCCTTTCATGTTTCGCCTTCTGCTTTTCTGCAAGCAGCTCAACTTGTCGGCAGTTCTGGAGGTCATGGCCCTTGGTGCGGTGGATCTTGCAGTACTGCTTGTCGGAGCCTCCTGGCTTGCCGGCGGCCGCCAAGGCCAAGCAGGCGGCGCACCCGGCAATCTCCTTGCCCGGGTCGTCAGCCTTGGCCTTTTTGGCGGCGCCGAGCTCGCCGGATCCCTCAACGGCAAGCACAGTCTTGCCCTTGCGCTTCCTGTTGCGGCGCCGGCCCTTCTTTGTCGGGGCAGCGGTGTCTTTGTCTGTGGAGTCGGTTTCCGCACCGGCGTCCTCGCCGGGATACTTCCTCCCCTCTTCAGCTCGAGCGCATCTATCGGCCAGAACATAAAGTTCAGCCACATCCTTGACCTTGTCCATCGCCAGCTCTTCACGCATCTTGCGAATGCGCACATTCTGATGGAATGCGCTGATAACGGCGGCGGGATGAACATCTGGGATGTTGTACTGCACCCGGGTGAACCTCTGTATGTACTTGCGCAGGTTTTCACCTTCTTTCTGGGGGATGATATGCAAATCGCTTGCTTGGCCATGAGCTTGGTGGCCTCCGGTGAAGGCGCCAATAAACTCATGACACAAATCCAACCAAGAAGAAATGGAATCCGCTGGCAAGTGCGTCAACCATGACATGACGTTGGGTTTGAGTGCCAACGGGAAGTAATTGGCAATCACCTTCTCGTTGCGAGCTCCAACAGCTTGCATCGCGATGGTGTAGATGCTGAGGAACTCTGACGGGTGGGTTTTGCCGTTGTACTTCTCGCCAACATCGGGCTTGAACGTGCGGTGGGAGGGCCACTGGAACTGCCGCGGCTCTCGGGTAAAGGCTACACAACCCACCTCGTAAGGCAGGTCGCCGGGGCCCCCCGATGCCGGGTGGTCTATAGTGGGCCCCGCACGCCGATCTGACTGATGGCGCGTCTCCCGCCATCGTTCGATGGTAGTTCGAGCGTCTTCCTGAGCTCGTTCCCGAAGGACTTGACGTTGGTCGCGGCGTGTTCGCGGGTCGGACGACGCTGTGGAAACATTGTCAGCGACGTCGGGTCGACGGCCCGGTGGCTGCTGTCGTGGCCGCGGGGGGGGGGGGGGAGTGCACCATGGTCGCAGCATCTCTAGTCTCCCCACCACCGGCGTGCGCCGGCTCGTCAGGACGCCGGTGCCAGGTACCCGCCGGCAGCGGCTCATCTTTGTTGGCGAAGGTGACAAGGCTTCGGATGGTGGCTCTCCACTCGTCGAGCTTCTCCATAGCAGGGGGGAAGTCGAGGAGCAACTGCACGCGCGCCAATACTTCTGCTAGCGTAGGTGGTGGCGAGACCTGCATAGACCGTGACGCGCTCCGGCTTCTAACCGGGTTAGAAGGGGCTCTGTCGCGGTCTCGCGGTCGCACGCCGCCCGCACCAGCGTCTGTGCGCGCACGCCGGACTGGCTCGTCCAGTGAGTGGCGCACAGGGCTCTTTCCACGGCGGTGCCCGGGGGCCCCGGCATCGCGGTGTTGCTCATCGTGCGAGGCCTGGGAAGGGCGCAGCGCGGGCGCCATCTAGGGTGCCATAGAGGCTGCTGCACCACCCGTGGGCAGCACAGCTCCGCCCCCGGACCCAGCGGCGCGTGGCTCGTCGTCTTAGATCCGGACGACGCCGCTCGCCTGGCTCCGATCGCCAGAATGTCGCGGATGCTTGCGGGCCACGTCTCCGGCCCCATCCACGGGCACCCGGTCGCCTGCTCGCGCTAGCGCGGACGGGCCGGCCCCGGATGAGCCGATCGCTGTGATCCCCTTTTTCTTGGGGGCCATGGTGATGATGAAGTCGGTGTGCTAACCTTCAAACCAGATTTTCACAGCCTGCGCCCCCTATTTGGCGCGCCAAAGATGTCGGGGGAAACGACACCTATGGGATCACTGGAATCCCTTCTACGGTTGGCGGGCACGGGGCTGTGGAAAGAGCGAGATTGAGAGGTCAACGCGGGGGGATTATCCAGGTTCGGGCCGCAAAAGATGTGTAATACCCTACTCCTGCTAGTTTCTGTTTATCTAGTGTTTCTTGAACTAGCAACAAGGCGTGCAGGGTCCAAAAAGTCCGAATCCTCTCCCAGTACGCCGCGGGCCTCCTTTTATAGACAAAGGGGCTGCCCAAGTGGCACACAGGAGGTGGAAAGTTATACAGTGGTTGAGTCTATCCTCTGGCACCATAGGACAAACGCATTTAATGCGCTGCCGACGTGCCCTTCTTGCTTTATCGGGGATGGCAAGGAAGCTCGTCCCAACTGTCGTCGCCTCGCCTGGCTTCGACGCGCGTCCGAACTGACGAGGCGTGTAGTGCCACGCTGGCTGGCTGCAAAGTTGGTGGGGTGGCAGAGTCTTCACGAAGATCTGCATGCCACCACGCAGGTGCTTGCTGAGTTGGCCTAGAAGCCGCACGTCGCCACGCAGGTGTTCGCCTAGTTGGTGGGCTGGCAGCTGCATGGGAACGGCGGTGGAATCTTGACAGACGTGGGCCTGGCTGTGGCCCTGCGGGTGTCTTTGGCAAGGGGCTTGCCAGGGCCCGGCAAGGGTCTTGCCGCGGCGTCGCAGTCGTCCCCGGCAAGGATTTTGCCAGGGTCTCGTGGGTTTCCTCGGCAAGGATCTTGCCGAGGATCGTCGTCCTCTAGTTCTTCATCTAATCTTGTATGCTTCTGTTCTTCACAAAGATCTGCATGCCACCACGAAGGCGCCTCCCGAGCCTTGGTCCCAACGTGGTTGATGGCGTTGGAACCCTCGGGCTCAAGGGTGGCGGCTCTGCGGGTGTTGGGCAAGTTGCCCCAGCAAGGCTCTTGCCGGGGCTGTGGAAGTCCCCCGGGCAAGGGCCTTGCCGGGGGAGTCCACCTCGCCCCTCTACTCTTTGTGTTTCTGTGTTGGAGTTGCTCTGGTTGTCTTGTGGTTTTTCTTCTTCTGCCCCGCCAAGGGTGGCCAGGGGCGTGGGGCGGCGACTGCCCGCGCACAAGTAAATGGGTGCTAAAAGGGACCCCTATTTTTGTACACCGGCACAATCTATTTTAGCATTATCGGTGTTCAAGAAAGGTCTACCAAAGATAATGGGACAAAAGTCATCTTGTGGGGAACCAAGAACTAGAAAATAAGTAGGATATTTTATTTTCCCACACAAGACTTCAACATCTCTGACAATCCCAAGTGGTGTGATGGTGTCTCTGTTAGCAAGCTTAATAGTATCATCTATGTCTTCTATTTCAGCAGGTGCAATGTCATTCATAATTTCTTGATGTAAAGTAAAAGGAATAGCACTTACACTAGCACCTAAATCACATAAACCATGATAACAGTGATCTCCTATTTTAATTGAGAGAACGGGCATGCCAACAACAGATCTATCTTTATCTCTTTCATCGGGTTTAGCAATTCTAGCAGCTTCATCACAAAAGTAAATAACATTCCAATCAATGTTTTCTACCAGGAGATCTTTAACCATAGCAACACCAGGTTCTACTTTGATTTGTTCAGCAGGCTTAGGTGCTGTAATATAGCTTTTATTGACCATGGTTGAGACCCTTAGCATGTTCCTTTATCCTAACAGGGAAAGGTGGTTTTTCAATATAAGCAGTAGGAACAACTGGGTCAACATTGTAAATAATAGTCTCATCTTTAACCACAACCGGTTCTTTAATTTCTTCTTTAATAGGTGGATGATATTTAAACCACTTCTCCTTAGGGAGATCAACATGAGTAGCAAATGATTCACAAAAAGAGGCTACTATCTCAGAGTCAAGTCCATATCTAGTGCTAAACTTTTGAAAAAGCATCGGTATTCATAAAAGATTTAACACAATCAAACTTAAGCTTAATACCTGACTCTTTACCTTCATCGAGTTCCCAATCTTTAGAGTTGCGTGTAATTCTTTCTAAAAGATCCCACATGAATTCAATAGTCTCCTTCATAAAAGAACCAGTACAAGAAGTATCGAGCATGGATCGATCATCATGAGAAAGCCGAGCATAAAAATTCTAAATGATAATTTTTCTTGAGAGCTCACGACTGGGGAATGAATATAACATTGACTTAAGCCTCCCCCAAGCTAGAGCGATACTTTCTCCTTCACGAGGCCAAAAATTATATATATAATTCCGATCACGATGAACTAGATGCATAGGATAATTATTTTGGTGAAACTCCAATTTCAATTGATTCCAGTTCCAAGATCCAATATCATCGCATAGCCTATACCATGCCAATGCTTTTCCCTTCAAGGATGAAGGGAAAACTTTCTTCTTAGCTTCATCTCCGAGTAAACCTGCAAGCTTAAATAATCTACAAATTTCATCCACATATATCAAGTGGATATCAGGATGTTTAGTTCCATCTCCTGCATAAGGATTAGCTAGCAGTTGTTCTATCATACCCGAAGGAATTTCATAGCCACTATTTTCAGTAGGTGCGGTAGGTTGAGGGGCAACTAATTGTGGTTCCGGTCGAGGTGAAGATACCCCGAACAAACCCCTCAAAGGATTGTTCTCCATAGTGTCGTTGAAGATGTTGATGGAGATTGGCCTCCCAAAGATGGGAGAGTTGTTGGTGATGATGATGACGATGATTCCCCCCTCCGGGAGGGAAGTTCCCCCGGCGTTACCGCTCCGCCAGAGGGCTAAAGTGCTACTACCCAAGTTTCACCTCGAGACGGCGGCACTTCGTCCCGAAAGTCCTCTCCTTATTTTTTTTCTAGGTCAAAATGACTTATATACCAGAAGATGGGCATCAGAGGTGGGCCGAGGAGGGAACAACCCACCAGGGCGCGCTTGGGGGCCCTAGCACGCCCAGGTCGGCTGTGCCCACCTGGTGGGCCCCCTCTGGTAGTTATTTGCTCCAATAATTCTTATATATTCCATAAAAAAATCTCCGTGAAGTTTCAGCTCATTTGGAGATGTGCAGAATAGGTAGCTCTGACGTAGCTTTTTCAGGTCTAGAATTCCAGCTACCAGCATTCTCCCTCTTTGTGTGAACCTTGCATATTATGAGAGAAAAGGCATTAGAATTACTCCATAAAGCATTATTATGCATATAAACACTATAAATAACAGTAGGAAAACATGATGCAAAATGGACGTATCATTGTCAATCCCCTCGGCAGTTATTTGCAAGGATCAAATCTCGTAGTGGTAGGTAAATAGATAAATTGCAAAACAAAATATAATAAATAAAAGTGCATCAATGTATTTTTGTGTTTTTATATATGATAAAAGTATACCCGGGGCCATAATTTTCACTAGAGCCTTCTCTCCTGAGTGCAAAACATACGGTGGGTGAACAAATTACTATGGGACAATTGATAGAAAATCACATAGTTATGACGATATTAAAGGCAATGATCATGTATATAGGCATCATGTCCGAGACAAGTAGACTAACTCTTGCCTGCATCTACTACTATTACTCCACCCATCGACCGCTATCCAGCATGCATCTAGGGTATTAAGTTAATGAAAATAGAGTAACGCCTTAAGCAAGATGACATGATGTAGACAAAGTAAACCCCAGCAATATGAATAAACCGCATCTTATGGTAACAATACAAATACATGTCATGTCCCTTTCTCAGTGGGATTGAGCACCACAAGATTGAACCAATCACAAAGCACCTTTGCCATTGCAAGAAAAATCATTCTAGCTGACCAAACTAAACAGATAGATCGGAGAGAAATACAATGCTATAATAATCGTGCATAAAAGAATTCAGAAAAGACTCAGTTAACATTCATGAATGATGACCCACAAGTATGGGGGATCAATCATAGTCCTTTTGATAAGTAAGAGTGTCGAACCGAACGAGGAGCAGAAGGAAATGACAAGTAGTTTTCACCAAGGTAATTTCTGCAAGCACTGGAATTGTCGGTAACAGGTAGTTTGATAGCAAGGTAACTTGTAGCAAGTAACAGGTAACAATAGTAACAATAAGTGAAGCAAGGAAGCCCAATCCTTTTGATGGCAAAGGACAGGCCGGTACGGTCTTAGATAATAAGCAAAACGTTCTTGAGGGCATACCGGAATTTCATCTAGTCACTTTCATCATGTTGGTTTGATTCGCGTTCGCTACTTTGATAATTTGATATCTAGCTGGACCGGTGCTTGGGTGCTATTCTTACTTGAACAAGCCTCCCACTTATGATTAACCCCCTCGCAAGCATCCACAACTACGAAAGAAGTATTAAGATAAAATCTAACCATAGCATTAAACATATGGATCCAAATCAGCCCCTTACGGAATAGCGCATAAACTTGGGTTTAAGCTTCTGTCACTCTAGCAATCCATCATCTAATAACTACTCCACAATGCATTCCCTTAGGCCCAAAGATGGTGAAGTGTCATGTCGTCGACGTTCACATAACACCACTAAGGGAATCACAACATACATATCATCAAAATATCGAACGAATACCAAATTCACATGATTACTTGCAACATGACTTCTCCCGTGGCCTCAAGAACAAAGGAAACTACTCACAAATAATATTCATGCTCAAGATCAGAGGGATATTAAATAGCATAATGGATCTGAACATATAATTTTCCACCAAATAAACCATATAGCATCAACTACTAGATGTAATCAACACTACTAGTCACCCGCAGTTACCAATCTGAGGTTCCGGTACAAAGATTGAACACAAGAGATGAACTAGGGTTTGAGATGAGATGGTGATGTTGAAAATGTTGATGAAGATTGGCCTCCCAAAGATGATAGGGTTGTTGGTGATGACGATGGCTTCGATTTCCCCCTCCGAGAGGGAAGTTCCCCCGGCGGAATCGCTCTGCCGGAGGGAAAAAGTGCTCTTGCCCAAGTTCCGCCTCGAGACGGCGACGCTTTGTCCCGAAATTCCTCCCCTTATTTTTTAGGTCAAAATACCTTACATACCAGAAGATGGGCACTAGAGGTGGGCCAGGGTGTCCACCACCCACCAGGGCGCGCCCTGGTGTCTTGCGGGCACCTGGCAGCCCCCCTTTGGTAGTTCTTTTCTCCAATATTTAGTATATATTCCAAAATAATTCTCCGTAAAATTTTAGCTCATTTGGAGATGTGCATAATAGGTATCTCTAACATAGCTTTTTCAGGTCCAGAATTCCAGCTGCCGATATTCTCCCTCTTTGTGTAAACCTTGCATATTATGAGAGAAAAGGAATTAGAATTACTCCATTAAGTGACATGAAGCATTAAAAACATTATAAATAACAGCAAAAAAATAATATGCAAAATGGACGTATCAACTCCCCCAAGCTTAGACCTCGCTTGCCCTCACGCGAAAGCCGATATCGGAAATCATGTCCACATGTTTAGAGACAGAGGTGTCAATAAAAAATACGGACATAGTAGCATCATGCATATTATTATAACATCGAAAAGCTTTATCATATAACTTTATCATATAGCTTCTCATGAACAAGTAACAATTCATCACAACATCGAAGTAGAAAGCATAAACTTTATTGAAAACTAACAAACTATGTTCTCAGACAACTTTGCAACTACAATTCATCATATTTTCAGGAAGGGTCTCGTATCGGAGCCTTCTGGCAAGTCCACATACTCAACCATCATTTAATCTTCTACGATTGCTAACACTCAGAACATTTATACAAGCAAAAAGTTTCAACAGGACACATAGAAATATATGGGTATATAGTTTCGCCTACCAACTTATTCACCTCAAGGGTGATGTCAACAACAATAACTCATGATCACTCATATTCAACTAGACATATGTGCCTAGATCTTTCCCCACCACATGATGCTTGCGAAAGAGAAAATAAAGAGGAATGGAGGAAAATACTTTGACTCTTGCATAAAAAGTAAATACATAAAAGTAAAAGATAGGCCCTTCTCACAGGGAAGTAGAGGTTGTCATGCGCTTTTGGTTTTGTATGCACAATCTCTTAATGCAAAAGAACGCCATGTTATATTGCCCCTATGATAGCAACCTTTATTATGCAGTCCATCGCTTTTATTACTTTGCCATCACAAGTTTGTACAACGCTTAATATCTCTTACACTAAAGGATCAAACACATTTAGAAGCAATTTTTATTGCCTTTTTGCACCGATGACAACTTACTTGAAGGATCTTACTCAATCCATAGTTAGGTATGGTGGCCTCCCAAAACATGAGTTTGGGTTTAAGGTTTTTGGATGCACAAGTAGTATCTCTACTTAGTGCGGATTTTTGGCTAGCAAAGATATTGAGAAAGCACCACATGTTGAAGGATCTATGACAATATAACTTCTATGTGAATTAGAACAAACATAAATCATTACGTTGTCTTCCTTGTCCAACATCAACAATTTGGCATATGATATTTAGGGGGGGCTCACAATCATAAAAGATGTCCAAGATAGTGTATTTGCATCTGAATCTTATCTTCCCTTATTAATTCTTTCATGAATTGCATCATTGACCAATGCTATGTTTGTAAACTTTCAACAAATTTTACCACTTATACTTTTCTTTATGTGATGTCATTTCTTACCATAAGATTAGCCTATGATCTTTTTCATTATTTTATTTTATTTTGATTGAAACAGAAAAGTAAAGAAGCAAAAACTCAAACTAAACTTTATTATATAACTCTCACTCGATTACATAGATAGATAGATCACGAAACTAGCACTCAAAAATAGATCATACTAAACTTTTATTCAACTAAATCATGAAATATCTAAGGATCGAACGAAGATAGGCAAAGGTAATAGAAGTAATGGTGATACGATACAGGGGCATCTTCCCCAAGCTTGGCACAAGCCAAGGGGAGTGCCCATACCAGTGTACTCAAGTCTCCTTGTTTGGTGATGGTGGTGGTGATGAGGTAGAGGCAAACTTGTCCTCCGGCTTCCATGGCTGCGGTTCACCATCATAAGAGGAAGCATGAGTCTCCCGAGTCCTGCAACTGGTAGCAAAACTCATACTTTTAAATCTTGCTTCATACTAAAAACTTGATTTTGAAGATAATAGATTTGACTTTGCAGGAAATTGATTTGCTCGTTGAAGGTGAAGACGATGACCTTAATAGACCGGCCATCCACCTTGTGATCATGGGTGAATTCCGTGATCATGAGGTGATTGGCACTGAGTCCACGCTCCACCATCCCTTGGCATTTGAAAATCTCCTGCTCCACCGCCTTGAGCCTGGCCTCCAAGGTTCCCATCTTCTTGGGCCCTTGAACATTCCAGATGTGGAGCACCCCCTCACGCATCTCCATGGCTTGAGGGTGCTTCATCACCTCCGACAAGTAGGGATTGATTACCCTCTCGAAGAACTTGTCCTTGGAGGAGCTTGGTGCGGCCATGACGATCTAGATCTGTCAGAAAAACAGCACGAAACAAGAACACATGATTTCTCTGCGATACGGTGGTCAAATCATCCGGGGGTATATATAAAGAATTTTTATCTTGGGAAACAAGTATACGAAAGAAAAACGGAGTCGGGAAGGTGCCCGAGGGGCCAACCACCCACCAGGGCGCGCCAGGTGGGGAAGGCGCGCCCTGGTGGCTTGTGGGCACCTGTGTTGCCATCCCGGTTATTTCTTATTTTCCTTTTTTCTAATACTCCAAAACTGATAGTAAATACTTTTGCCGATTTTTTGGAGTCAGTTTACTTACCGTATCACGTACCTCTTCTTTTTCAGAGTTCCGGAGTGTTCTGGAAGATTTCTTTTATGTGTTCCTCCGGTGTCATGGTTTGGACAATGTTAGTTTCAACATTAATGGGCATACCTGAGATATAGTTTTTAATTATTTATCCATTGACCACCTTCGGGTTAGTACCTTCGGCATTATTAATATTGATAGCTCCAGAGCGATAAACTTCTTCGATGATATATGGTCCTTCCCATTTGGAAAGAAGTTTTCCTGCAAATAGTCTAAAATGAGAGTTGTACAATAGAACATGTTCACCAACTTTAAATTCCCGCTTTTGGATTCTTTTGTCATGGCATCTTTTATGTGTTCCTCCGGTGTCATGGTTTGGATAATGTTAGTTTCAACAATAATGGGCGTACCTGAGATATAGTGTTTAGTTCTTTGTCCATTGACCACCTTCGGGTTGGTATTAATCTTGATAGCTCCAGAGCAATAAACTTCTTCGATGATATATGGTCCTTCCCATTTGGAGAGAAGTTTTCCTGCAAAAAATCTAAAACGAGAGTTGTACAATAGAACATGTTCACCAACTTTAAATTCCCGCTTTTGGATTCTTTTGGCATTTTCATAAGCTTGGGTTCTCCATTCACCTAGGCAAATGACAAGCTTTCCCAAACCATTTTATATGGGGACATACCCATAGGGTTTTTATAATTTGTTCTATAGGCCCAAAGTGCATCATCAAGTTTCGTCTACCAATTCTTTCGGGGCCTATTGACAGTTTTTATAATATTAATTTTATTTCTCTATCGCTAAGTTCAACTTGACCACTAGATTGAGGATGATAGGGTGATGCAATTCTATGGTCAACATCATATTTAGCAAGCATTTTACGGAAAGCACCATGAATAAAGTGTGAACCACCATCAGTCATTAAATATCTAGGGATTCCAAACCTTGGGAAAATAACTTTTTAAGCATTTTAATGGAGGTGTTATGATCATCACTACTAGTTAGAATAACTTCTACCCACTTAGTGACATAATCAATAGTAACCAAAATATGTGTATAGCCATTAGAGGAAGGAAAAGGTCCCATATAATCAAAACCCCAAACATCAAATGGTTCAACAACAAGTGAATAATTCATAGGCATTTCCTGACGCTTACCAATATTACCTATTCTTGACATTCATCACAAGATAAAACAAACTTACGGGCATCTTTGAAAAGAGTAGGCCAATAAAAACCAGATTGTAATACCTTATGCGCAGTTCTATCTCCTGCATGATGTCCTCCGTAGGCTTCGGAGTGACACTTCCATCGGATTTGTTCCTGTTCGTGCTCAGGTACACAATGTCTAATAATACCATCTACTCCTTCTTTATAAAGATGTGGGTCATCCCAAAAGTAATGTCTTAAGTCAGAGAAGAATTTTTTCTTTTGTTGGTATGTGAAACTAGGCGGTAAAAATTTAGCAATGATCTAATTAGCATAGTCAGCATACCAAGGAGTATTATGAGAAGCATTTGTTACAGCAAATAATTCATCAGGAAAGCTATCATCAATAGGTAGTGGATCATCAAGAATATTTTCTAACCTAGACAAGTTATCAGCTATGGGGTTCTCAGCTCCTTTCCTATCAGTAATATGTAAGTCAAATTCTTGAAGCAAGAGAATCAACCAAATGAGTCTAGGTTAGGCATATTTCTTTTCCATAAGATATTTAATAGCAGTATGATCGGTGTGAACAATTATTTTAGAATCAACAATGTAAGATCTGAATTTATCACAAGCAAACACAACTGCTAAAAAATTTCTTAGTAGTAGCATAATTTCTTTGGGCGCTGTCTAGAGTTTTACTAGCATAATGGATAACATTTAATTTTTGATCAACTCTTTGTCCTAGAATAGCACCAATAGCATAATAACTAGCATCACACAAAATTTCAAAAGGCAAGTTCCAATCAGGTGGTTGAACTATAGGTGCAGAAGTTAAGGCTTTCTTAAGTGTTTCAAAGGCTTCTACACAATCATAATAAAAAACAGATGGAACATCCTTTCGTAAAAGATTAGTAAGAGGCCTAGAAATTTTAGAGAAGTCTTCAATAAACCTCCTATAGAAACCAGCATGACCGAGGAAACTACGAATACCTTTAATATCTTTAGGACATGCCATTTCCTCGATTGCATCAACTTTAGCTTTATCTGCCTCAATACCTCATTCAGAAATTTATACCCAAAGGCAATGCCTTCATTAACCATAAAGTGACACTTCTCCCAATTCAAGACAAGATTAGTTTGTTCACATCTCTGCAAAACTCGATTAAGGTTGCTTAAGCAATCATCAAAAGAAGTTCCATAAACGGAGAAATCATCCATGAAAACCTCCACAATCTTTTCACAAAAATCAGAGAATATAGCAGCCATGCATCTTTGAAAGGTAGCTCGTGCATTACATAAACCAAAGGGCATACGTCTATAAGCATAAGTTCCAAAAGGACAAGTGAATGTGGTTTTCTCTTGATCAGGTTGTGAAACGGGTATTTGAGAGAAACCAGAATATCCATCAAGAAAACAAAAGTGTGTGTGGTTAGATAGTCTTTCTAACATTTGATTAGTGAAAGGAAGAGGGTAATGATCTTTTCTAGTAGCTTTATTTAATTTTCTAAAGTCAATTACCATTCTATAGCCAGTCACTATTCTTTGTGGAATAAGTTCATTTTATCATTAGGAACAACAGTATACATCCTTTCTTAGGGACACAACGAACATGACTTACCCATCTACTATCAGCTATGGAATAGATTATACATGCTTCTAGAAGCTTTAATATTTCAGTTCTTACCACTTATTTCATCTTAGGATTCAATCGTCGTTGGTGATCAACAACGGGTTTAGCATCAGGTTCCATATTAATCTTGTGCTGACAGAGAGTGGGACTAATGCCCTTAAGATCATCAAGAGTATATCCAATAGCAGCATGGTGCTTCCTCGGAATTTTTAATGATCTCTCTTCTTCGTGTTATGAAAGGTTAGCACTGATAATAAAAGGATATATCTTTTTCTCATCATGATAAGCATATTTCAAAGTATCTGGAAATTGCTTTAATTCAAACACAGGATCACCTTTAGGTGGAGGAGGACCTCCTAGAGTTTCAATAGGCAAATTGTGTATAAGGAGAGGTTGTTGTTCGAAGAAAATTTTATCTATTTCATTTCTTTCATGCAAGTTCATATCATTTTCATGGTCTAGCAAATATTGTTCTAGTGGATCAGTAGGACGTACGGAAATAGAAGCAAGACCAATTATTTCATCCTTACTAGGAAACTCTTTATCATGAGGTTTTCTACGGAACTTAGAGAAATTAAACTCATGAGAAACGTCACGCAATTAACACGGACAGTTTCTTTATGGCAATCTATCTTAGCATTGACAGTGTTCAAGAAAGGTCTACCAAAAATTATGGGAGAAAAGTCATCTTGTGGGGAACCAAGAACTAGAAAATCAGTAGGATATTTTATTTTCCCTCACAAGACTTCAACATCTCTAACTATGTCAAGTGGTGTGATGGTATCTCTATTACCAAGTTTAATAGTAACACATATGTCTTCTACTTCAATGGGTGTTATATCGTTCATAATTTCTTGGTATAAAGTAAAAGGGATAGCATTCACACTAGAACCTAAGTCACATAAACCATGATAGCGATGATCTCCTATTTTAACTGAGACGAGAGGCATGCCAACAGCAGGCTTATTCTTATCATTAGTATCAGGTTTGGCAATTCTAGCAGCTTCGTCACAGAAGTAAATAACATGCCCATCAATATTTTCAACCAACAGATCTTTAACCATAGCAATACTAGGTTCTACTTTAATTTGTTCAGAGGGTCTAGGTGCTTTAATATTACTTTTGTTAACCACTGTTGACACCTTAGCGTGTTCCTTTATCCTAACAGGGAAAGGTGGTTATTCAATATAAGTAGTAGGCACAACTCGACCGATATTATAAATGATAGTTCCATCTTTAGCTATAACCAGTTCTTTAATTTCTTCTTTAATAGGGGGTGATATTTAAATCACTTCTCCTTAGGGAAATCAACATGAGTAGCAAATAATTCACAAAAAGAGGCTACTATCTCAGAGACAAGTCCATATTTAGTATCAAACTTGTGAAAAGCATCGGTATTCATAAAAGATTTAACCCAATCAAACTCAAGCTTAATACCTGACTTTTACCTTCGTCGAGTTCCCAATCTTCAGAGTTTCGTTTAATTCTTTCTAAAAGATCCCACCTGAATTCAATAGTCTTCTTCATAAAAGAACCAGTACAAGAATTATCGACCATGGATTGATCATCACAAGAAAGCCGAGCATAAAAATTCTGAATTTCTCTCGAAAGCTCATGATTGGGGCATGAATATAACACTGACTAAAGCCTCCCCCAAGCTAGAGCGATACTTTCTCCTTCACGAGGCCAAAAATTATAGATGTAATTCCGATCACGATGAACTAGATGCATAGGATAAAACTTTTGGTGAAATTCCAATTTCAATCCATTCCAGTTCCACGATCCAATATCATCACATAGCTTATACCATGAAAATGCTTTTCCCTTCAAAGATAAAGGGAAAACCTTCTTCTTAACTTCATCTCCGGGTAAACTTGCAAGCTTAAATAATCCACAAATTTCATCCAGATGTGTCAAATGCATATCAGGATGTTCCGTTCCGTCTCCTGCATACGGATTAGCTAGCAGTTGTCCTATCATACCCGAAGGAATTTCATAACTAATATTTTCAGTAGGTGCAGTAGGTTGAGGGGCAACTCTCTGTGTTTCCGGTTGAGGTGAAGATACCCCGAACAAACCCCTCAAAGGATTGTTTTCCATAGTAACAAGTGACAATAATTTTCAGCATGTAGTATAAGTTTTTCCTTAACGATTTCCACTTACCAAGAGCGCTTCACTCCCCGGCAACGGCGCCAGAAAAGAGTCTTGATGACCCACAAGTATAGAGGATCAATCGTCGTCCTTTCGATAAGTAAGAGTGTCAAACCCAACGAGGAGCAAAAGGAAATGACAAGTAGTTTTCAGCAAGGTAATTTCTGCAAGTACTGAAATTGTCGGTAACAGGTAGTTTGATAGCAAGATAATTTGTAGCAAGTAACAAGTAACAATAGTAACAATAAGTGCAGCAAGGTAGCCCAATCCTTTTGATGGTAAAGGACAGGCTGGTATGGTCTCAGATAATAAGCAAAACGTTCTTGAGGGCACACGGGAATTTCATCTAGTCACTTTCATCATGTTGGTTTGATTCGCGTTCGCTACTTTGATAATTTGATATGTAGGTGGACCGGTGCTTGGGTTCTGTTCTTAATTGAACAAGCCTCCCACTTATGATTAACCCCCTCGCAAGCATCCGCAACTATGAAAGAAGTATTAAGATAAAATCTAACCATAGCATTAAACATATGGATCCAAATCAGCCCCTTACGGAATAGCGCATAAACTAGGGTTTAAGCTTCTGTCACTCTAGCAACTCATCATCTAATAACTACTCCACAATGCATTTCCTTAGGCCCAAATATGGTGAAGTGTCATGTATAGTCGACGTTCACATAACACCACTAAGGGAATTACAACATACATATCATCAAAATATCGAACTAATACCAATTCACATGATTACTTGCAACATGACTTCTCTCGTGGCCTCAAGAACAAAGGCAACTACTCACAAATAATATTCATGCTCAAGATCAGAGGGATATTAAATAGCATAATGGATCTGAACATAGAATGTTCCACCAAATAAACCATATAGCATCAACTACTAGATATAATCAACACTACTAGTCACCCACATGTACCAATCCGAGGTACCGGTACAAAGATTGAACACAAGAGATGAACTAGGGTTTGAGATGAGATGGCGTTGTTGAAGATGTTGATGAAGATTGGCCTCCCAAAGATGAGAGGGTTGTTGGTGATGACAATGGCTTCGATTTCCCCCTCCGGGAGGGAAGTTCGCCCAGCGAAATCACTCCACCTGAGGGCAAGAGTGCTCGTGCCCAAGTTCCGCCTCGAGACGGCGGCGCTCCGTCCTGAAAGTCCTCCCCTTATTTTATTTTTCTAGGTCAAAAGACCTTATATACTAGAAGATGGGCACCGGAGGTGGGCCAGGGTGCCCACACCCACCAGGGCACGCCTGGGGGGCCTGGCGCGCCCTGGTGTCTTGTGGGCACCTGGCAGCCCCCTCTGATAGTTCTTTTCTCCAATATTTATTATATATTTCAAAGTAATTCTCCGTAAAATTTCAGCTCATTTGGAGATGTGCAGAATAGGTATCTCTGACATAGCTTTTTCGGGTCCAGAATTTCAGCTGCCGGTATTCTCCCTCTTTGTGTAAACCTTGCATATTATGAGACAAAAGGCATTAGAATTACTCCATAAAGTGTTATAAAGGATAAAAACATTATAAATAACATTATGAAAACATGATGCAAAATGGACGTATCAATGAACAATCTGATCATAAACACACAATTCATAGGATCCCAACAAGCACACCGCAAAAGAAAATTACATGGAATAGAACTCCAAGAATATCGAAGAGAACATTGTATTGAAGATGAAAGAGAGAGAAGAAGCCATCTAGCTACTAGCTATGGACCCGTAGGTCTGTGGTGAACTACTCACGCATCAATTGAAGGCAGCAAGGATGATGTAGAAGCCCTCCGTGATCGATTCCCCCTCCGACAGAGTACCGGAAAAGGCCTCCGGATGGGATCGTGGAAGAATAGAAACTTGCGGCAGCGAAAAAAGTGTTTGGGGTGGCTTCCTGTTGGTTTACCGATGTTAGAGAATTTATAGAGGTGGAATTAGGTCAGATGGACCCACGTGAGGCCCATAAGGTAATAGGGTGCGCCTACCCCCCTGGGCGCGCCCTGTTGCCTTGTCGTCTACTCGCTTCCCATCTGGTCTCCTCCCGAAGCTTCTAGGGTCTCTTTTGTCCAGAAAAAATCATCGAAAAGTTTCAGAGCATTTGGACTCCATTTGGTATTGATTTACTAGAAAAACAAAAACAAGCATAAAACAGCAAGTGGCACTTGGCACTGGGTTCATAGGTTAGTCCCAAAAAATGATATAAAACAGCACATAAAGTTATATAAAATATCCAAGATTGATACTATAATAGCATGGAAAAATAAAAAATTATAGATACATTGGAGAAATATCAGTGGGTCCTCTCTGGCCCATCTTCTGGCTCTTGGCTTCATATTTCCTGAAAATAATTCGGTATAATCCCCACAGCATTTGGAGGTCCGGAAATTGCTTTTTCTTCTGTTGTATTTTTTGTCCAGATTTCCAGCTGTCCAGCAATTTTCCTCACTGTGTTTACCTTGCATTTGAGAGAAAAGATATTATAATTTCACCATAATGTGAAATATATATCATTGAAATAGGATAAATTATAGTGGAAAATAGTGAGGCAAAATGGATGTATCATGGTCCTTTTAGAAAAAATTTGTTGATGTTTGCTAATTTCAAAGCTTAATCTGCCAGGCCGCATATCTCAAGACCCATGGTCGTGCACCAACGACCAGGATAACGGGGTTCGCATGCATATGTTGCACAAATCCGAGTCCATCGGCCATGGCCATGGTCACCATCCTCCTCTGCCAAGTTGCATCCACTGCCAATGCTACCGTCCACCTCTGCCTCTTGCCTAGCACCCCTGCTCCTCGGTGCATCGATCCTCCTCCCTCTGACCGATCTGTCAACGATCACAGTCGGCTCTGTTGTCTAACTGGCGACTGTATTCAGTGCCCTCCCGCCGTTGGTAGCTCCCATATTACCACTGGCACCCCCTGCCATGCACCACCACATCGATGAGTGAATCCTGACGTGTTGGGTTGTCAGAGACAACACCAATGGCCACGAGGCTAAGTTCCCTCCCGCCACCGGTCGCTAGAGCAGTGCTTCATCCCTTCTCGCGGCCGCCATGACGAGCAGCGGTTGCGACGGGTAGTCGGAGACTATGCCAACAAGCATGTGGTCGACATTCCTCCGGCCGCCGATCGATGTAGTACCTCGCCCCCTCCGACGCCTCCCATGGTGAGCAGCGACATGCGGCTTGCACACCCACAGAAGGATGCAGCATTCGTGCTGCCACCTCGTTCAAATCACGCAGCCAGAAGCGCGCGCGAGAGAGAGAGAGAGAGAGAGAGAGAGATGGGAACGTGGCTAGGTTTTCACGTGGTGCTTACGTTTTTTTAGACAATATCGCGAAGCTTTTATTGATTCGTCACAATGTTTACAGGAACGGATGGTAAATTCCCGGGGTGTCCTAACCAAACATGGCGGCCACCGCCGAGAGATAAAGCATGCTTTGCTAAGTTGTGAGCTTCAAAATTTGAGCTCCTAAACTCATGACTAAAATTACAAAAATCAAAAGCTAAAGAATGTTCAACTATCTCATGAATAACTGCACCATAGCTCGCCAAATTCTCTTTGTTTAAATCCTGCACCACCGTTTTGCAATCCGATGCGACTTGTATGCGCCTCAAATAGAGATCATCCGCCAAAGCGAGCGCTTCTCTGATGGCGAGAGCTTCCAACGTCGGGGGATCCACAATGTATTTGAAGGAGAGAGTCGACGCTCCCATGAACATACCTCTGCATCTCTGCAAATGACCCCAACTGCTCCACCATACCTGGTCACTGCTGCGTCAACATTGAACTTGGCATCCCCTTTGGGCGGGGCTACCCATTGCCTCGGCCTGGCACTGGTTGGAGTGACCGTCGATGGAGACCTTGAATTAATCACTTGGACCTCACCTATATATTTAGATATGAAACTGTCAACAGAATAAGGTGGCTGAAATATATGCTCGTGAATTGCCTTCCTCCTGGCGGCCCAAATTGCCCAGAGTGTCACCACTAGTCGGACAAAGAGTTGTTTCGTCAATATTTCATGCATAGAAAACATCCACTCCTTCGGGCATACTTCCGCACGGTCGACCATATGCTGCACCAACTCCTCCGGGGCCAATTCCCACACGCTCGCCACCATCGGACATGAAATAAGAGCATGTTTCCAAGTGTCAACTACCCCACATATCAAGCAAGTATCCTCTGTTGCCATGTGACGATGCTTAAGGAGCGAACCCGTTGGCATGGATTGACGAACCAGTCGCCACACGAACACCTTGAGTTTTGATGGAACTTGCATGTGCCAGATCATGGACCACTTCTTTGTCTCTTGATGCTCGTAGGATGTACCGTCCTCCTCATATAACCAAGCCTCCCTGCTATGTTTCGTCCTTAGTATCATCCGGTAAGCTGAGCGAACACTAAACGTTCCTCGAGGCTCCTCATGCCAGCCCCAAAAATCCCCCACACGACGCATGCATAAAGGAATCCGTAGGATCTCTTCTGCATCAAAGTGAGTGAACAGTGAGCGTACTAAGTTTTCATTCCATGTTGCCGATGTTGCATCTATGAGCTGCACCACCTTCTCCGACGGGTTATGGACAAGCGAAATGATGGGTCTCTTGATGCCGTCGCGTGGGATCCAGTTATGCCTCCAAATATCCGTTGTCTCTCCATCTCCAATGCGCCTAATGACACCTTGTGCCAGAATGTCACGGCCATCCAGTATCGCCCGCCAAATCTGGGATGGATGCGGCCCAAGTTCGGCTTCGAGGAGAGAACAGTGTGGGAAGTATACTGCCTTGAGAATACGCGCACTCAGCGAAGTACTATCTGTAAGGGTACGCCATGCTTGCCTTGCCAGAAGTGCAAGGTTAAAAATCTATATGTCACGAAATCCCAGGCCTCCCAAGTGCTTTGGTAGAGTCATTATATCCCATGCTACCCAGCTCGGCTTTCTCTTACCATGCTTGGAGCCCCACCAAAACTGTCGGATAAGTGACATTATGCTCTCACATAAACCTTGTGGCAGTCTGAAGCAAGACATAGAGTAGACCGGTATAGCTTGTGCAACAGATTTGATCAAAACTTCTTTGCCAGCAGCTGATAATAATTTCTCCATCCACCCTTTGGCTTTCTCCCACACACGGTCCCGGAGATATTTGAACGTACCATTCTTCGAGTGGCCAACGTCTGTCGGCATGCCCAGGTAGCGCTCACTCAAAGACTCGTTGTGTACTTGCAGATTGTTCTTGACAATTTCCCTCATCTGCACCGGGCAACCCTTACTGAAAAAGATTGAGGATTTCTCATTGTTGATCCGCTGCCCCGAAGCATTGCAATATGTATCAAGTAGGTTTGACACCGTAGTTGAACTCTCCCCACTCGCCTTAAATAACAGCAGGCTATCATCTGCAAACAAGAGGTGGTTAACGGTAGGAGCCGTGGGTGCCACCTGGATACCTGTCAGAGACGACTGGGAACTTGATTTAAGGAGGCACGAAAGGCCCTCTGCCGCAATCAAGAACAAGTAGGGGGAGATTGGGTCTCCCTGCCGGATACCGCGTGTTGGTAAAAAGGAGTCAAGCTTCTCGCCATTAAAACAAATAGAGAATGAAACTGAAGAGACCATGCCCATGACCACATCTATCCAGTGATGATCAAATCCGAATTTAGTCATAATACCTCGAAGATAGGCCCATTCCAACCTGTCGTATGCCTTCATCATATCTAGCTTCAAAGCACAATAACTGTTTGATTTTGCTCTCGATCTTTTCATGAAGTGTAAGCACTCATAAGCACATATGATATTATCCGTAATCAACCTCCCAGGCACAAATGCAGACTGTTTCTCAGAAATTATGTCAGGCAATATAATTTTCAACCTGTTTGCTATAACTTTGGAGGCTATTTTATACAGCACATTGCAAAGACTTATAGGCCGGAATTGAGCAAGTACCGTGCCAGACCAAATTCGAACATGGGCCCAATCTTTCGGCGGTAGGCCCATTTTCCGGTAGCTAGCGAAAGGCTGGAAACCGGTTGTTTCTGAATTTCTGGACCCGCTTGTCCAGGTTCTGTCCATGGCTTCTCCTATATAGTATTTTATGTATTGGTTTTGTTTTATTATCTTTAAAGCGGGGTGAAAGTTTGTTATGAAGTCTAAAGGATCGTGGTGTTGATGTTGAAGAGGTACATAGTGCAATGCATCGGATTACGCACCAGAATGTTTAGATATGGGACTCTTCTGGCGTAGAACGGGACTAGTAATGTTGTATGCTCAATGCTAATTCTGGTGTGGAGCTGGTCCGAGGTACTTCTTACGACCAATTTGGTTGTCGACTACTCCCTCCGTTTAGATGCATAAGTCATCTTAGGTTGTGCACCGCGACCAATGCGGGAGGGGCGAGGGGGACGAGAGAACTTAATATTTATTTGCTAATTAATAGCATTGCATGTCGTGTTACTAATTTTCATCTCCTTTTACAATGTTTATTTGTCGGGTAGGCGGGAAAGAAATTTTGCATATACTTCCGTACATAGAAAGTCCGAATGATAGATCGTTTTACCGTGATTTGTGGGGGGGGGGGGGGGGGGGGGGATTAACAGGGTCGGAATCAGAGCTGAAAGAGAGAAGTCGGTAAGTATGGCGTGGTAGCAATGCAGACCGACTGACCGAGGACTTGACAATCAATGAGACGAGGCTGCTATTTGCACGAGCGAAAGTCATCGCCCACAATGGACATGGCACTGCATGCGTGTATGGCCACCTTGGGTTATACTCCCGTTGGAGTATATACCAATATACGTGGATACACCCCTGTCCAGATGCCAGGTAAAAGTGTGTTCTGAAGTTTAGAATGTACATCACAGAGGAAATAATTAAAGGTAAAATGCGGGTTGATGAATGGGCTTTGCCTGAAGTGAGAATTGCTCCTGTTCCTAAAACTTGGCCTCACCCCTCTATTGAGTAAGTTGCTCTATCAGTTGATGGTTCTTTTTCAGTGGAATCTGGCGTGGCGTGACAGACAGGATTCTTCGACGATGTGATGGTTCACTTATTTTTACAGCATATCGGTTTATTTTCAATTGTAATGATTCACTGGAAGCTGAGATTCATGCAATCATGTAGGGGGTGGCGCTAACTGTACAACATTTCACTCTTTCGGTCATCGTTCAATCTGAATTAAGTGAGGCTTTGTCCTGTCTATCAGGGAACGGACTTGATCGTTCTGCCCGTGGTCATCTCGTGGCTGAAATTAAAGAGTTGTTGAGACACATGGAATTTATTCCTCAGAAGTTGAATAGAGATCAAAACAGAGTTGCTAATCATTTGGAAAATTATAGTCGTATAGATTGTACTAGGCTGTGTAGATGCACGTAGGACCACCATGTATTGAGGATCTTTTGCAATGTGGAATAAAACTCCTTTTTCCTGAAAAAAAAGAAGTCTAGAGGTTCGTGGTGCTGATGTTGAGGAGGTACATAGTTCAATGCATCGGATTACGCACCAGAATGTTTCGTGGTGCTGATGTTGAGACTCTTCCGAAGCCGCCACCCAATTAATGTTGTTTCGTTTTACTCCCCTCTCAGTTTAAAGCCGCCACCTAATCAATGTTGGTCTATTTATGTCCCTGTCGTGATTCCGTATTCACTGACTAGGCGGGAAAGAAATTCTGCATATATAGTCCGAATGGTAGATGGTTATGGGGGAGTACACAAGGATTTTGATCAAATGAAACTTGTTTGAATTAACAGGCCAAAATCAAAGCTGAAAGAGAGAAGTCAGTAAGTATGGAGTATGGGCGGCGTAGTAGCAATGCAGACCGACTGACCGAGGACTTGACAATTCAATTCATGAGACGGCTATCTGCACCAGAGAAAGTCATCGCCCACAATGGACATGGCACTGCATGCGTGCATGGCCACCTTGGGCTATATATACGTGGACACACCCCTGTCCAGATGCACGCAGAGCAGCATCGGCAACAAAAAATTCTTGTTCAGCTGCACTATTCCCAAGGCCAAACAGCCATGGCCGATCTCCTGTACCAATCCTTCCTACTCTTGGGCCTCGCCGTGGTGCTACTCCGGATCCTTAAACTCTCTCTCCAGCCGAAGGTGAGGAACCCGCCGGGCCCATGGAAGCTGCCTGTCATCGGCAGCATGCACCACCTCTTGAACGTGCTCCCGCACCGCGCCCTGAGGGACCTGGCCGGCGTACACGGCCCGCTCATGATGCTCCAGCTCGGGGGACCCCTCTCGTCGTCGTGTCGTCGAGGGAGATGGCTCGCGAGGTGCTCAGGACGCACGACGCCAACTTCGCCACCCGCCCCAGGCTCCTCGCTGGTGAGACCCTGATGTACGGCTGTTCCGACATCCTTTTCTCACCGTCCGGCACCTACTGGCGCAAGCTCCGGCAGCTCTGCGCCGCCGAGATACTGAGCGCGAACCGTGTCCGTTCCTTCAGGCACATTAGGGAGCAAGAGGTACGTCGGTATTCTCCAAATAATAACTCTTCATTTTGAACGATGTTAATTTCCTTTTGCTAATATATATAGGGTGTTCAAATTAGAGAATGAGTAGTCTACCTGTTTGTACATGTACAGGTGAGAAATCATGTAGAAAACATTCATGCCGCAGGGCCATCTACGCCGGTGGACGTCACCATGACTTTCTTCAACCTAACGATAAAAAAACGATCAGCATCGTCTCCCGCGCATCCTTCGGGAACAAGCATAGAAACGTCCAAGAGTTCCTATCGGCGATAAAATCCGGTGTCGCACTAGCCGGCGGCTTCAAGATCCCCGATCTCTTCCCGACATGGCGGTCCGTGCTGGCCAAGGTGACCGGCATGCGCCGCACCTTGGAGGATGTCCACATGACGTTGGACTCCACCTTAGAGGGGGTCATAGAAGAGAGGGAAGGCATCCGGAAGGACAGGGTCAAATCCGGTGCATCGTCGGACGTCGAGGAGAACCTGGTGGATGTTCTCATCGGACTGCAAGAGAAAGGTGGCATCGGTTTCCACCTTAACACAAACAGCATCAAGGGCGTCATACTTGACATGTTCGTGGCTGGAACTGGCACGTTGGCGTCATCACTGGATTGGGGTATGTCTGAGCTCATGCGGAACCCAAGGGTGATGGACAAGCTGCAGCGCGAGATCCGAGTGGCGTTCCGTGGCAGGGCGACCATCAATGAAGGCGACATCGAGGCCAGCGAGCTCCCATACCTGAAGCTTTTCATCAAGGAGAACCTCCGGCTACACCCGCCAGCGCCACTCCTGGTGCCCCGGGAGTGCGTCGAGGCCTGTGAGGTCGACGGATACCTGATTCCCGCGGGTTCGCGCCTTGTCGTAGATGCATGGGCTATTGGGAGAGATCCAAGGTATTGGGAGGACGCTGAAGAATTCAAGCCCGAGCGGTTTGAGGATAGCTCCGTCGATTTCACAGGGAGCAACTACGAGTTTCTGCCGTTTGGGGCTGGACGGAGGATGTGCCCGGGCATCTCCTACGGGCTCCCCGTCTTGCAAATGGCGCTTGTTCAACTCTGCTACCACTTTGACTGGTCCCTGCCTGAGGGCGTCACCGAGGTGGACAGGACGGACGGGGGTGGCCTCGGTCTGCGCCGCAAGTCGCCTCTCCGGCTCTGTGCCAAGTCGTTTGTCCCCGAGTCAGTGTATGAAGCATAACTAGCTAGCTAGCTAAGTTATTTGGCATCCCTCTGCTACTTTCCAGCACAACTTGTTGTGCTATGTATGGTGATTTTATGGATCAATAAAGTGTCAGATTTTTCTGCAAAGAATTAGTATTGTTACGCCAAACCCATGCGGAAATTCAATTAAATTATACTTAGTAAGCACAAGGTTCTTGCAAACGGCGGCCTTATAAGAATGTTCTTCTTTACAGCATTAGGGCCATAATTATGTTTGAATGTTGACAGGAGAGCTGTCAAATCCGTTGATCAGAAAGAGGTATTACAAGAACACCCATAAGGAGAAATGCACCACATAAAGGCGAGAGCCAAAAAAAAAAAGGATGCTCAGTTTATTTGAGGGAAACCGAATGGAAACCTAGACAGCGTGTAGCTAGACTAGGCCTAAGGCACCAAATTACATACAAAGTGTCGGAAGGCCAACACTCCATAACACACCCGGCCGAGCACTCGGACATTATAACCGCTACTGGAGTACACACCGAAAACCGTCATATTAGTGCGGGCTACCACGAGCATATCCGCAAACCTCGACGACACCAGAGAGGAACGATATGCCCGATAGAGCGAACCTATGCCTCTCCAATCCCACCAGGTTGACTCACACAATTCGTCGGGTGCTCCTTGTATGTGAAAGGTGTTCATGCTGCGCACCATCGTCGACGAAGCGACCGGACCCAAATAGGAAGCACCACCAACGACTCCACGCTCACTAAATCGCTGCCCGCTCCTGATCATCCACACGACCATTGAACTGATGCTACCATTACGAGACTTGACTCCAAGGCAATGCTTCCAACAAAGTAATGACGCCATGGGCACCACCATTAGGCATGGTTTTTACCAGGAGACAAGAACTCGAGGTCGGAAGAGGTGTTGAATCCCCTCATGGCGCCTTCAACAAGGGAAGCCACACCCGAAGGCATGAGACCGTTTTTACTACTCCCTCCGTCCTAAAATAAGTGTCTTAACTTCAGCACAACTTTATACTACTAAAATTAGTACAAAGTTGAGACATTTATTTTAAGACGGAAGGAGTACTGTGCATCATCATCATCAACCAAAAGAGCTACAAAGTACATGGAGAATCTTTCATCCAAAGGCACGGATTAGATTGCCTTACGTGAGCAACTTGATTGGCTTCATGATTACGTTCAAATTTATCTTGGGGATTTGGCATGCAATGTGAAATTGTTGCCGCCAATCACAAGGATGTTCCGCCTTTCTTCATAATTGTTATAACCTCCGTCCTATAAGAATTAAAAATTACTAGTATGTTGTGTGGAAGGGGTCCTCATCCTCGACAGCCCACGTTCACCTGTGGCCTTTGGCGGCGAGGAATCGCTTGTGGGATTTGCCCCAAGAAAATTTCTGAAGAATGTTGGACCTGAATAGACTCTTGGCCTCCGCCGAACCGAAACGTTAGATGTCCAAATAACCATGTTTTTTATGCTCATCTAGCGTGTCTGGTATACCAGGAATGCCATTACCCAGAGCATCTATAGTGTATTTGCTGAAGATGGTGGATTGATGCTTGGCTTCGAGGATGAGAATCCAAAGTTTAACCTTGTGTACTCGTCATCATCGGCGCACGTGCGGCAATTTCTTCTTGAAGGCATAATCTACGAGTTGTATATTTTTCTTTTTGATTTCGTCCATTAGTGGCTATCTGGTAGAGTTACTAGTGCGAGGCATGCGGCTCGGGGTTTCTTTTCGCTTTTTTCCGGGTCAATTTGTTCGTCTGCGGGATTTTGCACTCTTAATAATATATGGTTGTATGCATCGACCGATGCAGAGGCCGGGGGTTATCCTCGTTTTCAAAAAAAAACTACAACTGGACCCTTAAAACCTTTCCTATGCGTTCGGGCAAACGGTTTGGTCACTGCTCGTCAAAAAGGTCATATAACCAGAACCCTCAAACTGGTCCTATACAGTAGCGGCGCAAGGAGTCGGACCTAGTGATGTCAATGATGCATACTTAAGAAATATACTTATCCATTGCGTCCGTGCAAGTGGGGCTTGAATCCGGCCGGCTCAAGGCACGTGACCGCGGTGGAACTGAAGGCGACGAGCAGCAGCTGCAGGTATCAGTGCGCCCAACCGAACGACTTCTGGTTGGCGGCACAACCGCTGCAGTGGAGTCTCGTCCCTGCAACATCGGGCTCGGAGTCAGAGGTCAACCCTACCAGCCAGCACGGCCACGGATGTGCCGGATGGCCCGGCTACGTCAGCCTGTCCGCGGTCTTGAATTGGTGTACCACTATGCGAGGGAGAGGTTGTGCCACGCTGTGGAGGCCAAGTCGTACGCTGCAAGCCCGCGGTCTGCGGACATGCCCACGGGGTACAGGACCGAGGATGCCCTCCATGCACGCATCCCAGCGAAGCAGCAAGCCGAATAGCACGTGTCCTCGCACTGGAGCAAATCCTAACATTCTATGCCCTTGCACAGCTCCGACAGTAAGCAGATCTGACTCGACCCATATTGCTTCGACCGCTAATTCTGCGAGGAGGACGACTAGGGCATGGGCGAAGCTGGGCCCCGGGCACCCAGGGCCCAGGCCGGGGCGTGCAAAAATTTACAAGCTATAATTATATAGGTTTCTTTGCAGGACCGGGGCGTAGCCCAATAAAAAAGAAGGCCCAAAGCCTTGCTAGGTTGTCTTGCTGGAAACAAACGCACGCACGGGGCAACCCACCCCACCACGATCCAACTCATACGCACGAGAGAAGTCCTGAGCACGATCCACGGCAGAAGAGACGCAGCGCCAGCGCTGTTTTGCTGGAAAAAATGAGACGCAACCCTGGCGCGGCCGCCGCCGAGTCGCACGCAGCCAGGACGAGCGGCATGATCGATCTTGTCGGATTCGGAGTTCCGCAGACCCTTGAGAGGTTCGAACTCTGTGGTGCGTGCGAAGAACCCCCTCTTCCCGGTCTGCCTGCTCAATGATTCCATAGCCTAGCTCGACGAACCCGAGGCACAAGGGACACGGCATTTTATCCTGGTTCGGGCCACCTTGCGGTGTAATACCCTACTCCAGCTTTGTGGCGGATTGCCTCGAATGGGCTGAGGATGAACTAGTACAGTGTTAGAACAGCCTCGGGAGGTGAGGTGTTCTTGAACTCGATGAGCTGGTGGGGTGGTTTGGGTGGAATCGATCCGTCCCCCTCTATGGTGATGGCTAGGTCCCATATATAGTGGCCTTGGTCCTCTTCCCAAATGGCGCGAAGGGATACCACAATGGCCAAATTCAAAGGTAGACAACTAGTACAAGTTATCCTAACAAAAATAGTATTCGCCTGCAAAAGGCTCTGGTGGTGACGCTGCAGTGGGCTCCGCGATGACCTCCGTCCTGTCGTCCTGGCGGTCTTGGTCTCGTTGCATCGATATGGAAACCTTTAGTTGATTCCTCGGGACCCTGCGCCTGCACTTGCCTCCTTAGCACCATAGAGGAAACTGGTACGCTGCGCCCGCTGGCGCCCGCTTGGCCTTGGTCGTCGTGGCTCACGTCATGTGAACCTCACGAGGTGCACCTTGCGTTGATATCTTCGCTCCTCGGGAGCCAGCCTAGTGAGGCCGCCCCTCAGGGAGGTCTTGGTATCGTCCGCCTCGCGAGGCTTGGCCCCTCGCGAGGCTCTTGGGTCGTTGTTGCTGAAGCTAGGCCGTACCGAGCCGTCGACGGAGCCACAACATGGGCCGTAGGCAGGCAAGTCTGGGCACCCCCGTTTCCAGGACGCCGACAGTAGCCCTCAGGCCCAAGGCACTCTCGAACTTGGCTTTGGGGCGAAGCCGAAGGGCAAGGGCGGAGCGCTGCGGGCCACAACCGCCTGCGGCCTTGGTCGACGCGTGGCGATTGATAGGACGTGGGCGCCTCCGCTTCCCCACGCTGCCTCGACAACCGTTCGACTTGACGAGACTCTGCTGCATGCAAAGAAAAATCATCATCCCGTGCGATCGTGGAGGCCGGCGGTTGGCCTCCTCTTGGCTATAAATGAGGGGAGGGGCGAAGCCCCCTTTGCTTCATCTCCTTCTTCTCGCCGCCCGCTCTCTCTTCTTCCTCTCCGCCTCGCCGTCTTGTCGTAGTACCCATGGCGCCGACTAAGAGGTTCTCTGCCGCGGAAAAAGGGAAGGCTTGCCAGGAGGGGCCAGGCTCGCCACCGCCCAAGAGGGGGCGGGGCGGCCCCCGCAAGCACGCCGCGACCCCTATTGTGGCTCCTCGGGGGCGCGGGCGTACTCCTTCGGGGACCGGCGTCATCCTTGGTGGCCGTGATACGTCTCCAACGTATCTATAATTTTTGATTGCTCCAAGCTATATTATCTACTGTTTTGGACATTATTGGGCTTTATTATTCACTTTTATATTATTTTTGGGACTAACCTATTAACCGGAGGCCCAGCCCAGAATTGCTGTTTTTTGCCTATTTCAGAGTTTCGCGGAAAAAGGATATCAAACGGAATGAAACCTTCGGGGGCGTGATTTTTGGAACGAACAAGATCCAGGAGACTTGGACCCTACGTAAGAGAAGCTTCCAGGAGGCCACGAGATAGGGGGCACGCCTACCCCCCCCGACGGCGCGCCCTCCACCCTCGTGGGCCCCCTGTTGGTCCACCGACGTACTCCTTCCTCCTATATATACCTACGTACCCCCAAACGATCAGAACAGGAGCCAAAAACCTAATTCCACCGCCGCAACCTTCTGTACCCACGAGATCCCATCTTGGGGCCTGTTTCGGAGCTCCGTCGGAGGGGGCATCCATCACGGAGGGCTTCTACATCAACACCATAGCCTCTCCGATGAAGTGTGAGTAGTTTACCTCAGACCTTCGGGTCCATAGTTAGTAGCTAGATGGCTTCTTCTCTTTTTGGATCTCAATACAATGTTCTTCCCCTCTCTCGTGGAGATCTATTCGATGTAATCTTCTTTTTGCGGTGTGTTTGTTGAGACCGATGAATTGATGATTGCTCTCTAAACTTGCACCTTGCGGATTCTACTATTAAGAAACCTATGGAAAGAATTAATGATGTTCTTATTGTTTCAAATAGGAACTATGTGCCCCTAGATTTTATCGTTCTTGATATAGATTGCAATCCTTCATGTCCTATTATTCTTGGTAGACCTTTCCTTAGAACGATTGGTGCAATTATTGATATGAAGGAAGGGAATATTAGATTCCAATTTCCATTAAAGAAAGGCATGGAACACTTCCCTAGGAAGAAATAAAATTACCATATGAATCTATCATGAGAGCCACTTATGGATTGCCTACCAAAGATGGCAATACCTAGATCTATCCTTACTTTTAGGCCTAGCTAGGGGCGTTAAACGATAGCGCTTGTTGGGAGGCAACCCAATTTTATTTTTAGTTTTTTTGCTTTTTAGGAATAAATCTTTGTTCTAGCCTCTGGTTAGATGTGTTTTATGTTTTAATTAGTGTTTGTGCCAAGTTAAACCTATAGAATCTTCTTGGAAGATAGTTATTTGGTCTTGCTGTAATTTCCAGAAACTTTCTGTTCACGAAAACAATTGTTAAAAATCACCAGAACGTGATAAAATACTGATTCCAATTGCTGCTGATCAATAAACAAATTGCCTGGGTCGTACTATTTTGGCTGATTTTTTGGAGTTCTAGAAGTTTGCGTTAGTTACAGATTACTACAGACTGTTCTGTTTTTGACAGATTTTGTTTTCGTGTGTTGTTTGCTTATTTTGATGAATCTATGGCTAGTAAAATAGTTTATAAACCATAGAGAAGTTGGAATACAGTAGGTTTAACACCAATATAAATTAAGAATGAGTTCATTACAGTACCTTGAAGTGGTCTTTTGTTTTCTTTCGCTAACGGAGCTCACGAGATTTTCTGCTAAGTTTTGTGTTGTGAAGTTTTCAAGTTTTGGGTGAAAGATTTGATGGATTATGGAACAAGGAGTGGCAAGAGGCTAAGCTTGGGGATGCCCATGGCACCCCCAAGATGATATAAGGACACCAAAAAGCCAAAGCTTGGGGATGCCCCGGAAGGCATCCCCTCTTTCGTCTACTTCCATCGATAACTTTACTTGCAGCTATATTTTTATTCACCACATGATATGTGTTTTGCTTGGAGCGTCTTGTATGATTTGAGTCTTTGATTTTTAGTTCACCACAATCATCCTTGCTGTACACACCTTTTGAGAGAGCCATACATGATTTGGAAATTATTAGAATACTCTATGTGCTTCACTTATATGTTTTGAGTTATATAGTTTTGCTCTAGTACTTCACTTATATCTTTTAGAGCACGGTGGTGGATTTGTTTTATAGAAACTATTGATCTCTCATGCTTCACTTAGATTATTTTGAGAGTCTTAAATAGCATGGTAATTTGCTTAAATAATCTTAATATGCTAGGTATTCAAGATTAGTAAAAACTTTCTTATGAGTGTGTTGAATACTAAGGGAAGTTTGATGCTTGATGATTGTTTTGAGATATGGAGGTAATAATATCAAAGTCGTGCTAGTTGAGTAGTTGTGAATTTCAGAAATGCTTGTGTTAAAGTTTGCAAGTCCCGTAGCATGCACGTATGGTAAACGTTATGTAACAAATTTGAAACATGAGGTGTTCTTTGATTGTCCTCCTTATGAGTGGCGGTCGGGGACGAGCGATGGTCTTTTCCTACCAATCTATCCCCCTAGGAGCATGCGCGTAGTGCTTGGTTTTTGATGACTTGTAGATTTTTGCAATAAGTATGTGAGTTCTTTATGACTAATGTTGAGTCCATGGATTATACGCACTCTCACCCTTCCATCATTGCTAGCCTCTTCGGTACCGTGCATTGCCCTTTGTCACATTGAGAGTTCGTGCAAACTTCGCCGGTGCATCCAAACCCCGTGATATGATACACTCTTTCACACATAAACCTCCTTATATCTTCCTCAAAACAGCCACCATACCTACCTATTATGGCATTTCCATAGCCATTTCGAGATATATTGCCATGCAACTTTCCACCATTCCGTTTATCATGACACGTCCATCATTGTCATATTACTTAGCATGATCATGTAGTTGACATAGTATTTGTGGCAAAGCCACCATTCATAATTCTTTCATACATGTCACTCTTGGTTCATTGCATATCCCGGTACACCGCCGGAGGCATTCATATAGAGTCACACTTTGTTCTAGTATCGAGTTGTAATCATTGAGTTGTAAATAAATAGAAGTTTGATGATCATCATTTTCTAGAGCATTGTCCCAAGTGAGGAATAAAAAAAGAGAAAGTCCATAAAAAAGAGAAGGCCCAAAAAAATGAGAGAAAAAGAGAGAAGGGACAATGTTACTATCCTTTGCCACACTTGTGCTTCAAAGTAGCACCATAATCTTCATGATAGAGAGTCTCTTGTTTTGTCACTTTCATATACTAGTGGGAATATTTCATTATAGAACTTGGCTTGTATATTCCAACAATGGGCCTCCTCAAGTGCCCTAGGTCTTCGTGAGCAAGCAAGTTGGATGCACACCCACTTAGTTTCTTTTGTTGAGCTTTCATACATTTATAGCTCTAGTGCATCCGTTGCATGGCAATCCCTACTCCTTGCATTAACATCAATCGATGGGCATCTCCATAGCTCATTGATTAGCCTCGTTGATGTGAGACTTTCTCCTTTTTGTCTTCTCCACATAACCCCCATCATCATATTCAATTCCACCCATAGTGCTATGTCCATGGCTCGCGCTCATTTATTGCGTGAAGGTTTATAAGTTTGAGATCACTAAAGTATGAAACAATTGCTTGGCTTGTCATCGGGGTTGTGCATGATGAGAGCATTCTTGTGTGACGAAAATGGAGCATGACTATACTATATGATTTTGTAGGGATGAACTTTCTTTTGCCATGTTATTTTGAGAAGACATAATTGCTTAGTTAGTATGCTTGAAGTATTATTATTTTTATGTCAATATGAACTTTTATCTTGAATCTTTCGGATTTTAATATTAATACCACAATTAAGAAGAATTACATTGAAATTATGCCTAGTAGCACTGTGCATCAAAAATTCTGTTTTTATCATTTACCTACTCGAGGACGGGCAGGAATTAAGCTTGGGGATGCTTGATACGTCTCCAACGTATATATAATTTTTAATTGCCCCATGCTATATTATCTACTGTTTTGGACATTATTGGGCTTTATTATTCACTTTTATATTATTTTTGGGACTAACCTATTAACCGGAGGCCCAGCCCAGAATTGCTGTTTTTAGCCTATTTCAGAGATTCGCAGAAAAAGAATATCAAACGGAGTCCAAACGGAATGAAACCTTCGGGAGCGTGATTTTTGGAACGAACAAGATCCAAGAGACTTGGACCCTACGTAAGAGAAGCTTCCAGGAGGCCACGAGGTAGGGGGCACGGCTACCCCCCCAGGGCGCGCCCTCCACCCTCGTGGGCCCCCTGTTGCTCCACCGTCGTACTCCTTCCTCCTATATGTACCTCCGTACCCCCAAATGATCAGAACAGGAGCCAAAAACCTAATTCCACCGCCGCAACCTTCTGTACCCACGAGATCCCATCTTGGGGCCTGTTCCGGAGCTCCATCGGAGGGGGCATCCATCATGGAGGGCTTCTACATCAACACCATAGCCTCTCCGATGAAGTGTGAGTAGTTTACCTCAGACCTTCGGGTCCATAGTTAGTAGCTAGATGGCTTCTTCTCTCTTTTTGGATCTCAATACAATGTTCTCCCCCTCTCTCGTGGAGATCTATTCGATGTAATCTTCTTTTTGCGGTGTGTTCGTTGAGACCGATGAATTGTGGGTTTATGATCAAGTTTATCTATGAACAATATTTGAATCTTCTCTGAATTCTTTTATGTATGATTGGTTATCTTTGCAAGTCTCTTCGAATTATCAGTTTGGTTTGGCCTACTAGATTGATCTTTCTTGCAATGGGAGAAGTGCTTAGCTTTGGGTTCAATCTTGCGGTGTCCTTTCCCAGTGACAGTAAGGGCAGCAAGGCACGTATTGTATTGTTGCCATCGAGGATAACAAGATGGGGTTTTTATCATATTGCATGAATTTATCCCTCTACATCATGTCATCTTGCTTAAGGCGTTACTCTGTTTTCATGAACTTAATACTCTAGATGCAAGCTGGATAGCGGTCGATGAGTGGAGTAATAGTAGTAGATGCAGGCAGGAGTCGGTCTACTTGTCTTGGACGTGATGCCTATATACATGATCATACCTAGATATTCTCATAACTATGCTCAATTCTGTCAATTGCTCAACAGTAATTCGTTCACCCACCATAAAATACTTATGCTCTTGAGAGAAGCCACTAGTGAAACCTATGGCCCCCGGGTCTATCTTCATCATATTAATCTTCCAACACTTAGTTATTTCTTTTTCTTTTTACTTTGCTTTTATTTTACCTTGCATCTTTATCATAAAAATACCAAAAATATTATCCTATCATATCTATCAGATCTCACTCTCGTAAGTGACCATGAAGGGATTGACAACCCCTTATCGCGTTGGTTGCGAGGATTTATTTGCTTTGTGTAGGTACGAGGGACTCGCGCGTAGCCTCCTACTGGATTGATACCTTGGTTCTCAAAAACTGAGGGAAATACTTACGCTACTTTGCTGCATCACCCTTTCCTCTTCAAGGGAAAACCAACGCAGTGCTCAAGAGGTAGCAGGCCGCAGCGGTGTTTCCTCTCGTGGCGGGAGCCGCCCAGGGCGGGGCAGCCCCTGCGCCGAGGGAAGGCGCGCCATGGTTGCCCGGCCTCCCCGGCCGCACTTCCATTCGGCGAAGGTGCTCCCGGAGTTCGTCGTGTGATCAAAGAGGCCGGCCGGCACCTGGCTCCAGCTCCCGTGCTCCTTTGTCGGCGAGCTGCCAGCCACGGGTCTCAGCGGCCTCTGGCTGCAGGCTGATGGCTGCTGCAGCAAGGCCTCGTGGGCCGCGGTGGAGGTCTCCGCCACGGGCAACGTGGCCCTGGCCCGCGGCTGGCAGGCGTTCGCACGCACGCGCGGCTTGGGCAGGAGGTGCACCCTCCACTTCAAGTACGATGGCGTTGCGACCCTCTTCGTGAGGGTGTTTGGGGAAGACGGTCGCCGCGCGGGGTGTTGCCCCGAGGACAGCGGCGGGGACGATGAGCTTGGCCTTGACGACGGCCGTGACGACGCTGAGGGTGAGCTAGCCCTTGGAGACGGCCGTGGTTCGCCCAGCGGCGGCGGCTCCTCCTCCATCGAGAGCACCAGCAGTGACGGTTACGACCACCCGCCACACCGTCGGGCTCGCTTTGAGGGCGGTGGTGGGTCATCCCGCCGCCATGCTCCGGTGAAGCGTGAGGAAGGCTCGGACTGAGCCGGGTCCGGGAGGCCCTTGGAGCCAGGCCTCGTGAGCTGCTGCGGGTGAGCGAGCCGCTTTTGTTTAACCTTTCCTTTCTTCCTGCATTTGAAAAAAGAGTATGGGGCCCTGCAGGGGCGTGTAATGAACTATGGTATTTATGCTTCTATGCTATGTTTATTGTTCCGATGTTATGCTGGAGTGCCCAGGCTCCAAATGGGTAAGGTAGGATAACTTAGCTTGATACACTCACAGTGGCTTCCCTCCTCGCGAGAGCGCGCGCTTCATTACCTGGTGAGGCCCTCCTTGCCGGCGACTTGAGAATCATCGACCTCAGGGGGCATCATGAAGCAGCGGAGTTGTTAGAAAACTTTGTCGGGTGCCTTATTCTTCCTCGCGCGAGCCCTTAGACATGAGCCAGCCACGGCTTAGTGCACCGCATCGCAGTACCCGGGGGGGCACGGACTTCAAGAGGGTGCGTAGACCACGAGCTTACTCGAGGGCGTCTCGCAAGGATAGTAAAAGCCAAAGCTCTGGGGGAGCAGGGCTATGGAGAAGTGTGTTTGCGGCGCGGGGCGAGCCCATCGCACGCACGCACCTGCCCAGCCCCCGCGCGCGAGACGCGCGAGGAAGAGCGACGGGCAACTACCGCTCCTTCTGGACCCAAACCAAGATGCAAGGGAAAAGATGAAGGGGAAAGCCGGCTTTGACAACTGAGAATGTGAGAACTCTAAATTTCGTTAAAAGCATCACAAACCAACTACAGAAAGCAAGCAAATGAACAGCCGCGTTCGGCACCTAGTCTAGTCTTCTCACCAGCGTGGAGCTAAGTGCTGCCACTAGGACGTGGGAGGGGGGCCCTGAGGCCCGAGGGCGGCTCTCCGGAGACTCCGGGGCATGTACAACCCCACTCATTATTACATGAGAGTGTCACGAGCAGAGACTTTCATAGGCACTAGGCCTTGCTTCATGGGTAAAACTTCCGGAGGTGCTGGATGTTCAAGGCGTTCTGGATGGGGATCCTGTCCTGCGTCTCCAGGCGCGCGGCGCCAGGCTTGGAGACGCGGGCGACCCTAAACGGGCCCTCCCACATGGGTGAAAGCTTATGCAGCCCTTCCCTGGAGAGCACCCGCCATAGGACGAGATCGCCCACCTCGAGCATCCTGGAGCGGACGCTACGGCAGTGATACCGCTGCATCGCCTGCTGGTACCTTGCCGCTCGGAGCGAGGCTTGACGGCGGCGTTCCTCCCCCAGCACGAGGTCCATCCCCCGCGTGGCGTCCTGGCGTGCCTCGTAAAATGCCAAGACCCGCGCGGAGCGATGCCTGACCTCATGTGGGAGAACCGCTTCAGCTCCGTAGACGAGGAAGAATGGAGTTTCACCGGTCGGTTTGGTCACGGTGGTGCGGATGGACCACAGCACGGACTGGAGCTCGTCCAGCCAGCCCCTGCCTCAGGCTTCGAGCTTCTTGAAAGTCCTTGCTTTGAGGCCCCTTAGGACCTCTGCGTTTGCACGCTCGGCTTGGCCGTTGCTCCTAGGGTGCGCCACTGAGGCGTAGCATATCTGCGTTCCAAGGTTAGCACAATACGTTTTGAAGAGATTGCTAGTAAACTACAAGCCGTTGTCGGTGATGATGCGATTAGGGACTCCGAACCGGCTCACGAGGCCCTTGATGAACTTGACCGCCGAGCCGGCCGGGATGGTACGAACTGGTTCCACCTCTGCCCACTTGGTGAACTTGTCGATGGCGACATAGAGGTAGTGGTAGCCCCCGGGCGCTCGAGGGAACGGACCCAAGATGTCCAGCCCCCAAACCGCAAACGGCCACGAGAGCGGGATAGTCTGGAGGCCTTGAGCAGGCTGGTAGATTTGCTTGGCATGGAACTGGCACGCTTCACAGGACTTCACACGCTCAGTTGCGTCGTTGAGTGCCGTGGGCCAGTAGAATCCGCTGCGGAATGCCTTGCCTACCAAGGTGCGTGATGACGAGTGATGTCCGCAGTCTCCGCCGTGTATGTCGGTTAACAGCTCGCACCCCTGCTCCCTGGAGATGCACCGCAAGGAAACATCGTTTGGTCGATTTTGGTATAGCTCACCTAAAAGGATCGAGAAGAGTTGTCTAGAGGGGGGTGAATAGACTCTAAGAAGAAAAGTTGCAGTTTTTAATTTCCTTAAGTTGATGTGGAGTTTGGCACAAGTTTAAACATTCACAATACATATCAAGCAAGCATGACAAGAGTATATGAGCAGCGGAAAGTAAAGCATGCAAGTTGCAAGAATGTAAGGGATGAGATTGGAGTGTGCAAACGCAATTTGGAGACACGGAGATTTTTTATCCGTGGTTCCGATAGGTGGTGCTATCGTACATCCACGTTGATGGAGACTTCAACCCACGAAGGGTAACGGTTGCGCGAGTCCACGGAGGGCTCCACCCACGAAGGGTCCACGAAGAAGCAACCTTGTCTATCCCATCATGGCCGTCGCCCACGAAGGACTTGCCTCACTCGGGTTGATCTTCACGAAGTAGGCGATCTCCTTGCCCTTACAAACTCCTTGGTTCAACTCCACAATCTTGACGGAGGCTCCCAAGTGACACCTAGCCAATCTAGGAGACACCACTCTCCAAGAGGTAACAAATGGTGTGTTGATGATGAACTCCTTGCTCTTGTGCTTCAAATGATAGTCTCCCCAACACTCAACTCTCTCTCATAGGATTGGATTTGGTGGAAAGATGACTTGAGTGGAAAGCAACTTGGGGAAGGCTAGAGATCAAGATTTATGTGGTTGGAATGGAATATCTTGACCTCAACACAAGTGTAGGTGGTTCTCTCTCAGAAAATATATGTTGGAAGTGTAGGCATGTTTTGATTGCTCTCTCCACGAATGAAGAGTGGGTGGAGGGGTATATATAGCCTCCACACAAAATCTAACCGTTACACACAATTTACCAAACTCGGTCATACCGATTTAGTTCATAATGTGACCATTAGGGTTTTCGGTCGGACCGACACATCAACTCGGTGAGACCGCTTTCGTTAGGGTTAGGGAATAACGTAATCTCGGTGAGACCGATTACACAAACTCGGTGAGACCGATTTTGGTAATAGACAACCAAAGAGTTGGTCAGGCAAACTCGGTGGGACCGATTCGCTCATCTCGGTTGGACCGAAACGTTACGAAAGGGTGACAGAGAGTTTGCATTGCAATCTCGGTGGGACCGATTGCATATTTCAGTGAGACCGAAGTTATTGCAATAGGCAACAGAGAGTTTGCAATCCCATCTCGGTGATACCGAGATCCCTATCGGTGAGACCGAATTGATTAGGGTTTCTGGTGTTGGAAATATGCCCTAGAGGCAATAATAAAATGGTTATTATTATATTTCCTTGTTCATGATAATTTTCTATTGTTCATGCTATAATTGTGTTATCCGGAAATCGTAATACATGTGTGAATACATAGACCACAACATGTCCCTAGTGAGCCTCTAGTTGACTAGTTCGTTGATCAACAGATAGTCATGGTTTCCTGACTATGGACATTGGATGTCATTGATAACGGGATCACATCATTAGGAGAATGATGTGATGGACAAGACCCAATCCTAAGCATAGCACAAAGATCGTGTAGTTCGTTTGCTAGAGCTTTTCCAATGTCAAGTATATTTTCCTTAGACCATGAGATCGTGTAACTCCCAGATGCCGTAGGAGTGCTTTGGGTGTACCAAACGTCACAACGTAACTGGGTGACTATAAAGGTACACTACAGGTATCTCTGAAAGTGTCTGTTGGGTTGACACGGATCGAGACTGGGATTTGTCACTCCGTATGACGGAGAGGTATCTCTGGGCCCACTCAGTAATGCATCATCATAATGAGCTCAATGTGACTAAGGAGTTAGCCACAGGATCATGCATTACGGTACGAGTAAAGAGACTTCCCGGTAACGAGATTGAAAAAGGTATTGGGATATCGACGATCGAATCTCGGGCAAGTAACATACCGATTGACAAAGGGAATTGTATACGGGATTGATTGAATCCTCGACATCGTGGCTCATCTGATGAGATCATCGTGGAACATGTGGGAGCCAACATGGGTATCCAGATCCCGCTGTTGGTTATTAACCGGAGAGTCGTCTCGGTCATGTCTGCATGTCTCCCGAACCCGTAGGGTCTACACACTTAAGGTTCGGTGACGCTAGGGTTGTAGAGATATTAGTATGCGGTAACCCGAAAGTTGTTCGGAGTCCCGGATGAGATCCCGGACGTCACGAGGAGTTCCGGAATGGTCCGGAGGTGAAGAATTATATATAGGAAGTCAAGTTTCGGCCACCGGGAAAGTTTCGGGGGTTACCGGTGTTGTACCGAGACCACCGGAAGGGTCCCGGGGGTCCACCGGGTGGGGCCACCTATCCCGGAGGGCCCCATGGGCTGAAGTGGGAGGGGAACCAGCCCCTGGTGGGCTGGTGCGCCCCCCCTTGGGCCTCCCCCTACGCCTAGGGTTGGAAACCCTAGGGGTGGGGGCGCCCCCCCCCCCCCACTTGGCTTGGGGGGAAGCCACCCCTTGGCCGCCGCCCCCCTGGAGATTGGATCTCCCAGGGGCCGCCGCCCCCCCAGGGCCCCTATATATAGTGGGGGGAGGGAGGGCAGCAGCACCACAGCCCCTGGCGCCTCCCTCTCCCTCCCGTGACACCTCTCCCTCCCGCTTGCGCTTGGCGAAGCCCTGTCGGGATCCCCGCTACTTCCACCACCACGCCGTCGTGCTGCTGGATCTCCATCAACCTCTCCTTCCCCCTTGCTGGATCAAGAAGGAGGAGACGTCGCTGCTCCGTACGTGTGTTGAACGCGGAGGTGCCGTCCGTTCGGCGCTCGGTCATCGGTGATTTGGATCACGACGAGTACGACTCCATCAACCCCGTTCACTTGAACGCTTCCGCTCGCGATGTACAAGGGTATGTAGATGCACTCCTCTCTCTCGTTGCTAGATGACTCCATAGATTCATCTTGGTGATGCGTAGAAAATTTTAAATTTCTGCTACGATCCCCAACAGTGGCATCATGAGCCAGGCCTATGTGTAGTTTCTATGCACGAGTAGAACACAAACTTGTTGTGGGCGTAGATGTTGTCAATTTTCTTGCGACTACTAGTCTTATCTTGTTTCGGCGGCATTGTGGGATGAAGCGGCCTGGACCGACCTTACACGTACGCTTACGTGAGACAGGTTCCACTGACTGACATGCACTAGTTGCATAAGGTGGCTAGTGGGTGTCTGTCTCTCCCACTTTAGTCGGAACAGATTCGATGAAAAGGGTCCTTATGAAGGGTAAATAGAAATTGGCATATCACGTTGTGGTTTTGGCGTAGGTAAGAAACGTTCTTGCTAAGAAACCTATAGCAGCCACGTAAAAACTTGCAACAACAATTAGAGGACGTCTAACTTGTTTTTGCAGCATATGCCTTGTGATGTGATATGGCCAAAAGGATGTGATGAATGAAATATATGTGATGTATGAGATTGATCATGTTCTTGTAATAGGAATCACGACTTGCATGTTGATGAGTATGACAACCGGCAGGAGCCATAGGAGTTGTCTTTATTTTTTGTATGACCTGCGTGTCATTGAATAACGCCATGTAAATTACTTTACTTTATTGCTTAACGTGTTAGCCATAGAAGTAGAAGAAATCGTTGGCGTGACAACTTCATGAAGACACGATGATGGAGATCATGATGATGGAGATCATGGTGTCATGCCGGTGACGAAGATGATCATGGCGCCCCGAAGATGGAGATCAAAAGGAGCAAAATGATATTGGCCATATCATGTCACTATTTGATTGCATGTGATGTTTATGATGTTTTACATCTTATTTGCTTAGAACGACGGTATCTTAAATAAGATGATCCCTCGCAATAATTTCAAGAAAGTGTTCCCCCTAACTGTGCACCATTGCGAAGGTTCGTTGTTTCGAAGCACCACGTGATGATCGGGTGTGATAGATTCTAACGTTCGCATACAACGGGTGTTGACGAGCCTAGCATGTACAGACATGGCCTCGGAACACACGCAATACACTTAGGTTGACTTGACGAGCCTAGCATGTACAGACATGGCCTCGGAACACGGAAGACCGAAAGGTCGAGCATGAGTCGTATAGAAGTTACGATCAACATGAAGATGTTCACCGATGTTGACTAGTCCGTCTCACGTGATGATCGGACACGGCCTAGTTGACTCGGATCATGTTTCACTTAGATGACTAGAGGGATGTCTATCTGAGTGGGAGTTCATTGAATAATTTGATTAGAACTTAATTATGAACTTAGTCTAAAATCTTTACAATATGTCTTGTAGATCAAATGGCCCACGTTGCCCTCAACTTCAACGCGTTCCTAGAGAAAACCAAGCTGAAAGATGATGGCAGCAACTATACGGACTGGGTCCGGAACCTGAGGATCATCCTCATAGCTGCCAAGAAAGATTATGTCCTAGAAGCACCGCTAGGTGACGCACCCATCCCAGAGAACCAAGACGTTATGAACGCTTGGCAATCACGTGCTGATGATTACTCCCTCGTTCAGTGCGGCATGCTTTACAGCTTAGAACCGGGGCTCCAAAAGCGTTTTGAGAAACACGGAGCATATGAGATGTTCGAAGAGCTGAAAATGGTTTTCCAAGCTCATGCCCGAGTCGAGAGATATGAAGTCTCCGACAAGTTCTTCAGTTGTAAAATGGAGGAAAATAGTTCTGTCAGTGAGCACATACTCAAAATGTCTGGGTTACACAACCGCTTGTCTCAGCTGGGAGTTAATCTCCCAGATGACGCGGTCATTGACAGAATCCTTCAGTCGCTTCCACCGAGCTACAAGAGCTTTGTGATGAACTTCAATATGCAGGGGATGGAAAAGACCATTCCTGAGGTATATTCAATGCTGAAATCAGCGGAGGTGGAGATCAAAAAGGAACATCAAGTGTTGATGGTGAATAAAACCACTAAGTTCAAGAAAGGCAAGGGTAAGAAAAACTTCAAGAAAGACGGCAAGGGAGTTGCCGCGCCCGGTAAGCCAGTTGCCGGGAAGAAGCCAAGGAATGGACCCAAGCCTGAGACTGAGTGCTTTTATTGCAAGGGAAGTGGTCACTGGAAGCGGAACTGCCCCAAATACTTAGCGGACAAGAAGGCCGGCAACACCAAAGGTATATGTGATATACATGTAATTGATGTGTACCTTACCAGTACTCGTAGTAGCTCCTGGGTATTTGATACCGGTGCGGTTGCTCATATTTGTAACTCAAAACAGGAGCTGCGGAATAAGCGGAGACTGGCGAAGGACGAGGTGACGATGCGCGTCGGGAATGGTTCCAAGGTCGATGTGATCGCCGTCGGCACGCTACCTCTACATTTACCTACGGGATTAGTTTTAAACCTCAATAATTGTTATTTAGTGCCAGCTTTGAGCATGAACATTGTATCAGGATCTCGTTTAATGCGAGATGGCTACTCATTTAAATCCGAGAATAATGGTTGTTCTATTTATATGAGAGATATGTTTTATGGTCATGCCCCGCTGGTCAATGGTTTATTCTTAATGAATCTCGAACGTGATGTTACACATATTCATAGTGTGAATACCAAAAGATGTAAAGTTGATAACGATAGTCCCACATACTTGTGGCACTGCCGCCTTGGTCACATTGGTGTCAAGCGCATGAAGAAGCTCCATGCAGATGGACTTTTGGAGTCTCTTGATTACGAATATTTGACACGTGCGAACCATGCCTCAGGGGTAAGATGACCAAGACTCCGTTCTCCGGAACAATGGAGCGAGCAACCAACTTATTGGAAATCATACATACCGATGTGTGCGGTCCAATGAGTGTTGAGGCTCGCGGTGGCTATCGTTATGTTCTCACTCTCACTGATGACTTGAGTAGATATGGGTATGTCTAACTAATGAAACACAAGTCTGAGACCTTTGAAAAGTTCAAGGAATTTCAGAGTGAGGTTGAGAATCAACGTGACGGGAAAATAAAGTTCTTACGATCAGATCGTGGAGGGGAATATTTGAGTCACGAATTTGGCACACACTTAAGGAAATGTGGAATAGTTTCACAACTCACGCCGCCTGGAACACCTCAGCGAAATGGTGTGTCCGAACGTCGTAATCGCACTCTATTGGATATGGTGCGATCTATGATGTCTCTTACCGATCTACCGCTCTCATTTTGGGGCTATGCTTTAGGGACTGCCGCATTCACTTTAAATAGGGCTCCGTCGAAATCCGTTGAGACGACACCGTATGAATTATGGTTTGGGAAGAAACCTAAGCTGTCGTTTCTGAAAGTTTGGGGATGCGATGCTTATGTCAAGAAACTTCAACCTGAAAAGCTCGAACCCAAATCGGAAAAATGCGTCTTCATAGGATACCCTAAGGAAACTATTGGGTATACCTTCTACCTCAGATCCGAAGGCAAGATCTTCGTTGCCAAGAACGGGTCCTTTCTGGAGAAAGAGTTTCTCTCGAAAGAAATAAGTGGGAGGAAAGTGGAACTTGATGAGGTGATAGTCACCCCTTCCGAACCGGAAAGTAGCGCAGCGCGGGAAGATGTTCCTGTGGTACCTACACCGACTGGGGAGGAAGCTAATGATGATGATCATGAAGCTTCGGATCAAGTTACTGCTGAACTTCGTAGGTCCACAAGGACACGTTCCGCACCAGAGTGGTACGGCAACCCTGTCCTGGAAATCATGTTGTTAGACAAGGTGAACCTTCGAACTATGAAGAAGCAATGCCGGGCCCAGATTCCGACAAATGGCTAGAAGCCATGAAATCCGAGATAGGATCCATGTATGAAAACGAAGTATGGACTTTGACTGACTTGCCCGATTATCGGCGAGCCATAGAAAATAAATGGACCTTTAAGAAGAAGACATACGCGGATGGTAATGTGACCATCTATAAGGCTCGACTTGTCGCTAAGGGTTATCGACAAGTTCAAGGGGTTGACTACGATGAGACTTTCTCACCCGTAGCGAAGCTGAAGTCCGTCCGAATCATGTTAGCAATTGCCGCATTCTATGATTATGAGATATGGCAAATGGACGTCAAAACGGCATTCGGCTTCCTTAAGGAAGAATTGTATATGATGCAGCCGGAAGGTTTTGTCGATCCTAAGAATGCTGACAAAGTATGCAAGCTCCAGCGCTCAATCTATGGGCTGGTGCAAGCATCTCGGAGTTGGAACATTCGCTTTGATGAGATGATCAAAGCGTTTGGGTTTACACAGAATTATGGAGAAGCCTGTGTTTACAAGAAAGTGAGTGGGAGCTCTGTAGCATTTCTCATATTATATGTGGATGACATACTATTGATGGGAAATGATATAGAATTCTAAAGTATAAAGGCCTACTTGAATAAGTGTTTTTCAATGAAGGACCTTGGAGAAGCTGCTTATATATTAGGCATCAAGATCTATAGAGATAGATCAAGACGCCTCATTGGTCTTTCACAAAGTACGTACCTTGACAAGATATTGAAGAAGTTCAATATGGATCTGTCCAAGAAGGGGTTCTTGCCTGTATTGCAAGGTGTGCAATTGAGCACGGCTCAATGCCCGACCACGACAGAAGATAGAGAAAAGATGAGTGTCATCCCCTATGCCTCGGCCATAGGGTCTATTATGTATGCCATGCTGTGTACCAGACGTGATGTAAACCTTGCCGTAAGTTTGGTAGGAAGGTACCAAAGTAATCCTGGCATGGAACACTGGACAGCAGTTAAGAATATCCTGAAGTACCTGAAAAGGACTAAGGATATGTTTCTCGTATATGGAGGTGATGAAGAGCTCGTCGTAAAGGGTTACGTCGATGCTAGCTTCGACACAGATCTGGATGACTCTAAGTCACAAACCGGATACGTGTATATTTTGAATGGAGGGGCAGTAAGCTGGTGCAGTTGCAAGCAAAGCATCGTGGCGGGATCTACATGTGAAGCGGAGTACATGGCGGCCTCAGAGGCAACACAAGAAGCAATCTGGATAAAGGAGTTCATTACCGACCTAGGGGTGATTCCCAATGCGTCGGGCCCGATGACTCTCTTCTGTGACAACACTGGAGCTATTGCCCTTGCCAAGAAGCCCAGGTTTCACAGGAAGACCAGGCATATCAAGCGTCGCTTCAACTCCATTCGTGAAAGTGTTCAAAATGGAGACATAGATATTTGTAAAGTACATACGGACCTGAATGTAGCAGATCCGTTGACTAAACCTCTCCCTAGAGCAAAACATGATCAACACCAGAACTCTATGGGTGTTTGATTCATCACAATGTAACTAGATTATTGACTCTAGTGCAAGTGGGAGACTGTTGGAAATATGCCCTAGAGGCAATAATAAAATGGTTATTATTATATTTCCTTGTTCATGATAATTGTCTATTGTTCATGCTATAATTGTGTTATCCGGAAATCGTAATACATGTGTGAATACATAGACCACAACATGTCCCTAGTGAGCCTCTAGTTGACTAGCTCGTTGATCAACAAATAGTCATGGTTTCCTGACTATGGACATTGGATGTCATTGATAACGGGATCACATCATTAGGAGAATGATGTGATGGACAAGACCCAATCCTAAGCATAGCACAAAGATCGTGTAGTTCGTTTGCTAGAGCTTTTCCAATGTCAAGTATCTTTATCTTAGACCATGAGATCGTGTAACTCCCGGATGCCGTAGGAGTGTTTTGGGTGTACCAAACGTCACAACGTAACTGGGTGACTATAAAGGTACACTACAGGTATCTCTGAAAGTGTCTGTTGGGTTGACACGGATCGAGACTGGGATTTGTCACTCCGTATGACGGAGAGGTATCTCTGGGCCCACTCGGTAATGCATCATCATAATGAGCTCAATGTGACTAAGGAGTTAGCCACGGGATCATGCATTACGGTACGAGTAAAGAGACTTGCCGGTAACGAGATTGAACAAGGTATTGGGATACCAACGATCGAATCTCGGGCAAGTAACATACCGATTGACAAAGGGAATTGTATACGGGATTGATTGAATCCTCGACATCGTGGTTCATCCAATGAGATCATCATGGAACATGTGGGAGCCAACATGGGTATCCAGATCCCGCTATTGGTTATTGACCGGAGAGTCGTCTCGGTCATGTCTGCATGTCTCCCGAACCCGTAGGGTCTACACACTTAAGGTTCGGTGACGCTAGGCTTGTAGAGATATTAGTATGCGGTAACCCGAAAGTTGTTCGGAGTCCCGGATGAGATCCCGGACGTCACGAGGAGTTCCGGAATGGTCCGGAGGTGAAGAATTATATATAGGAAGTCAAGTTTCGGCCACCGGGAAAGTTTCGGGGGTTACCGGTGTTGTACCGAGACCACCGGAAGGGTCCCGGGGGTCCACCGGGTGGGGCCACCTATCCCGGAGGGCCCCATGGGCTGAAGTGGGAGGGGAACCAGCCCCTGGTGGGCTGGTGCGCCCCCCTTGGGCCTCCCCCTGCGCCTAGGGTTGGAAACCCTAGGGGTCATGGCGCCCCCCACTTGGCTTGGGGGGGGGGGGGGGGGGAAGCCACCCCTTGGCCGCCGCCCCCCTGGAGATTGGATCTCCCAGGGGCCGGCGCCCCCCCAGGGCCCCTATATATAGTGGGGGGAGGGAGGGCAGAAGCACCACAGCCCTTGGCGCCTCCCTCTCCCTCCCGTGACACCTCTCCCTCCCGCTTGCGCTTGGCGAAGCCCTGCCGGGATCCCCGCTACTTCCACCACCACGCCGTCGTGCTGCTGGATCTCCATCAACCTCTCCTTACCCCTTGCTGGATCAAGAAGGAGGAGACGTCGCTACTCCGTACGTGTGTTGAACGCGGAGGTGTCGTCCGTTCGGCGCTCGGTCATCAGTGATTTGGATCACGACGAGTACGACTCCATCAACCCCGTTCACTTGAACGCTTCCGCTCGCGATCTACAAGGGTATTTAGATGCACTCCTCTCTCTCGTTGCTAGATGACTCCATAGATTGATCTTGGTGATGCGTAGAAACTTTTAAATTTCTGCTACGATCCCCAACATCTGGCAGTGGCTATGTCAAGAGAACTCGGTGGCGCCGGATAGAAAGTTTCGGTGGGGCCAAGTTTGACTTTTGGTTTGGGACATATGTGGATGTGAGATAGTGGTTGAGGGCTTTGGAGCATATCACTAAGCACTTTGAGCAAGCAAGCCATTAAGCAACACCTCATCCCCTCTTAATAGTATTGGCTTTCCTATGGACTCAATGTGATCTTGGATCACTAAAATAGAAAATGTAGAGTCCTGAGCTCTGAGCTTGAGCCAATCCTTTGTCCTCAGCATCTTGAAGAGGTTCCACATCCTCTGTTCCATGCACTCCATTGTTGAACTTATCTGAAACATACTAGGAAGAAACATTAGTCCAACAAGAGATATGTTGACATTAATTACCAAAATCACCCAGGGAGCACTTGTGCTTTCAATCTCCCCTTTTTTGGTAATTGATGACAACATACATCAAAGCTTTAGATAAAGATATAGGGAATAACAAGTAAAGCTTTGCAAGGACATGTAACATGCATAGGCTCCCCCTACATGTATGCAATCATGTGAATATGGAACATAAGAGCATATGAGTGCATAATCATGATAGAGCAAGCAATGAGTTACATATATCTTGGCTATATGCATCAGAGCAAATGATGTGAATATAAGAAATGTACCTTCATGCTCATGAGTCCTTCTTGCAACCAGTATGTACAACAGCAAGAAATCCTCATACACATGACTATGATGCATATACTTACCTTGTGGTCTTGAGTTGGCTTAGGAAGGAGTGAACCTGAGTAAACAAGGTTACATAACACAGATACACCTACTAGCCAGAGCAAACAACAGAAACCACAAGAGTACCAAGACTGGGATGACATGTAGAGAGTGAGTACTGAGTACTCTATTGGATATAAACATGTCCCCAAAGGTAAAGATGTGCAATGAATTCAAGAATTTCCTTCCCTTAGATGTCTTGCTCCCCCTGGATCTAACATGGGATACTGGGAGAAGATAGGGAACAGAAAAACAGAGCAAAGACAAGAAGCGGAGCTAATGCAAACAATTAAATATGAACATGTCTTTCCCCTCTTAAAGACATGTGACTTCTCTCCTCTTGAACACCAAGCATCTGGGGTTTCTACACTCTCCCCCTGAGCATTCTCTCCCCTTATAAAAAATGATTAAGCTTTGATGTGATCTCTCTCTCCCCCTTTGACATCAATTTCCAAGAAGGGTTCTTCTGGTTTTTTGTTTCAAATGGGTTTGGTCCTTGAGTCACAGAGCAAAGCAGCAAGTTGAATGTGATGCTGGTAGAGAACAAGAATCATTGAGTGGAGCTGGAGTAAAAATAATGCAGGAACAAGTGGCAAACTGTCTTTTCTGCAGTTAAATCGGTAGCACCGAGTTGTGTGCTTCGAGAGCACCAAAAGAATTCGGTTGGACCGAAGAAAACAAACCGGTGTGACCGAGTTCAACACAGTGAAAACACTTGTCACCTAATCTCACTAGGCAATTATGATCTCACAAGGATTTGCAAGGAATTAGCTAAAAGATTTGCAATGAATTGGATGCAGGGAATGCAGAACAGAACAAAGAAAAGAAAAGATCTAGATGAAGTTTTTTTAATGCAAGAGCACGGAGAAACACAAGAGAACTTCATCTAGAATTGGTCAGTGACAAAGTCACCTATGTTAGAGTATATTGACTTAGGAGTCAAGTGAGGTCACTTGATCATAGGTCATACTCATCGTTTAAGCTCAAAATGGGGTTACCATTTTTCGTTTAAGCATCTTGATGTATTCACATCTTGTTGAGTTGCTTTGACCCATGACTTGGAGTAAAGCTTCTCTAAGATGGAATAACATACCTTGGGTGGTGGTGTTGATCTTGATCATGTAGTTGAACTTATGTGGGTTGCTCAAGGTTGATGTAGCTCATCAAGATTTGGGAGCACCACTTGGAATTTGAGTTCGTCTACCTACATGGGTTAGTCTTGCAAGGAAGAGCACTTGTGTATCCAAAATGACAATCATAAGACTTAATATAGAATTGTCAAACGATATGTTTGAAGGGTTTCGTGCTTCCTTGTCTTCAACCACCATTGTGTAGAGACTTGGTGATGTAGAAATTGCTCAAGATGTGAGTGGGTTGCAATATCATAGATTTAGATTCATCCAAGTACCTACAAGGGTCAGATAGCATGCAAGGGTGCGAATATATCCAAGACATATAAGTAGCAACAAGAAAGAAATATCAAGGATTAGTCAAAGGCTCATGCCTTGCATGTATCCAAATGGAGTTCCTACTCCAAGTTTGAAGCATAAATGATGTTCAATTCACCTCTCAAACGTCAAAAGACTTTCTCATCAAGCGGTTTGGTGAATATATCCGCCAATTGCTTATCGGTGCGAACATGCTTAAGATCAATGTCCCCTTTGGCAACGTGATCTCGACTGAAATGATGACGAACTTCAATATGCTTAGTTCAAGAATGTTGCACGGGATTGTGAGCAATATTAATAGCACTCTCATTGTCACAAAGCAATGGAACATGTTTCACATATATCTTCTACCTCTTGAGCACTGCGTTGGTTTTCCCTTGAAGAGGAAAGGGTGATGCAGCAAAGTAGCGTAAGTATTTCCCTCAGATTTTGAGAACCAAGGAATCAATCCAGTAGGAGGCCACGCATGAGTCCCTCGCACCTACACAAACAAATAAATCCTCGCAACCAATGCGATAAGGGGTTGTCAATCCCTACACGGTCACTTACGAGAGTGAGATCTGATAGGTATGATAAGATAATATTTTTGGTATTTTTATGATAAAGATGCAAAGTAAAATAGAAGCAAAATAAAAGGCAACGGAAATAGCTTGTTGATGGGAGATTAATATGATGGAAAATAGACCCGGGGGCCATAGGTTTCACTAGTGGCTTCTCTCAAGAGCATAAGTATTACGGTGGGTGAACAAATTACTGTTGAGCAATTGACAGAATTGAGCATAGTTATGAGAATATCTAGGTATGATCATGTATATAGGCATCACGTCCGAGACAATTAGACCGACTCCTGCCTGCATCTACTACTATTACTCCACACATCGACCGCTATCCAGCATGCCTCTAGAGTATTAAGTTCATAAGAACAGAGTAACGCTTTAAGCAAGATGACATGATGTAGAGGGATAAACTCATGCAATATGATATAAACCCCATCTTGTTATCCTCGATGGCAACAATACAATACGTGCCTTGCTGCCCCTACTGTCACTGGGAAAGGACACCGCAAGATTGAACCCAAAGCTAAGCACTTCTCCCATTGCAAGAAAGATCAATCTAGTAGGCCAAACCAAACTGATAATTCGAAGAGACTTGCAAAGATAACCAATCATACATAAAAGAATTCAGAGAAGATTCAAATATTGTTCATAGATAAACTTGATCATAAACCCACAATTCATCGGTCTCAACAAACACACCGCAAAAGAAGATTACATCGAATAGATCTCCATGAGAGAGGGGGAGAACATTGAATTGAGATCCAAAAAGAGAGAAGAAGCCATCTAGCTAATAACTATGGACCCGAAGGTCTGAGGTAAACTACTCACCATCATCGGAGAGGCTATGGTGTTGATGTAGAAGCCCTCCGTGATCGATGCCCCCTCCGGCGGAGCTCCGGAACAGGCCCCAAGATGGGATCTCACGGGTACAGAAGGTTGCGGCGGTGGAATTAGGTTTTTGGCTCCATATCTGGTAGTTTTGGGGTACGTAGGTATATATAGGAGGAAGGAGTACGTCGGTGGAGCAACAGGGGGCCCATGAGGGTGGAGGGCGCGCCTGGGGGGTAGGCGCGCCCCCCTACCTCGCGCCCTCCTGGTTGATGTCTTAACGTAGGTTCCAAGTCCTTTGGATCATGTTCGTTCCGAAAATCACGTTCCCGAAGGTTTCATTCCGTTTGATATTCTTTTTCTGCGAAACTCTGAAATAGACAAAAAAACAGCAATTCTGGGCTGGGCCTCCGGTTAATAGGTTAGTCCCAAAAATAATATAAAAGTGTATAATAAAGCCCAATAATGTCCAAAACAGAATATAATATAGCATGGAACAATAAAAAATTATAGATACGTTGGAGACGTATCAGGCATCCCCAAGCTTAATTCCTGCTCGTCCTCGAGTAGGTAAATGATAAGAACAGAATTTTTGATGTGGAATGCTACTTGGCATAATTTCAATATAATTCTTCTTATTTGCATGAATGTTCAGATTTGATATGATTCAAGATAAAAGTTTAATGTTGACATAAAAACAATAATACTTCAAGCATACTAACTAAGCAATTATGTCTTATCAAAATAACATAGCCAAAGCAAGTTATCCCTACAAAATCATATAGTCTGGCTATGCTCCATCTTCCCCACACAAAATATTCATATCATGTACGACCCCGGTTTTGGCCAAGCAATTGGTTCATACTTTTAACGCGCTTCAGCCTTTTCAACTCTTACGCAATACATGAGCGCAAGCCATGGATATAGCACTATGGTGGAATAAGGTATAATGGTAGGGGTTATGTGGGAAGACAAAAAAGGAGAAAGTCTCACATTAACGAGGCTAATCAACGGGCTATGGAGATGCCCATCAATTGATGTTAATGCGAGGAGTAGGGATTGCCATGCAACGGATGCACTAGAGCTATAGTGTATGAAAGCTTAAAAAGAAACTAAGTGGGTGTGCATCCAACTTGCTTGCTCACGAAGACCTCGGGCATTTGAGGAAGCCCATCATTGGAATATACAAGCCAAGTTCTATAATGAAATTTCCCACTAGTATATGAAAGTGACAAAATGAGAGACTCTCTAATATGACGATCACGGTGCTACTTTGAAGCACAAGTGTGGTAAAAGGATAGTAACATTGTCCCTTCTCTCTTTTCTCTCATCATTTTTTCTTTTTTCATTTTTTTATTTGGGCCTTTTCTATTTTTTATGGCCTCTTTTTTTTAGTCCGGAATCTCATCTCGACTTGTGGGGGAATCATAGTCTCCATCATCCTTTCCTCACTTGGGACAATGCTCTAATAATGATGATCATCACACTTTTATTTACTTACAACTCATGAATTACAACTCAATACTTAGAACAAAATATGACTCTATATGAATGCCTCCGGCGGTGTACCGGGATATGCAATGAATCAAGAGCGACATGTATGAAAGAATTATGAAAGGTGGCTTTGCCACAAATACAATGTCAACTACATGATCATGCAAAGCAATATGACAATAATGGAGTATGTCATGGTAAATGAAACGGTGGAAAGTTGCATGGCAATGTATCTCGGAATGGCTATGGAAATGCCATGATAGGTAGGTATGGTGGCTGTTTTGAGGAAGATATAAGGAGGTTTATGTGTGATAGAGCATATCATATCACGGGGTTTGGATGCACCGGCGAAGTTTGCACCAACTCTCAAGGTGAGAAAGGGCAATGCGCGGTACCGAAGAGGCTAGAAAATTGCGGAAAGGTAAGTGTGCGTATAATCCATGGACTCACATTAGTCATAAAGAACTCATATACTTATTGCAAAAATTTATTAGCCCTCGAAGCAAAGTACTACTACGCATGCTCCTAGGGGAAGGGTTGGTAGGAGTTAACCATCGCGCGATCCCGACCGCCACACAAAGGAAGACAATCAACAAATACTTCATGCTCCGACTTCGTTACATAACGGTTCACCATACGTGCATGCTACGGGAATCACAAACTCCAACACATGTATTTTTCAATTCCACAATTACTCAACTAGCACAACTATGATATTACTACCTTTATATCTCAAAACAATTATCAAGCATCAAATTTCTCATGATATTAATTAAAGCAAATTGCCATGCTATTTTAAGACTCTCAAAATAATATAAGTGAAGCATGAGAGATCAATAGTTTCTATAAAACAAATCCACCACCGTGCTCTAAAAGATATAAGTGAAGCACTAGAGCAAAAACTATATAGCTCAAAAAATATAAGTGAAGCACATAGAGTATTCTAATAAATTCCGAATCAAGTGTGACTCTCTCAAAAGGTGTGTACAGCAAGGATGATTGTGGTAAACTAACAAATAAAGACTCAAATAATACAAGACGCTCCAAGCAAAACACATATCATGTGGTGAATAAAAATATAGCTCCAAGTAAAGTTACCGATGGAAGTAGACGAAAGAGGGATGCCTTCCGGGGCATCCCCAAGCTTTGGCTTTTAGGTGTCCTTAGATTATCTTGGGGTTCCATGGGCATCCCCAAGCTTAGGCTCTTGCCACTCCTTGTTCCATAATCCATCAAATCTTTCACCCAAAACTTGAAAACTTCACAACACAAAACTCAGCAGAAAATCTCGTAAGCTCCGTTAGCGAAAGAAAACAAAAGACCACTTCAAGGTACTATAATGAACTCATTCTTTATTTATATTGGTGTTAAATCTACTTTATTCCAACTTCTATATGGTTTATAAACTATTTTACTAGCCATAGATTCATCAAAATAAGCAAACAACACACGAAAAACAGAATTTGCCAAAAACAGAACAGTCTGTAGTAATCTGTAACTAACGCAAACTTCTGGAACTCCAAAAATTCAGCAAAAATAGGACGACCTAGAAAATTTGTTTATTGATCAGCATCAATTGGAATCAATATTTTATCACGTTCTGGTGATTTTTAACAATTATTTTCGTGAACAGAAAGTTTCTGGAATTTACAGCAAGATCAAATAACTATCATCCAAGAAGATCCTGTAGGTTAAACTTGGCACAAACACTAATTAAAACATAAAAACACATCTAACCAGAGGCTAGATCAAAGATTTATTCCTAAACAGAAGGAAAAAGCAAAAAAAACGAAAAATAAAATTGGGTTGCCTCCCAACAAGCGCTATCGTTTAACGCCCCTAGCTAGGCATAAAAGCAAGGATAGATCTAGGTATTGCCATCTTTGGTAGGCAACTCTTCAATAAGACATCTATCACCCTTAGGAGTTTCTTTCTTTTTATTAATTATCAAACTCCTAGGCACAAAATTGAAAAATTCATTTCTAGAAAATGGTTCCTTAATGATAGCAAAAAGATTGGGATGAATACTTATAGATTTGAGATCCGCAGTTTCCTTACTAGAGGATTCACCCTTGTTTTTAGGAACATACATAAGCTTGGCAATTTTAGTTGGAGGACTTGGAGTATTCTTTACTGATGAAAGATCGGTTCCCAAGTTGGTAATGATACCCTCAAGTTTATCGATTCTAGTGGAATCTTGATTTATTCTTTCATTAACTATGGGTTCCTTCTCCTTAATATTTTTCAAAGTGACTCCTACTTTAGATCCATATTGGGTAATTTGGTTGTGGATCTTTTTATCCAGATTTTCAATTAACTCTACGGTAAAAACTTTATTTTCAATAATTTCAAGTCTTTGCATTACATGCTCCAAAGTTAACATAGTTCCATTAACCAAAAGAGGTGGTGAGCCAAACAAATCTATCATAGCATTATAAGAATCAAAAGTGTGGCTACCCAAGAAATTCCCTCCGGTAATGGTATCAAGGATATATCTGTACCAAGGAGTAGCGCCTACATAAAAATTGCGGAGAAGAACGGAAGTAGATTGCTTCCTGGTAGATCTATTTTGAGCATTGCAAATTCTATACCAAGCGTCTTTTAGATTTTCTCCCTCCCTTTGCTTAAAATTTAGAACTTCATTCTCGGGAGACAACGGAGAAGATAGAGGACTAGCCATAACGACAAAGCAAGCGAAAAAGAAGCGAATGAAAAAGATAGGGTGAATAAAACGGCAAGGGTGAAGTGGGGGAGAGGAAAACGAGAGCCAAATGGCAAATAATGTAATGCGGGAGATAAGGGTTTGTGATGGGTACTTGGTATGTTGACTTTTGCGTAGACTGCCCGGCAACGGCGCCAGAAATGGCTCGTTGTCGGGAGTCCAAATCTTGACTTGACCTTGCATAAGCCTCCTCGGCAACGGCGCCAGAAATCCTTCTTGCTACCTCTTGAGCACTGCGTTGGTTTTCCCTTGAAGAGGAAAGGGTGATGCAGCAAAGTAGCGTAAGTATTTCCCTCAGTTTTTGAGAACCAAGGTATCAATCCAGTAGGAGGCCACGCACGAGTCCCTCGCACCTACACAAACAAATAAATCCTCGCAACCAACGCGATAAGGGGTTGTCAATCCCTACACGGTCACTTACGAGAGTGAGATCTGATAGATATGATAAGATAATATTTTTGGTATTTTTATGATAAAGATGCAAAGTAAAATAGAAGCAAAATAAAAGGCAACAGAAATAGCTTGTTGATGGGAGATTAATATGATGGAAACTAGACCCCGGGGCCATAGGTTTCACTAGTGGCTTCTCTCAAGAGCATAAGTATTACGGTGGGTGAACAAATTACTGTTGAGCAATTGACAGAATTGAGCATAGTTATGAGAATATCTAGGTATGATCATGTATATAGGCATCACGTCCGAGACAAGTAGACCGACTCCTGCCTGCATCTACTACTATTACTCCACACATCGACCGCTATCCAGCATGCATCTAGAGTATTAAGTTCATAAGAACAGAGTAACGCTTTAAGCAAGATGACATGATGTAGAGGGATAAACTCATGCAATATGATATAAACCCCATCTTGTTATCCTCGATGGCAACAATACAATACGTGCCTTGCTGCCCCTACTATCACTGGGAAAGGACACCACAAGAGTGAACCCAAAGCTAAGCACTTCTCCCATTGCAAGAAAGATCAATCTAGTAGGCCAAACCAAACTGATAATTCGAAGAGACTTGCAAAGATAACCAATCATACATAAAAGAATTCAGAGAAGATTCAAATATTGTTCATACATAAACTTAATCATAAACCCACAATTCATTGGTCTCAACAAACACACCGCAAAAGAAGATTACATCGAATAGATCTCCATGAGAGAGGGGGAGAACACTGAATTGAGATCCAAAAAGAGAGAAGAAGCCATCTAGCTAATAACTATGGACCCGAAGTTCTGAGGTAAACTACTCACACATCATCGGAGAGGCTATAGTGTTGATGTAGAAGCCCTCCGTGATCGATGCCCCCTCCGGCGGAGCTCCGGAACAGGCCCCAAGATGGGATCTCACGGGTACAGAAGGTTGCGGCGGTGGAATTAGGTTTTTGGCTCCGAATCTGGTAGTTTGGGGGTACGTAGGTATATATAGGAGGAAGGAGTATGTCGGTGGAGCAATAGGGGGCCCACGAGGGTGGAGGGCGCACCTGGAGGGGTAGGCGCGCCCCCCTACCTCGTGCCCTCCTGGTTGATGTCTTGACGTAGGGTCCAAGTCCTCTGGATCACGTCCGTTCCGAAAATCACGTTCCCGAGGGTTTCATTCCGTTTGGACTCTGTTTGATATTCTTTTTCTGCGAAACTCTGAAATAGGCAAAAAACAACAATTCTGGGCTGGGCCTCCGGTTAATAGGTTAGTCCAAAAATAATATAAAAGTGTATAATAAAGCCCAATAATGTCCAAAACAGAATATAATATAGCATGGAACAATAAAAAATTATAGATACGTTGGAGACGCATCAATATCCCATAATCCGAGTTTGGGTCATCCAAAGTAATTGAGCACAACATGAACCAGCAGCAATGTATTCCGCTTCGGCGGTGGATAAGGATACCGTGTTTTATTTCTTGGAGGAGCAAGACACAAGAGATCTACCAAGAAACATGTACCCGAAGTGGATTTTCTATCAACCTTGTCTCCGACATAGTCCGAGTCGGAGTAACCGACAAGATCGAAAGAAGACCTCTTAGGATACCAAATGCCAAAATTTGGTGTGTGTATTAAGTATCTCACTATCCTTTTCACAGCCTTAAGATGACATTCTTTAGGGGCCGCTTGATATCGTGCACACATGCACACACTTAGCATAATATCGGGACGAGAGGCACATAGATATAATAATGAACCAATCATGGAGCAGTAAACCTTTTCATCAACCGGTTCACCATCTTTGGTCAAATCAAGATGTCCACTAGTAGGCATGGGTGTAGTCATACCTTTGCATTCTTGCATATTGAACTTCTTAAATAGGTCCTTGGTGTACTTTGTTTGAGAGAAAAAGGTACCTTCCTTAGTTTGCTTGATTTGCAAACCGAGAAAGAATTTGAGTTCACTCATCATAGACATCTCAAACTTCTCTGACATTAGCTTTCCAAACTTCTCACTAAAGTGAGGGTTAGTCAAACCAAATATAATATCATCAACATAGATTTGGCACACGAATAATTCTCCATTAACCCTTTTAGTAAAAAGAGTAGAATCTATTTTTCCAATTTCAAAGCCTTTTTCAATAAGGAACTTGGTCAAGCATTTATACCATGCTCTAGGAGCTTGTTTAAGACCATAAAGAGCTTTGTGAAGTTTGTAAACATGATTAGGTTTCTTAGGATTGACAAAGACGTGAGGTTGCTTAACATAAACTTCCTCCTCAATTTCACCATTTAGAAAAGCACTTTTAATGTCCATTTGGTACAAGGTGATGTCACGGTGATTAGCATAAGCAAGTAAGATGTGAATGGACTCAAGTCTAGCAATGGGGGCATATGTCTCACCATAGTCCATACCTTCGACTTGAGTGTAGCCTTGGGCGACGAGACGTGCTTTGTTGCGAACTACTTGTCCTTCTTCATCTTGCTTGTTGTGAAACACCCATTTGGTACCAATGATGTTGTGGTTGTTGTCGGGCTTCTCGACCAATGTCCACACTTGATTTCTCTCAAAGTTGTGTAGTTCTTCATGCATGGCGTTTATCCAATCCGAATCTTCCAATGCTTCTTCAACCTTCATAGGTTCAATGCTATAGATGAATGAATAATGTTCACAAAAATTAGCCAAACGAGTTTTAGAGCGAGTGATTCTCCCGGTTTGGATATCATTGTAGATTTGCTCGACGGGATGGTCTTAGGCGACTCTTGCTCAAACTCGTGGGAGCTTTTGCTTTGATCGGGGTGGAACATCTTCTTCATCTTGTCCTTCTTCTTGGCCTTCTTCATTGTTGACGTTGTCGTTCTCTTGTCGTGGTGGAGAAGGAGGTTGTTGATGTTCATCTTGGTGTACTTCCTCGTTTTCTTCGTCTTGGTGTGTCCCACTTGTGGATGCTTCCGTATCAACTCTTGGTTCACCTTGTCATGAGGTAGAAGCTTCCACTTGGACAGACGAGGTACTCTCCTTCACCTCCGTTGGACGAACCTTGCCAATAGACAAGTCTTGGATTGCTTCCGAAGGGTCTTTGTCTCTGACGGTGTCCTAGACTAGGGGGTACTCACCACGTCGTCTCCCGACCAGTTGGATCGGGCCGAGGACCCCCATGGCGGTTCACTATTGGGCCAGTTCGGACAGCCCATGCCGCATACAAGGAGGATTCTACAAGACTTGGCGCCCAAGACAAGGACTCCTCTAAACCCTAAGCCTACAGTGCATATATAAACCGAGGCTAGGCTAGTCAATAGACAATCTCATATTCATTACTACAATCTCGTGGTAGATACGTATACTCTGTACTACACCCATATGAATACAATCAAAAGCAGCATGTAGGGTATTATCTCATCAAGAGAGCCCGAAGCTGGGTAAAACCCCCTGTCCATGTTACCATCACTCCCAGACGCCTAGCTTAGGACCCCTACTACGAGATCCGCCGGATATTGAACCGACATTGGTGCTTTCATTGAGATCCTGCTGGCGGTCACCATGGGGCGATGGGAATTCGGATCGTCTCCGGCGCGATCTACGCATCGGAGCCGAGCTTTATGGTCGATGTTGGCATTTTTTGTCGCTGGCTCGACTGGCCACCTTGGCTTAACCAAGGACTGTGCCCTACCTCCGATCATCATGTTCGGACGAGGGCCTTCGTCAACATCAACTCCGATCTCTATCATGATCATGGAAGAATCATCCATGGAGCTCGGGGGCTCAACGTCAACATTGCCCTCGGGCGACCGTGCTGTTTTTTCGAATAGCAAACTTGTATCTGCTGCCACCACCTCCTTGAGCATCACTTTGATGATTCCTTTGGTGGGATTGTGCGGAATTAAGTGTACAACAACCATGCCAAATTTCGTCGAGTTCCGATGGAGGAATCTCTGGCAATCTACGATATACCGGAGCCCTGTTAAATCTGGACGGGAATCTGGACGAGTTTAGGGCGTGGTCTCCAGAGCCCAGCTCGGAGGTCCTTTGGAATATCGAACCGTTCATCTGCTGCGGAATTCCCATATCTACCACCCCTCCAAATTTCAGCTTGATCCGACGGTTCAAACTCCGGGAACCTTCCGATGAGTGGACCAATTTTCGGATATGTTTTCTGCGCGAATACGAATTTGGCACGAGTTCATGTTTCTTCATGAACGGAATATTGGACAACCCTTTTGAAGGAATTTTTTTCTAGGGTATTGTGCATTGTTTTTAAACACGTAGCCATAAATTTTAAGCCTCCTCCGAGGTAATATTCACCATCACGCTGGTGTCAAACCAGTCCGGCAATATTGCTCCACGGCTGCCGACCTGCGCTAGACACGTCGCCGCTTTGATGAGCCGAGCTCAACTTCTTCGATCATCATCTTGGCAAGCCGAACAAGAGTTCGTCATCGCGAAGGATAAATCATCACCAACATCGCCACCCCACGGATTACACGGAGTGGGCACACTGGCATCGTCACATGGTCACTTCATCAAGCCGGCATTGACCATGTCACAAGTCACGACCTGCGTCAGCATGGCCGCACTGTTGCTTCTTCAAGCCGATGTACATCACGCCGACCTGCTTCAACACCTCGGTTGACATGGCAGCTGCAAAGCCTCCTCACCTTCCTGCTCCGTCACCTCGGCTGGACCGGGGACTTGGCTATTTCTTCATCAACATACTCCGTTGACTTCGGCGTCACCAGCCGACTAGCTTCGTCACGTTAGCTGGACCGAGGGCTTTGTCTCGGCAAGCCAACCTTTGCCAGCATCGCCATGCCGTCGCTTTATCACCCATCAGGCAATGGGTGTGCGAATCGAGTCCCAATTTTGGGAGTCACCTTTCTTCGGATTGCTACAACAAATAAACCAGGTGCTATTTATCCTAGTAATTTTTGCTTGTTTGGGTTTATTTTTCCCAAGGAATTATTACTCTGGTTTGTTCCATCATCTGTACGCAGGTCTATCAAATGGTGGCCGCATTAACGACAGTCACATGGTGGTTCGGTAACGGACTTCGACTACGTCACGTGGTCTCTTCGGCAAGCCGACGCCATCGTCCCAATCGGCGTAAATCGGCTCGCGTGATCACCTTGTTGGTCGTGTTGCCATACCGACATGTTCGGTTGCCGCAGGGACTTCGGCGTCGTTGAGAGAGCTCTACCTCATCGAGTGTTCGGCACACAGGCCATATGTCTTTTATTACTCACTTTGCAAAAATTATTAATTATGCAACATTTTTTTAAATTTATTATTATTCCTATTATCTCTGGCTTGCACTATTTTCTGTGCACATATAAAGGATCCGGATCGGGCAGCGTTGTCACCTCTGCGTACCGACGTACCACGTCACCTCGGCTGGACCAAGGGCTTTGTCATCACTTCATTAACCCACACCGGGGACTTCAACGTCACACTGCGGGCCTGCATTGGCCGTGCTATGTCGCCACTTCGGGTTGCCGAGCTCTTCGCTCCGCCACCTCGGGACCGGCTTGTGGGCGGGGACCTTGTCCCACGGTATGCTCGGGCCATGCATCGACACCGAGCACATTAACCAACTAAGTCGCTTTTATGCTCAGAATTTTGAATTTTAAATTTTGTTCGGTTCGACCAAGCATTATACCTTTTTTGGTAAATCGTCGTTTGTGAAAAAACTTCCTTGTCAAAACTTTGTTTGTGACACACAAATTCAAATACCCCGTTTGCTTGGGGGCTTCCTTTATGAAGCCTTTCCTCTTGCATATGATTATACTTGTATGGCTTTGTTCCTTGTTCGTGTATTACGCCACAATATGCACCATGTTGACTTAAGTGTTCCGCAAGCTGGGTTGCCTTGCTCTTGTGTTTACCCCTACGTTCCCGATTGTTCGGCTAGGGAGTAAAGGGAGCACCTCTGCGATTGTCACGATTGGGTCATCCGAGCTCGGACCTCAGATTGGGTGAAGCCGAAAGCTAGCGCTCTTATTGTTTTCAATTATGGTCGGCACACAACGGAACTCATGAGTACAAAAAATCTATTGCACAAGTCTCATAGTAACAATGAGCAACCCAAGAAAGGTATCGGTGGAGGTACTATTTTCTTCGAAGATGCTTCTTACACTTCGTCAGTAATATAGCATAAGTTCCCTGAGCGCGCTTTGTCTGTTACAGCCTTATGGCCTGATTGCCTGGTTATCGGAAACACCGTCGATATTCTCCACAGGTGGAGTACATAACACTTTTCGGTCCTTGACCGAAGAGGGAGAAGCCGACGGTCGGTTAAGACGCGTTTAAAGTTCGGGTGAACACAGATATGATATAAGTACTTCCGTGCATACAATCATTATACATAAAATTCTTTTGCCCAAGTCACTCGGGGGCTCTTAAATTTATACGAGACATTTTATAAGTGTTCTTCTTCTTAGTCGTTGCAAAGCCTTTTTCTATCACTCCTTTTTTCGACGCGAGTGTGTGGTCAATAGCCGAGGAGCCTAATTTCTTCCTCAAAGCCGCTAGAGTTTAGTTTGCTAAACTGGCCTAACGAGAACTACTCCGCCTTCGGGATAGGTGGTTGGAGCCGTAGGCTGACCCGCTTGAAGTCTTGAGATAGGATGTGTCATGTCAAAGCACCACAGAAGCACCTTTTTTGACCAATTTTCGGATTGACACCGAACACTTGATCTAATTCGGACGTCAAGTTTTTACTAAATTTTTGGGTTTACCAAGCCTATGTCACTTTTAAATTATTTGTGTGTTTCCCGCATAAGTCTCGCAGTGCAACGCCGAACACCTTTAAAGATTCGACGAAAACATTCTCGGATATTGCTATATATGCATCTGTTTCGAATTGTGTCTTCGGTCAATAGTTGGGTTGACCGGCTCCTGTGCTTGCCTCCTATGTTTTGCTTTGTTCGGCTAGGTGTGCAAAGGGAGAACCACTGCGATTGTGCTTCCATCTCGCATGGTTAAGCACCTCAGTGGAGAAAGCCGAAAACTGACTGTCACAATAAGCGTAAACTGGTTAGCGATCCGATGACTATGTTAAATGACGGGCCATTCATAACATTGGCCGAAGTGTTTACGGCTTGACCTCGGCTGTCGCCGAACACTAATCGGGGGCTCGTAGCTAGCTTCCCCAGTTTAAAGCTCCTATGACTAAGTGAAAGTTATAAAGCCCGCATATCCGATTGCCTCGTTTCCGCTAACACAACCGCCTTCGGGCACCGAGACGTCGGCTAAGGGTTGTTTTGTTATTGCGAAAACACCCTGCGTAGCATCTACAATGGGGCGGAAGCCGATGATGGGCCACTTGCAACTGATAAACGGTCGCAACGGAGTCAAAATAAACATATCATCGGCATTTGTATTTAATATACAAAGGCTGCCTTCCGTAATCATCGTTATAAAGCCATACATATGCATCAATTTGACTTAAGATTTTGGCCAAGCTGGGTTGCCTGGCTCCTGTGCTTACCCCTACGCTCTCGATTGTTCGGCTAGGCGGTAAAGGGAGCACCTCTGTGATTGTTACTACCGGGTCATCCGAGTTAGTACCTCAGACTGGGTGAAGCTGAAAGCTAGCAATCTTAAAGGATCACATTGGTCGGCAACGACGTAAGTAAAATTTTTGGTTCATTAATACCATAGAGTTCGGGAACTTTCGCCGAACTAAATCCTCAATATTTTCCTCCCACATTGATCGGAGTTGAGTTTTCATGATCATGATAAGCATGACGACCCAAAGAAAGGAACCGATAGCGGGACTATTTTCTTTGGAAGATGTTTCTTACGTTAAAACGTAATACAACATATCTCTCCATGTACCTTTGTTTATAAAAATGTATGACCGGATTACCTTGTTTGCCGTAAAACTTTGCCCTTATAACGGCTTTATAAAGTAGGACAAACACTCCCCAGCTACTGGCCAAGGAGGTTGAAGCCGATGGTCGGTCAACAAAGTTTTGTACAATGCGGATTTGAGCATTAATGATGAAAAGTACTTGGATACATAGAATCATTACACATAAAAATTGCGAGTAAAATCCATTTAATGCAATCCATCTTTTAAACCCCTTGGGGCCTACCTTGGCGAGCTCGGATTTCGACCAGCTCTAAACTCTTTTAAGAGATCTTTATTCTCTTTCCGAGAAGTTTGTGTTAAACACAACAATTTTTTTTGTCAAACGGATATCGATCCTTAATTCGGCCACCCGTGCCCACATTAAGGCTCGGGGGCTACTGGGCTTTGCGCTCAGTATTTACAAATATTAAAGGGGCACATCGATCCCCTGATCTGGTGTTGCCACCCGACCAGTGGCTCGGGGGCTACTTCATTGCCCATTCAATGCAGAAAATTCAAAGTGCTCAGTGTTCGGCATAACCGAACTATGACAAGTACGTCTTCGGACGGCAATAAGTACCATATGGGAATTATCCGACATCAAGCTGATATATCGTGGCAACTTCTCACGACCCTCTCTCAGGGGCCCGTCCACCGATCACTATTACCTCTAATATATTACACTGCGTTTCTATTCCTATGTATGCTGCCGAGCTAGGAGTTGATCCTCAGGCCGATTTCACGACCTGAGTCTCAGAAGCTACTAGGATCAGCGGTTTCATATTTTCCTTCGGGTGCATCTCGGATTTTTGGCCAACAGACACCTTGAGGGCTACTGGCAATACATCTCGTCAGCAAATAAATTTATACGCATCGGAAATAAAATCTGCAAACAATCAGCCTATGACCGAGGTGCTGAGCCACCTCGGAAGCAGTTCGGCATATAGCACGGATGCAAGTGGCTGGCTCGTTAGAGGGCATTACCGACATTAAGCTCGGCTAACACTTTTTTGAACCAAGGTGATCTATGACACGTCAGACATAGTCCGGCGTTGGAGCTTGGACATAGTCCGGCGCTGGAGCTCGGATGCAGTTCGACGTTCGAGCTCGACTATAACAATACTCTTCGGATACAATCCGGCGTTGGAGCTCCGAAGCGGTCTGGCATTGGTGCTTGGCTGCAAAAGATACCTCGAATGCAGTCCGGCGTTGGAGCTTAGATGCAAGGGGACACTGCCGCCTGGGAACAACTTCATACCCGAGGTGTGGCATAACAATAACAAGGCATTGATAAAGGCCAGAAAATTAAAGGGGCTCCTCGGATACCCGACGTGTAAACTCTTCGGGTGCACTTTGGCGATCCTCGAGATCGAAGATGAGAAGATTTGTTGAACCAGTTTTCAAGACCGACGACCGAAGATGAAGGACAGTTCGGAAGAATCGAGGAGCGTCCCCAACTTGAAGACCGGTTTAGTGGGCTACTGACGGTGTCCTGGACTAGGGGGTACTCACCACGTCGTCTCCCGACCAGCTGGATCGGGCCGAGGACCCCCATGGCGGTTCACTATTGGGCCAGTTTGGACAACCCATGCCGCATACAAGGAGGATTCTACAAGACTTGGCGCCCAAGACAAGGACTCCTCTAAACCCTAGGCCTACGGTGCATATATAAACCGAGACCAGGCTAGTCAATAGACAATCTCATATTCATTACTACAATCTCGTGGTAGATACATATACTCTGTACTACACCCATATGAATACAATCAAAAGCAGCATGTAGGGTATTATCTCATCAAGAGAGCCCGAAGCTGGGTAAAACCCCGTGTCCATCTTACCATCGCTCCCAGACGCCTAGCTTAGGACCCCTACTACGAGATCCGCCGGTTTTGACACCGACATTCTCCTACATCAATTGGCAATTCCTCTACTAGCGAGCCGTTAGATTCATCAAACTTCACATCTACCGTCTCTTCAACCTTTCGGGTGAAATTGTTGTCGACACGGTAAGTGTGAGAGTTTGAGCCATAACCAAGTAGGAAACCTTCATGAGATTTAGGAGCAAATTTAGAACGACAATGCTTATCAAGAATGTAGCACTTTGAGCCGAATACTCAAAAGTATCCAACTTGGGGTTTGTTACCGGTGAGGAGCTCGTATGCCGTCTTGCCGAGTAGCTTGTGAAGATACAAGCGATTTGTTGCCTGACAAGCTGTCTCAACTGCTTCCGCCCAAAAGTGTTTTGGAGTCTTGTACTCATTAAGCATCATTCTTGCCATCTCAATAAGAGTCCGGTTCTTCCTTGCAACAACTCCATTTTGTTGAGGTGTGTACATGGCTGAGAACTCGTGTGAAATCCCCTCTTCGTCAAGAAAGGTATCCACATTTGCGTTCTTGAACTCCGTTCCGTTGTCGCTCCGAACCTTCTTGATCTTCACTTCAAATTGATTTTGGGCCTTCCTAGCGAAGCTTTTGAAGATCTTTTGGACCTGCGATTTATCATCTAGAAAGGACACCCACGTAAATCTTGAAAAATCATCGACTATGACTAGACCAAATGAGTTACCACCGAGACTCTTGTAGGCATTGGGACCAAAGAGATCCATGTGAAGTAGCTCGAGCGGTCTTCTCGTGGTCATGATGTTCTTCACAGGGTGACTCCCTCCAACTTGTTTTCCTTCTTGACAAGCACTACAAAGTCTATCCTTGTCAAATATAACATCTTTTACTCCAAGGATATGATCACCTTTAATAAGCTTATCAAGATTTCGCATGCCCACATGACCTAACGTTCTATGCCATAGCCAGCCTTTAGAAGATTTAGCAATTAAGCAAGTTCTAGGTTGAGCCTTTTTAGTGAAATCAACAATATAAAGATCACCTCTACGTATACCGGTAAAGACCATTTTATGATTGTCTCTCCGAAACACTTGTCAATCTACTTCAGTAAATAGGACATTGAAACCGAAATCAGCAAGTCTAGATACTGAAAGTAAATTGTACCCAAGAGATTCAACAAGCATGACGTTTTGTATGGAGCTATCATGTGAGATGGCCACCTTACCGAGGCCAACCACCTTACCCTTTGAGTTATCACCAAAGGTGACATACTTTCGAGGGCCGTCGTTTTCAGCAAGCTCACGAAACATATCTTTGTCTCCGGTCATATGATCAGTACATCCACTATCAAGGAGCCATTCCTTTCCTCCGGCCATGTAGCCGCGAAGATTAGCCATAAGACCAAAGTGTCTCATCGCATCGTCAAGATCATAGTCACTATCATCATCCTCATCATAGTATCCATGTTCAACATCGTCTTGTATTTGATCAATTCCTAGAGAGGGTAATTCATTAGATAAATGATCATCACAGTAGTCATCTTTATGAATTCTAATAGCTTCGGATATGATATTGCTAATGATTCCAACATCTCCTTTGGCACGCATGAGATTGGTAAGCTCAAATAGACAATCACCAAATTTAGGATCACTAGAATTCATCTTACTCAAGACAATAGACTTATGAAGAATTTCATCTAAGTTTTGCAAGGAATAGTTTGGAAATCTTTCCTCAAGAAATCTCCATATAGTGTAGGCACAATCAAGAGTAGGCAAACATCCAATCAAGTTTCTAGGCAAGCCTCTAGTGATAAGATTAACAGTTCTAAGGTCGCGGATCATGGCAATAGACTCATCAAGGGTAGGATGCAAAGGATCAACATGAGGTGCACAAGGGCTAGTAATGTACTTGTTCAAATGATATTCATTGAAAATCTCAAGCATCTCATTTTTCCACTCATGGAAGAACTCTCCATCAAGAATAGGCACTCTATGTCTAAGACTCCCCAATGTAGACACATCCATCTTCCTCCAAAAGTGTTTAAACCAAAGCAATGGAGATCAATGCTCTAATACCAACAGAAAGGATCGAGAAGAGTTGTCTAGAGGGGGGGTGAATAGACTCTAAGAAGAAAAGTTGCAGTTTTCAATTTCCTTAAGTTGATGTGGAGTTTTGGCACAAGTTTAAACATTCACAATACATATCAAGCAAGCATGACAAGAGTATATGAGCAGCGGAAAGTAAAGCATGCAAGTTGCAAGAATGTAAGGGATGAGATTGGAGTGTGCAAACGCAATTTGGAGACACAGAGATTTTTTATCCGTGGTTCCGATAGGTGGTGCTATCGTACATCCACGTTGATGGAGACTTCAACCCATGAAGGGTAACGGTTGCGCGAGTCCACGGAGGGCTCCACCCACGAAGGGTCCACGAAGAAGCAACCTTGTCTATCCCACCATGGCCGTCGCCCACGAAGGACTTGCCTCACTCGGGTAGATCTTCACGAAGTAGGCGATCTCCTTTCCCTTACAAACTCCTTGGTTCAACTCCACAATATTGACGGAGGCTCCCAAGTGACACCTAACCAATCTAGGAGACACCACTCTCCAAGAGGTAACAAATGGTGTGTTGATGATGAACTCCTTGCTCTTGTGCTTCAAATGATAGTCTCCCCAACACTCAACTCTCTCTCATAGGATTGGATATGGTGGAAAGATGATTTGAGTGGAAAGCAACTTGGGGAAGGCTGATCAAGATTTATGTGGTTGGAATGCTATATCTTGACCTCAACACAAGTGTAGGTGGTTCTCTCTCAGAAAATGTATGTTGGAAGTGTAGGCATGTTCTGATGGCTCTCTCCATGAATGAAGAGTGGGTGGAGGGGTATATATAGCCTCCACACAAAATCTAACCGTTACACACAATTTACCAAACTCGGTGGGACCGAATTGTTAAACTCGGTCAGACTGATTTAGTTCATAATGTGACCATTAGGGTTTTCGGTGGGACCGACACGTCAACTCGGTGAGACCGATTTCGGTATGGTTAGCGCATAACGTAATCTCGGTGAGACCGAATACACAAACTCGGTGAGACCGATTTTGGTAATAAACAACCAGAGAGTTGGTCAGGCAAACTCGGTGGGACTGATTCGCTCATCTCGGTTGGACCGAAACGTTACGAAAGGGTGACAGAGAGTTTGCCTTGCAATCTCGGTGGGACCGATTGCATATTTCGGTGAGACCGAAATTATTGCAATAGGCAACAGAGAGTTTGCAATCCCATCTTGGTGATACCAAGATCCCTATCGGTGAGACCGAATTGATTAGGGTTTCTGGCAGTGGCTATGTCAAGAGAACTCGGTGGCGCCGGATAGAAAGTTTCGGTGGGGCCGAGTTTGACTTTTGGTTTGGGACATATGTGGATGTGAGAAAGTGGTTGAGGGCTTTGGAGCATATCACTAAGCACTTTGAGCAAGCAAGCCATTAAGCAACACCTCATCCCCTCTTAATAGTATTGGCTTTCCTATGGACTCAATGTGATCTTGGATCACTAAAATAGAAAATGCAGAGTCCTGAGCTCTTAGCTTGAGCCAATCCTTTGTCCTCAGCATCTTGAAGAGGTTCCACATCCTCTGGTCCATGCCACTCCATTGTTTAACTTATCTGAAACATACTAGGTAGAAACATTAGTCCAACAAGAGATATGTTGACATTAATTACCAAAATCACCCAGGGAGCACTTGTGCTTTCATCACCGTCTTGAATGCAGTAGGCTGTGGCCTGCCAAGCCACGCACTCCGCGTCTTCCTCCTTCTCCGGCAGGATTCCCTGTAGCAGGCATGCCTTGAATTCTTCGGTCCAGCACCCCTCCCGAGGCTCGAGCGCGAGGAGCAGGCCACCTTGCGCAGGCTGGCGAATGTCTCCTCCAGATCCTGGATGCGGGTGCTTGCCTCCCGGGATTTCACCACGATGTCGTCGACGTAGGCCTCAGCGCTCCTACCGAGCTGCCGGCATAGGGCGATATGCATCAATGCTGGAAGGTCGCCCCAGCATTACGCAACCCGAACGGCATGCATGTTTAGCAGTACACCCCGCATGGGGTAAGAAGGCCGTCTTCTCAATGTCTTGCACCGCCATCTTGATCTGGTGGTATCCCGAGAAGGCATCTAGGAAGCACAGCAGGTCACACTCGATGGTGGAGTCGACGATTTGATCAATGCGCAGAAGCGGGAATGGGTCTTGAGGGCAGGCCTTGTTGAGGTTGGTGAATTCAACACACATGCGTTCCTTCCCGCCTTTCTTGGGCACGACGACTGGCTTCTCTAGCCATTCTGGGTACCGCACTTCACGGATGATACCAGCCTCTTGTAGCTTGCGGGTTTCCTGGATGATGAAGGACTGCTTCTCCGTGGACTGCCGCCGCGCCTTCTGCTTCACCGGGCGTACGTTAGGGCACACCCTCAGGTGGTGCTCGATTATCTCCCTCGGGACCCCAACTAGTTGCTTGGGCTCCCAGGTGAACACCTCCATGTTTGCACGCAGGAAGCTCACCAACGCCTCTTCTTGGTCCGGGGCGAGGTTGGCACCTATGGTAAAGGTGGCTCCTGATGCCCCGTCCTCGTCGACTGGTACCTGCTTCGTCTTGGCCCGATCTTGAGATAACAACTGCTTCTATTTAGCCGGCGCAGCCCCCGGGACCTTAGGGGCCCTCCTCGCTTCCGGCCGCGCGGCAGCCGCGGCCCTGAAGATGAGCTTGAGAGCCGCTAGCGCCTCCTTGGTGTCCCCAGCCACGGTGAGGACGCCGCTGCTTCCTGACATCTTCATGAGGTTGTAATCAGGGTGAGTCGCCGCCATGAACTTGGCCAGGGCTGGGTACCCGAGGATGGCGTTGTACGGGAGACCGATGCGGGCGATGTCGAAGTCGATGAGCTCAGTGCGGTATTTGTCGCGGGTGCCGAAGGTGACAGGCAGGCGGATTTGCCCCAGGGGCAGGTGGAGCCGTCGACGACTCCAGAGAATGGTTTGGTGGCGCGCGGCCGGCCAAACGGCACGTGAAGCAAGCCGAAAGCTTCCACGTAGAGCACGTTGAGGCCAGCTCCGCCGTCGATGAGGGTCTTGGTTACCGCCACGTTGTAGATGGTGGGGGTGCAAAGCATCAGGAGCGCACCCGTGCCCGCTGTGGTTGTGGGGTGGTCCCTGGAGTCGAAAGTGAGGTCGGCGCTGGGCGACGCCCACCCTGGAGGAGGTCCCTGCTGCACGCGGGCGGCACCCACTTGGCGAAAGAACTGCTTGATGTGTCAGTCTGAGGGCGGCGCCCGAGATCCGCCCAGGAGGGTTGCGACGGCGTGGGGCGCCGGTGCCGCGAAGCGCGCGACAAAGAGGCCGCGCAGCTCCTCCCAGGAGGCCACAGAAAACCCTGGCAGGCCGAGAAGCCAAGCGCGCGGTACGCCAGTGAGGGCCATGGGGAACCAGTTGGCCATGACCTTATCGTCGCCGCTGGCCGCCCAAACGACCTCCTCGTAGGCCTGGAGGAAGCCTGCCGGATCTGCCGTGCCGTCGTAACGAGGCGGCATCTCCGGCCTGAACTTGGGCAGCCACCGTACCTGCCGCAAGGCGGGGGAGAAAGCTCGGAGGCTCCCGACGCTTTCGTGGGCGCTCGTCGGTCCGGTCGGGGAAGAAGCGGTGCTCGCCATGGGAGCCAGTTGGCAAGGCGAAGCGGACAGAGAAGCGAGGCTTCGACGCACCCCTACCTGGCGCGCCAAATGTCGGATTCGGGGAGTCCGATAGGAGAAGAGCGGAAGTGCGATCTTTCGATCCAATCTACGTGAATTCAGAAGCATCAAACCTCTCTTTTTCGAAAAAATCGAAACGCGCTAACGCGCAACGGCTTTCGCGCTAGTTGCTCAAAAAATCGTATAAAAATCAAGAGATCTCGTTTGCTGGCCAGGCCCTTCCATGAGTTTAGATTGCAAAACCCAAACACCTCAGAGATAGATATAGAGGTAGGAATTTGTTCCGCAGACCCTTGAGAGGTTCGAACTCTGGGGTGTGTGCGAAGAACTCCCTCTTTCCAGTCTGCCTGCTCAACGATTCCACAGCCTAGCTCGACGGGCTAAGGATGAACTAGTACAGTGTTAGGACAGCCTCAGGAGGTGAGGTTTTCTTGAGCTCGATGAGCTGGTGGGGTGGTTTGGGTGGAATCGATCCATCCCCCTCTATGGTGGTGGCTAGGTCCTATATATAGTGGCCTTGGTCCTCTTCCCAAATGTAGGCGGGAAGGGATCCCACAATGGCCAAATTCAAAGGGAGACAACTAGTACAAGTTATCCTGACAAAAGTAGCCTTCGCCTATAAAAGGCTCTGGTGGTGACGCTGCAGTGGGCTCCGCGATGACCTCCGTCCTGTCGTCCTGGCGGTCTTGGTCTCATTGCACCGATATGGAAACTTTTAGTTGATTCCTCGGGACCCTGCGCCTGCGCTTGCCTCCTTAGCACCAAAGAGGAAACTAGTACGTTGCGCCCGCTGGCGCCCGCCTGGCCTTGGTCGTCATGGCTCACGTCATGTGAACCTCGCGAGGTGCACCTTGCATTGATATCTCCGCTCCTCGGGAGCCAGCCTAGTGAGGCCGCCCCTCAGGAAGGTCTTGGTGTCGTCCGCCTCGTGAGGCTGGCCCCTCGCGAGGGTCTTGGGTCGTTGTTGCTGAAGCTGGGCCGTCGACGGAGCCACGCCATGGGCCGCAGGCAGGCAAGTCTAGGCACCCCCATTCCCAGGATGCCGACAGATCTCCGGTCTCCAGCGCTCGCGCCACCGTCCGCCGTGGCTACGCCGGCCGCCGCCTCCTGTCATGTGCGTGGTTCTTCCGTGTGGTGTGCCATCCGCTGCTGGCTGCTACACCTTGTATCCCCACTGATGTTTTTCACAATTCTACTTATAACATGTTTTACTTGTATGATGTATCAGTGTGTAAACTGCTTCAAACTGAAATTTAATTGAAATATCGTGTGCGCGCGCGCGTGTATTGATGTCTAGAAGGTGTACTTTTTATTTCATATTGTAGAAAAAGAATATGAATAGATTTAGCGAGATGTATTTCTATTTATTGATGATAATGATATCGTATATCGCTTTCAATCATATAGGTCACACAAAGGGTTTTTATCTCATTGAAGCGGTAAGGTTTTATATTTGTACCAATGATAATTGTTCCACTTGATGTTTATGCTTTTCTTTTGAAATTTTGCCTTTGATGTCTTGAAGGTGTTGGTTCTTCTTCCACCATTGATGAGGTTATGCAAGGCACTGATGAAACAAACCATTAAAATTGGCACTCTTTTTTATCATATATTATTCTTCGTAGTTTTTGTCATGCTTTTATCTATTTTGTTGTATCGTTAAGCATTGAGTCTAAATTCTAAATATTTCATGCAATTGAGCCATATTTTGTTTGGGGTATCTTTTTGAGATAACTAAAAGGCTTATGGATGTTTAAAAAAAATCGCGCGGCAAAAATTCTTTTAGGCCCGAGGCTTGCTCTAATAAGGGCGGCCGTGGGTGACCTCTCTTCATAGCTAGCTAGAACATACCAAATTTTGGTTGTCTTATGGTATATGATGAACTCCTCTATGCTATGCATGTTGATTTAGATGATCTACGTGTGTTATTTTAACGTTACAGGAAATTGTATTGATTTTAAGATTTGCTAATGAGAAGGAGTACATCACGTTTGTAGATGCTACCACGACCAACCTGTGCCGTCCATTCAATTAGCAGCCGCAGGCTGACATTTGCAGGGGCAATGACGTCGCCGATCTTTCCGGCCAGGGCAATGCGCTGCCGTGCTTGACGCCCGCCCATGAAAACTCTGCACTGGAGTCGTCCGGCTGCGGAACAGCGAAGCTGAACTTTGATAAATCGTGTGTGAAGACTGATTGTACTGCTGGCGATGGAAGGGGCTCAATCATGTTGCGGAAGTTAGAGCAACTCCAACGGCCGATCCAAACGGATGGGGTTTTTGTCTGTTTTTTATTTGTTTGGGTTGGCCTTCGCTCGGCGTCCGCCGTGTTTTTATTTTGGGCCGGCCGTGCGTCCAACGCCTGTGATCCATTTCATGTCTGCGCATAAATTTAAAAAGGCCCGCCACCATGCCATCGCCCAAAGTTCATGGCACCATGCCAGCTGAGGGAGTCCTGGATTAGGGGGTCCTCGGACAGCCGAACTATATCCTTTGGCCGGACTGTTGGACTATGAAGATACAAGATTGAAGACTTTGTCCCGTCTCCGGATGGGACTCTCCTTGGCGTGGAAGGCAAGCTTGGCAATACGGATATGTAGATCTCCTCCTTGTAACCGACTCTGTGTAACCCTAGCCCCCTCCGGTGTCTATATAAACTGGAGGGTTTAGTCCATAGAACAACAACAATCATACCATAGGCTAGCTTCTAGGGTTTAGCCTCTACGATCTCGTGGTAGATCAACTCTTGTAATACTCATATCATCAAGATCAATCAAGCAGGAAGTAGGGTATTACCTCCATCGAGAGGGCCTGAACCTGGGTAAACATCGTGTCCCCCGCCTCCTGTTACCATCCGCCTTAGACGCACAGTTCGGGACCCCCTACCCGAGATCCGCCGGTTTTGACACCGACATTGGTGCTTTCGTTGAGAGTTCCTCTGTGCCGTCACCATAAGGCTTGATGGCTCCTTCGATCATCGACAATGATGCGATCCGAGGCGAGGTTTTCCTCCCCGGACAGATCTTCGTATTCGGCGGCCTCGTACTGCGGGCCAACTCGCTCGGCCATCTGGAGCAGATCAAAAGCTACGCCCCTGGCCATCAGGTCAGGTTTGGAAACTTGAACTATACTGCCGACATCCATGGAGACTTGATCTTCGATGGGTTCGAACCCATGTCAGGTGCGCCGCACAGTCACGACGGGCATGACTTAGCTCTGCCGTTGGACAGTGTTCGGGAGATCACACCTGCAACTACTCCGGCCCTTAATTCGGAGCAGATTGCACCGTCCAAAGACGGGTGGATGGACCCCGCCACGAAGGCCGCGCACTCAGCGGCGATAGAGCCGAATGCTGACTTCACTTCCTATGAGACCTGTGTTGCCGGACACCTGGATTCGCCCCAGGCCACGGGCTCTGAGCCGCCTGCGTCTGTGCCTATCGAATCCGATTGGGCACCGATTATGGAGTTTTCCTCCACGGATATCTTTCAGCACTCACCACTGGGTGACGTGCTAAACTCATTGAGGTCTCTCTCCTTGTCAGGAGACCTTTGGCCGAACTATGTCCGGCTAGAATGGGATGCGGACGACGAAGAAATTCGCTCCCCACCCACCACCCACTTAGTAGCCACTGTCGACGATTTAACCGACATGCTCGATTTCGGCTCCGAAGACATCGACGGTATGGACGACGATGTAGGAGACGAACAGGAACCACCGCCCACAGGGCGCTGGACTGCCACCTCATCATATGATATATACATGGTGGACACCCCCAAAGAAGGCGATGACGATAAGACAACAGAGGATAATCCCTCCAAGAAGCAATCCAAGCACCGACGTCAGCGGCGCCGCTCTAAGTCCCGCCATAGCAAAAGCGGCGATACCGGCACAAGAGACAATAACGCTCCGGATAGTGCCGAAGACGACGACAATCCCCTCCAGCCAGACCTCGAGCGGGAGGATGATCAAGCTAGCCCTCCGGAACAGGCAGCAGACGGAGATTCAGAGGATGACAATTACATGCCTCTCTCCGAAGACGAGGTGAGCCTCGGCGACGAAGAATTTATCGTGCCTGAGGATCCCATCGAGCAGGAGCGCTTCAAGCGCCAGCTTATAGCCACAGCAAACAGCCTAAAGAAAAAGCAACAACAGCTTCGAGCTGATCAAGATCTGCTAGCGGATAGATGGACGGAAGTCCTGGTGGCCGAGGAATACGAACTCGAGCGCCCAACCAAGATTTACCCAAAGCGCAGCTTGCTACCCCAACTCGAGGAGGAAGCATTAAAACCTACATCACCAGCGTATGATGCGGCTGATCGGCCACCTCGTGGCCGAGACAGAGGGATATATCAGCCCAAAGTCCAGCCCGCACCCCGCCGCCATTCAAACAAAAATACCAAGGCCCGGGGCAACACGCGGGACCTGCGAGACGTATTGGAAAACAAAGCAGGACATACAAGATCGATCTACGGATCACGGGGTCGCGCCCCAACGCGTGACGATGATCGTCACGCCGGATACACTAAAAGCAAATCCGGCCGGGCCGAATACAGCAGACAAGACTCGTATGAACTGCGTCGTGACATAGCCCGGCACAGAGGCGCCGCACACCCCCTATGCTTCACCGATGAAGTAATGGATCACGAATCCCCAGAAGGGTTTAAACCCGTAAACATTGAATCATATGGTACTACAAACCCCGCGGTATGGATAGAAGACTTCTTCCTCCACATTCACATGGCCCGCGGGGATGATCTACACGCCATCAAGTATCTCCCGCTAAAACTCAAAGGGCCGGCTCGGCATTGGCTCAATAGCTTGCCGGCAAACTCCATCGGAAGTTGGGAGAGCCTGGCAGATGCATTCCTGGACAATTTCCAGGGCACTTATGTGCGACCGCCGGATGCTGACGATTTAAGTCATATAACTCAGCAGCCAGGGGAACCGGCCAGGAAATTCTGGACCCGGTTCCTAACTAAGAAGAACCAAATTGTCGACTGTCCGGATGCAGAGGCCTTAGCGGCATTTAAGCATAACATCCATGACGAATGGCTCGCCCGGCACCTCGGCCAAGAGAAGCCAAAATCCATGGCAGCCCTCACGACACTTATGACCCGCTTTTGCACGGGCGAAGATAGTTGGTTGGCTCGTAGTAACAATACAGCAAGCAAACCTGGCACATCAGAGGCCAGGGATAGCAACGGCAAACCACAACGCAACAAAAATAAGCGCCGCTAATATGGTGAAAACGCCGAAGATACGGCAGTTAATGTCGGGTTTAGTGGCTCAAAGTCCGGTCAGCGGAAAGGGCCACTCAAAAATAACAATTCGGGTCCATCCAGTCTGTACCGCATACTCGATCGCCAATGCCAAATTCATGGCACCCCAGGAACGCCAGCCACCCATACCAACAGAGAATGCTGGGTCTTCAAAGAAGCCGATAGGGCAGGCGCCAAAAACGGAGAAGGGGGGTCTCAAAGCGATGATGGCGATGAAGAGCCCAGATAACCGAACACGGGAGGGCAAAAGAAATTTCCCCCGCAAATCCAAATGGTGAATGTGGCAAACACCACCCAAATTCCCAACCCGGACCGGATACGCACCCTTAGGGATGCCGACTTAACGGAACTAGTCGTCCCACAATATAAACTAGGGCCGGTCACCTTCAACCGCACGGATCGTCCGGTTAACGCCAATCAGGGCAATCCAGCCGCACTAGTCCTCGACCCAATAATTGACGGGTTCCACCTCACACGAGTCCTTATGGACGGAGGCAGCAGTCTAAACCTGCTTTACCAGGACACAGTGCACAAGATGGGCATCGATCATTCGGTGATCAAACCCACTAAAGCCACTTTCAGAGGCATTATACCAGGTGTGGAGGCCAGCTGTACAGGCTCCATCGCCCTTGAGGTAGTCTTCGGATCACCCGACAATTGCCGTACCGAAGAGTTAATCTTCGAAATCGTCCCCTTCCGCGGTGTCATCACGGTAAATGGCAAGGACGAACTTTACTTCGGCATCAACGAGTACACCGCTGCCTTAACAGCAGAAGCAATGCGCAGCACCTTGCAGCCAAACCTCGAGTCAACGGCCAGGCTCCCGGACACCGTCAAAGGACTCCGAACTGCTTCGCGGAAGGATAGCCCAGCTCGTCTAGAGCTCAATTAAACACTCCGGCGAAGGCCAGGACAGGCCGCACTCAGCGGCTCAACTGCTCTCCGGCACGCAAATATTTCTTACATTTCCTTTGCAGGTTCACCTTTGCGCCGACCAGGACGGGCAATATGGAGGCAGCTCGAACACGCAAGGGAATCCTTAGATATTCCCCGCGATGACCATCCGACTATACGCCGGATCCGCACACAACTTCTTCCCCCTGGTCTCAGCAGGTTCTACAGTCATATCTCTTTTTTATCACATTACCTGTACTCATACGCATCGACGTAGTATTCAAATACAATATGTGGATTCATATGACGCTTATCTGCTGTTATTTCTTATAAAATTCTTTTGTCAAGTGGCATCCGTACGCCGCGATATACCTTCAAATATGCCAGGGGCTTCGTTTTACCCATAATATGACAATAAAGTCCGAACACCTTCACGGAAGTTCGGCACCCCGAACCTATAGCATTATATGCATCAGCTCCGAGTCATGTCTTGGGTCAATAGTTGGGTTTGCCCGGCTCCCACGTTTTGGTACCTTACGTTCCGCTATATCGGCTAAGGTAGCACTGGGAGAACTAGTGCAATTGTGTCCCGGTTCTTCCGGACGAGCACCTCAGTAGAGAAAGCCGAAAACTGACTGTCATGATACGACGAGAGCTGGTCAGCTGTTCGAGAGGTTGTAAAATCTTTAAGGATTTCTCCCGCATAATGCCATAACCAATGCAGCGTGCGATGGATCGGGTTTTTCTTCCGATCAGGTGCTTATAGAGCCCCTCGCGCGGTCTTCCGAACACCAGGGGCTGCGCCTACCTTCCTAAAGCTCCTATGGCTAAGTGAGAGCGATAAAGCCCTATAGTCTGATTGCCTGGTTCGTTGTGCTGAACACCTCCTTCGAAGGACCCAAAATTGGGATAAAGAGTGATCAGGTTTATCCTGAACACCCCCGTACTTCTTACGTGGGGGCAGAAGCCGACGACTGGCCAACTCTCAGGATTAATATATAAAACGGCCGCGCAGGAGGATAAACTTTTATATAACAGGCAATAAATAATATAAATGACCTTGTTCAAAAATTACAAAGGACAACATGATTTGCATTCATGGAAATATAATGTCCTTGGTACATAGCTCCGCTGCAAGGTAGGATCCTTTCAGGACCCTCTCATAATACAATTCGGGCTTGCGGTGCTCCTTCCCCTCTGGCGGTCCTTCGATCATCAGCTTTTCAGCATCCATCTTCCCCTAGTGCACCTTTGCGCGGGCGAAGGCCATTCACGCACCCTCTATACAGACAGACCGCTTGATGACATCAAGTCGAGGGCAGGCACTCACCAGCCGCTTCACGAGCCCGAAGTAGCTGCTTGGAATCGGCTCGGCGGGCCATAGCCGGATAATCATATCCTTCATGGCCAGTTCCGCCGCCTTATGCAGTTCGATCAGCTGTTTCAGTTGATCGACAAAGGGCACCGGATAATTCGATGCCAAATACTGCGTCCAGAAGAGCTTATCCGCAGTGTTCCTTTCTTCGGCTCAGTAGAATTGGGCGGCATCCGATATGCTGTGGGGCAGCTCGGCAAATACCCGTGAGAAATCCGAATTCAAAATTAGAAACATTATTTTCTCCTCAAATACTTGCTTTACATGGAAAAAGCCTTACCCGCCGCGATCTTCCTCGCCTCTTGGATCCCCTACAGGGCGCTTTGGATTTTCCCCCGGGCTTCGCTCATGGCCTGATGCGCCTTGGTGAGTTCGGATTCTTTCTCCGTTAAACTCTGCTCCAAGGTCTCGCATTTCTTCACGGCCTCTTGCAGCTCCTGCTCAGCTTTAATAACCCTGGCCTCGTGCTTCTCACGAAGAGCCTGCTCTGTGTTTGCTTTTTTCTCGGCCTCGGCCACAGCCTTCTTAAGAGCCTCGACTTCGGTCATCATCGCTAGCGCAAATCACGAAACATATTTTATCATACTGAAAAATTCATTCGCAATAAACGCGAACAAGACTTGCGCATACCTTGTTTATCTCCCAACTGCATTTTCAACTGGCCAAGTTCTTGTTTGGCCCGCTCCAGACCTTGATTCAGTCCGGAGACCTCCGCAGTATGAGAGGCAGCAGCCGCTATAGACGCCTGCTTATAACAGAAGAGAGATAGATGACATCAAATGAGTCTTCCTGCGAACATAAATTTGATCCTCTGTCTGGTTCTTTCTTTGACCGAACAGTGTATCAGGGGCTACTATCCATACCATGACACTCTTCGAAACCTCATAAAACATACTTCAAAACCTTTTATAAGGCTGATACAGGCTCCATTAAGTCCACTCTCAGCAGACTGAATCTTCTCAATCACAGCACCCATAAGGGCACGGTGTTCATCGACGATGGAAGCATCCGACACCTCTGGTTGGACAGAGGTTGCCGGTGGAATAGGCATGTCCCCTCCAGCTGAGAGAGGCTGTCTGCCTGATTCTGGAGCCGTATTGGTCTCCCGAACTGTATCCGGCTGGGAGCCGAATTCCAGATGGCCCCCGCCGTCAGCTCCCATGGGAATTTTCTCCCCATGTGTCCGGCCCCTGAAGTTTGACCTCCAGGCACCGCCTTCACGGTCTTTTCCTCTCCTCCTTGGCCGGGGTTCCTCTGGGACGAAGCCTTGGTGGTATTCACCTGTTCGAAGGAAGGGGCCTTCGGGGGCGTCCTGCTCTCCATAGCATCCGAGCTCAGCAAATCCTCTGATGAGGATTGTTTGGTACGGAACCTCGCCAAACTACAAAAAATATGGCTCATGTTAAAATACTATGCCATGATGAGTCTGGACGCATAAACGTACTCGGATTTTATATACTCACGAGTTCACCAAGGGCTGGGCCCTGGGATCCCACGCCGGGCCGCTGTCGGCGGCGGCAGTGGACTCCTCCGGAAGAGGAGCTTTTCCCCTTTTAGGCGACTCGGCCTCCAAGTGTGCGGAGGCCGTCCTCTTCTTTCTTCCCCCCGCGAGGGATTCATCCTCCTCCTCCTCCTCGTCCTCTTCGGAACGGGCATTAGAGCCTTCGGATATTGTGTCCGAAGTGCCGCGGCGACGAAGGCCGCCCCGGGTCTTTTTGGCCTCCTTCTCGGTCGTCTTCTTCGGCACCTTGTAAGGCGCCGGGACCAACATCTTCGTCAGAAGTAGGACGGACGGTTCTTCGGGCAGTGGGGCCGGACAATGGATCCGCTCCACCTTCTTCGTCCAGCCCTAGGAGACTTGTAGAAAACACATTAAGCGCTTCCTTTGGGTTATGCGGATAAAAAGTATGATGACTTACCGAACTTGCAGGGCGGGACAGTTGGTACCCGCGGTCCTCGGTGGAGTCCAGCCATGATTTGCTGGACTTGAAAAGCACCTTCCAGATGTCCTTGTGCAAGGAGCCAAAAAGCTCTCGCAAGGTTTGGTGCTTGACCGGATCGAATTCCCATAGATTTCAAGTCCGGTATTGACAAGGCAGGATCCGGCGAACTAACATCACCTGGACTACATTGACAAGTTCAATGTACTTGTCTCCCATATCTTTACCGCGCGTCTGGAGCACCAACAGTTCGTTGGACGAGGACCAGTTCAGGCCCTTCTTGACCCAGGATGTAAGCCGCAGGGGGGCACCGGATCGAAACTTGGGAGTAGCGGCCCATTCCGTGCCGCGCGGCTCAGTGATATAAAACCACCGATGTTGCCACTCCTTGACAGAATCGTTAAAGGTGCCTGTTGGCCATATGACATTGGGCATCTTGCTCACCATAGCGCCCCCGCACTCGGCATGCTCGCCGCCCACTACCTTGGGCTTCACATTAAAAATCTTCAGCCATAAGCCGAAGTGTGGCGAGATACGGAGAAAAGCCTCGCACACGACAATGAATGTCGAGATGTTGAGGAAGGAATTAGGAGACAGATCGTGAAGATCGATCCCATAGTAATACATGATGCCGCGAACGAACGGGTGGAGGCGAAACCCTAGCCCGCGGACTAAGTGAGGGAGGAATACAACCCTCTCGTGGGGCTCCGGAGTAGGGACGGTCTGTCCCGCCGTCGGGAGACGGTGGCTAATTTTCTTGGCCAGATACCCGGCCTCCCGAAGCTTTTTGATATCCTTCTCCCGGACGGTAGAGGCCATCCATTTGCCTCCTGCTCCGGATCAGACATTTTCGGAAGGCCTTTGTGGGCAGAGAAGATGAACGCTTGGGCGCTGGAGCTCGGGCGGAGGGGAATGGATCGGGAAGAAGAAAGCGTGGGTGCGAATGGGAGTTCTTATCCCCTTATAAAGGCAAGAGGTATTCTGCGCCTCCCCACTTGCCTGGTAAAACCGCTTATTCCCCAAGCGTCGTAATTGATGGCGCGGTTGGGTTACCCACACCCGTATTGATGAGAATCCCGTGAAAAGAGGGACACGATCTCTGCTTCGACAAGACGTGCCAACAAAACCGCCTCGCAACACGTGCAGTGGCGGGCTCGGAAAAACGGTCCGTCATGACCAGATCACGGCAGAACGTCACGTTTAGAAAAGCTGTCAGCAGATTAGATTTGTGGAAATATTATTCCCTCTATGGTGGTATGTGGAATTTGTTTTGCTGAGCCGGACACTATCCTTGTGTTCAAAATCTTCTATGGAATATTCGGAGGAGGAACCCGCCTTGCAATGCCGAAGACAATCTGCGCGCCGGACTCATCGTCATTGAAGCCTGGTTCAGGGGCTACTGAGGGAGTCCTGGATTAGGGGGTCCTCGGACAGCCCGACTATATCCTTTGGCCGGACTGTTGGACTATGAAGATACAAGATTGAAGACTTTGTCCCGTGTCCGGATGGGACTCTCCTTGGCGTGGAAGGCAAGCTTGGCAATACGGATATGTAGATCTCCCCTTGTAACCGACTATGTGTAACCCTAGCCCCCTCCGGTGTCTATATAAACTGGACGGTTTAGTCCTAGGACAACAACAATCATACCATAGGCTAGCTTCTAGGGTTTAGCCTCTACGATCTCGTGGTAGATCAACTCTTGTAATACTCATATCATCAAGATCAATCAAGCAGGAAGTAGGGTATTACCTCCATCGAGAGGGCCCGAACCTGGGTAAACATCGTGTCTCCCGCCTCCTGTTACCATCCGCGTTAGACGCACAGTTCGGGACCCCCTACCCGAGATCCGCCGGTTTTGACACCGACACCAGCCTCTAAAGAAACCACCACAAGTTAATGCTCGCGCACTTGCCAACGGCCGGCACACATGCCAGCACACAAAAAGCGGCGGGAAATTCAACCACGCCATCTCGGCCGTGGTCACGCCAGCACACTTGCTGACATACAAAAGAGGGATGACGGTCGCCGTCATAGATCACTCGTCGAACTTGCGCATGTCGGCCTGCATCTTCTCGTACCATGGCCTCTTCCACGTGTTAAAGTCCACCTTTATAATCTCTACCCCTGTCATCATGCTAGCGCGCCACTTCTTTCGCCTTGGTCCTGGCATTGACGGTCTTGATCTTGAACATCTTGGCTTGCTTCTCCTCCTCCATCTCAAGCATCCTCGCTTGCTTCTTCGCCTCCATCTCAAGCCTCCTCCTTTGGATCTTCATGAAGGCATTCATTTGCTCTTCCTTGTTTTGTCGGCGCTTCTCCTTCCTTGAGTCCTTCTTGCTCATCATGCCCTCCACGGTTGCGAGCAAGGCGAGCGACGCCGCATCCCGCTTGTCCTCCTTCTTGGAGTTGGTCTTCCCCCGCGGCCGTGGCTTTTTGCCCTCCCCAACCTCCTCCACAGTTTTCTTCCCCCCATGCGCCATGAGGGCGGCATATTGTGCCTTGAACTTCTCCTCCCCGTTGATGACCATCCAACAATGGGAGAGGTTGAAGGACTTGCCTTCATGTTAGACCTTGAATGCCTCCAAAGCTTGGAATGCCTACAAATGAATAGAATGCAAGCATATGGGCAAATGGGTATGGAAATGGACATGCAAGCATAACAGGAATGAAAACAAAGAGGGGTGCATGTATACCATATCTTGCATGCCGATGCCGCTCACGGGACATGCCTTGATGCTCTCAAGGGTGGAACAAAACTTGTTGCACTCTTGTTGTATCACCCTCCATCGCTTCGAAATGGACACCCACCCGCGCGTGCTATGCATTTGGTACGACGCAAACTTCTTGCATTCATGAAACTCACGATGGACACGAATCCAAAAGCTTTGATGCCTTTTGTTCGGCGCCGACCTTGGGGTCTTGCCCAATGTCCCCCCAACACTCACAAAGGAGCTTGTCCTCGGACAACATGTATGCCTTCGTCCACTTGCTCTTGCGCTTCGGCTTCGCCCCGGCGGCTTGGTTGGCGAGCTTATCCTCGAACAAAGGCTCCTCGTCGATGTCCATTTCATCCTCTTCCTTGAGGTCGTAGTCCTCCGGGAACTCGTGGTCGAGCGGGAAGCCGTCTAGGCCGACCTGATCTTCCACGAAGGCGTTGTGCATGGCAGCTTGATCATAGGTCGCCGGCGTGAACGGCGCTCCGTCTTGGCTTTGGGTCTCATTGGGATCGTAGCCAGCCGTGGCGGCACCGCCAGCGGAGCGAGCGGCCGCCTCACCACCCTCGAAGATGATGCTCTCCATGAAATGGTTGACCGTTTCCTCGTCGCCGGCCGTCGGCATTCTGTCGAACAGGTTGCGGGCGCCGGGAGCATGTCGGCTGGCATCTCTCGTGCGCGTTTCCTCGCCCCTCCGGATGATGAGGCACCGGCCACCGGCGTGACGTTGAGGTCGATGTGCACGGGCGCGGGCGTGGAAGGCGCCGCCACGCTCACCTCCGGCGAGCATTCCTCGAAGAGTCGGGAGGCTTGCGGATAGACGTGGAAGCCGGGAATCGGGTGCGTTGCGACGCGCGTGGAGACTCTAGCAGCACCATTCGAGGAAACGCGAATGAGCCAGTGCTGGCCACGGCCACGGCGGTGCTGACGAGCCCGTGCTGGCCAGGGTTTAACCCTAGGTAGATCAGGTCCTCCCTCTCGTTGTCACGCGCGACTCAGGCGTTGATTTTCTCCTGCTGCACGGCGGTGGTGAGGGCGGCGGCGACCGCTGCTTCTCCCCTTGCGTCCGCCGCGTGCCTCCGGCCCTTTCTCTTGGCCGACTCCGCGGCCCGCTCCTCGGGCGTCACCTACTTCTTCTTCTTGGGTGCCACGGCGGTCTTGCGAGGGGCACGGGGCTTGACTTTGTCGGAGGGGGCGGAGGTGATGCCGGAGAAGGCGAGGCCGCCGGCGGCATCGAGGGCGTCATCCATGGCGAGCAGCCGGAAGCGCGAGCGGGCGGGGGGAGGGGGGAGGAGGGGGGGGGGTTGAGGAAAGTGGAAAAAATGGTGGATGCTTTGCCACCGACTGGCGGGCCAGGGGAGTAGTTGGCGCGCGCCGCGCGTGTCTGCGCCGACGCAAATGTGGCTTAAATTGGGCCGGGAGTGGGTCGACAGGCGAACGAAAAGCGAACACGTGTCCGTTTAGATCGACGCGTTGGGCCGACTTTTCTATCCACGATGATTCAAATAAACATGCGCGGATAAAATGGATCAGCACTTTGGAATTGGTCTTTATCTTCGCTGCTCCTCGTGTTGTTAATGGATGCTGCTTGAGTGATCGTCCCGAGACTGACTGTCAGGAGGCTGTAAGCTTAATGCATTACAAGTACATGGACTGTTCGTTATACACGCATCGCTTTTGGCAGATGACAGGGAAATTTCATGTCGTACAGGTCGTTCGTAGTATCGCGTTGTCACTCATTTCTTAACTGATGTGATGAAATTACCTATCTTGCAACCCCCAAAAAGAACAATTTAGCCTGAGAATGTTAACGCAAGAGACCTCCACGTCTCAATTACGATGTCCTTTCTTTAACCGAAGTCAAGACGTACGAACCTGGCAGCCATTGAACATGACCGTGAACAATACGACAAGGATGCAAGCGGTCGGCGTCCGCATCCATCCGCGTAGCAAAAAATACGCTAATCCTTTCGGAAACACTAACTCCCACATGTGTGGGCGTTCCCCAATTCGTCTACACGTCTGGATCATCGTCCAGTGCCTTTTGCACGAATCTTGGTATGAAAAGGTTGATTTTCTGTGTCACGTAGGACAGGGCTGGTGTGTGGGCGTTGGAGAGTTTGCCCACACGCCCGCACCACGTTGTTTGCCAGCTGCGCGGTGTGGGCAAACTAATTTCTGCCCACACAGCCACCACCTAGGTCATGCGCGTGTGGGCGAAATGCTTTTCGTCCCACACGACACTCCTACGTTGTGGATGGCAACTGCAGTTACGCGAACGTGGCAACTCGGTACACACACATGGCAACTGTGATTCTTTGCTAGACGGCAACGGCAGTTACGCGTACGTGGCAACCAGATAAACACACATGCAATTGTGATTAATAATACATGGCAACTATGGTTGGACCACACGTGGCAACTAGGTAAACACACATGGCAACTATTGTTTGACCATATGTGGCAAGTAGTTAATCACACACGGCAACTACGGTCTGATTACACGCGGCAACTACCATAAATTAGACATGGCAACTATAGTTAACCAAAACAGATAGAGTTACCATGCTTTTACAACTACACTTGTCATCCGAATAACTAAATCTGCCACCCAGGATGGCAATTAAATTGTCATCCCGCGGGGTACCTAACGTAGCTGCGCCAGGACGTGTGGGCATTTTTGCTTCGTGCCACACGGGCGGGGTAGAGATGAGTAGTATTTGTTGGGCGTGTGGCACGAAGTAGCCGCGCCCACACGTGTGGGCAATTCTAATGTCCGCCCACACACAACCCGTGTGGGCTGCCTGCGGCTCACACCATACACCGTGTGTGGGCGCATGTCGAATACACCACACGTGTGGCAGTTATCGGCGTCCAATCCTTTTCACTTTAATATAATCATGTTAGTTTAAGTTTTCTGTTTGCAGACAGGCGTGGACAAGTAGCTATGATATGTTTCTGAGCAAACTTTTAGGAGCTCATCTAAAAAAATGGCAGTGGTTTGTGCTCCCCCGTTCTTAAATATAAGTCTTTTTAGAGATTTCACTATAAACCACATACGGATATATATAGACACACTTTAGAGTGTAGATTCACTTATTTTGTTTCGTATGTAGTCACTAGTGAAATCTCTAGAAAGATTTATATTTAGGAATGAAGGGAGTAGTAGATATATAAAAGGACAACTTTTGTTAAGCATTGGTCTAGTCTCGGAATAAGAAAATAAATCAATACTCCCTCCCTAAACTAATATAATAAGAGCGTTTAGAATTTTAAAATAGTGATCTAAACGCTCTTATATTAGTTTACAGAGGGAGTAGTTCATTTCACGCCATCAGGATTCTGTATTTTACCGATATAAAGATCTGCCTTCCGACCAAAAGTCGCAGAGCAACCACCATTTGAACCACTAAGACATTTACTCATCAAGCATTTCAAGTGGTCGCAGTACATTGCTTGGAGGGCTGTTTTAAGTTGGGGATTGCTGAATAAAACGTAGGTACAGGAAAGTAAAACTCCAACCATTTTAAACAAAACACAAACTCCAATCCTCCAGTATTACACAACCATGTGAACCAGGAGGTAATGCTGGCGGCGAGAGGGGTGAACAGTCTCACATGTACATCCCCTCCGGTACACCTTCCTTCTTCTTGAACATTACCTTCTCTTTGGCCTTCTTGAAGTCAGCATGTGTCACCTATAAATAGAAAGGAGCAGGAAATGTAAAACATGTGAAATCAAAACTTAGGAAGGAGCAGGAAATGTAAAACATGCGAAATCAAAACTCCAGCCATGTTCTTTTCCTTTTGAGGGGCATCCAGTTATGTTTTTAAACATAAGACAATAGAAAGACAACCCTGGTCAAGTAAACTATCCAGGAAAGATCATCAGAATGTCTTGGATTACTATCGTTTCTTCACCCCATGTCACAATTCATAGTTAGCTTAGAAGGTTGTGCTATAAGAAAGGGCAAGGGATCTGATTCGCAGAGCAACTATGTCTTACCTTCATCCTGCGCTCTCTTAAGGCAAGCAATCCAGCTTCAGTACAAATGGCTTTGATATCAGCACCAGAAAACTCATCTTTGGTCATCACAAACTCTTCAAGGTTCACATCTTCTGCCAATGTCATGTTAGCAGTGTGTATCTGCACCAATAAAACATAAGGTAAGAATAAGAAAAGGTTCCAATTAAACACCTAGTAGAGCTAATATTTAGAAGAAAAGCACCTGAAAGATATGCCGTCGTGTTTTAATATCTGGTAACGGAAATTCAATCTTTCTGTCTATTCATCCTGGTCGAAGAAAGGCTGGGTCAAGGCTCTCAATGCGGTTTGTCGCTAGAATAACCTTTACATCTCCTCTTGAATCAAAACCATCGAGCTGATTTAACAACTCCAACATGGTTCTCTGAATCTCACGCTCACCGCCTGAATGAGCATCATACCTATAACAAATAATCAAGTTTTGTCTACCAATTCTTTCGGGGCCTATTGACAGTTTTATAATATTAATTTTATTTCTCTATCGCTAAGTTCAACTTGACCACTAGATTGAGGATGATAGGGTGATGCAATTCTATGGTCAACATCATATTTAGCAACAATTTTACGGAAAGCACCATGAATAAAATGTGAACCACCATCAGTCATTAAATATCTAGGGATTCCAAACCTTGGGAAAATAACTTTTTAAGCATTTTAATGGAGGTGTTATGGTCAGCACTACTAGTTGGAATAGCTTCTACCCACTTAGTGACATAATCAATAGTAACCAAAATATGTGTGTACCCATTAGAGAAAGGAAAAGGTCCCATATAATCAAAACCCCAAACATCAAATGGATCAACAACAAGTGAATAATTCATAGGCATTTCCTGACGCTGACCAATATTACCTATTCTTTGACATTCATCACAAGATAAAACAAACTTACGGGCATCTTTGAAAAGAGTAAGCCAATAAAAACCAGATTGTAATACCTTATGCGCAGTTCTATCTCCTGCATGATGTCCTCCGTAGGCTTCGGAGTGACACTTCCATCGGATTTTGTTCCTGTTCATGCTCAGGTACAGAATGTCTAATAATACCATCTACTCCTTCTTTATAAAGATGTGGGTCATCCCAAAAATAATGTCTTAAGTCAGAGAAGAATTTTTTGTTTTGTTGGTATGTGAAACTAGGCGGTAAAAATTTAGCAATGATATAATTAGCATAGTCAGCATACCAAGGAGTATTATGAGAAGCATTTGTTACAGCAAATAATTCATCAGGAAAGCTATCATCAATAGGTAGTGGATCATCAAGAATATTTTCTAACCTAGACAAGTTATCAGCTATGGGGTTCTCAGCTCCTTTCCTATCAGTAATATGTAAGTCAAATTCTTGAAGCAAGAGAATCAACCAAATGAGTCTAGGTTAGGCATATTTCTTTTCCATAAGATATTTAATAGCAGCATGATCGGTGTGAACAATTATTTTAGAATCAACAATGTAAGATCTGAATTTATCACAAGCAAACACAACTGGTAAAAAAATTCTTAGTAGTAGCATAATTTCTTTGGGCACTGTCTAGAGTTTTACTAGCATAATGGATAACATTTAATTTTTGATCAACTCTTTGTCCTAGAACAGCACCAACAGCATAATAACTAGCATCACACATAATTTCAAAAGGCAAGTTCCAATCAGGTGGTTGAACTATAGGTGCAGAAGTTAAGGCTTTCTTAAGTGTTTCAAAGGCTTCTACAAAATCATCATAAAAAACAGATGGAACATCCTTTCATAAAAGATTAGTAAGAGGCCTAGAAATTTTAGAGAAGTCTTCAATAAACCTCCTATAGAAACCAGCATGACCGAGGAAACTACGAATACCTTTAATATCTTTAGGACATGCCATTTCCTCGATTGCATCAACTTTAGCTTTATCTGCCTCAATACCTCGTTCAGAAATTTATACCCGAAGGCAATGCCTTCATTAACCATAAAGTGACACTTCTCCCAATTCAAGACAAGATTAGTTTGTTCACATCTCTGCAAAACTCGATTAAGGTTGCTTAAGCAATCATCAAAAGAAGTTCCATAAACGGAGAAATCATCTATGAAAACCTCAATAATCTTTTCACAAAAATCAGAGAATATAGCAGCCATGCATCTTTGAAAGGTAGCTCGTGCATTACATAAACCAAAGGGCATACGTCTATAAGCATAAGTTCCAAAAGGACAAGTGAATGTGGTTTTCTCTTGATCAGGTTGTGAAACAGGTATTTGAGAGAAACCAGAATATCCATCAAGAAAACAAAAGTGTGTGTGGTTAGATAGTCTTTCTAACATTTGATTAGTGAAAGGAAGAGGGTAATGATCTTTTCTAGTAGCTTTATTTAATTTTCTAAAGTCAATTACCATTCTATAGCCAGTCACTATTCTTTGTGGAATAAATTCATTTTTATCATTAGGAACAACAGTAATACATCCTTTCTTAGGGACACAATGAACATGACTTACCCATCTACTATCAGCTATGGGATAGATTATACATGCTTCTAGAAGCTTTAATATTTCAGTTCTTACCACTTATTTCATCTTAGGATTCAATCGTCGTTGGTGATCAACAACGGGTTTAGCATCAGGTTCCATATTAATCTTGTGCTGACAAAGAGTGGGACTAATGCCCTTAAGATCATCAAGAGTATATCCAATAGCAGCATGGTGCTTCCTCGGAATTTTTAATGATCTCTCTTCTTCGTGTTATGAAAGGTTAGCACTGATAATAAAAGGATATATCTTTTTCTCATCATGATAAGCCTATTTCAAAGTATCTGGAAATTGCTTTAATTCAAACACAGGATCACCTTTAGGTGGAGGAGGACCTCCTAGAGTTTCAATAGGCAAATTGTGTATAAGGAGAGGTTGTTGTTCAAAGAAAATTTTATCTATTTCATTTCTTTCATGCAAGTGCATATCATTTTCATGGTCTAGCAAATATTGTTCTAGTGGATCAGTAGGACATACGGAAATAGAAGCAAGACCAATTATTTCATCCTTACTAGGAAACTCTTTATCATGAGGTTTTCTACGGAACTTAGAGAAATTAAACTCATGAGACACGTCACCAAAATTAACACGGACAGTTTCTTTATGGCAATCTATCTTAGCATTGACAATGTTCAAGAAAGGTCTACGAAAAATTATGGAAGAAAAGTCATCTTGTGGGGAACCAAGAACTAGAAAATCAGTAGGATATTTTATTTTCCCTCACAAGATTTCAACATCTCTAACTATGTCAAGTGGGGTGATGGTATCTCTATTACCAAGTTTAATAGTAACATATATGTCTTCTACTTCAATGGGTGCTATATCGTTCATAATTTCTTGGTATAAAGTAAAAAGGATAACACTCACACTAGAACCTAAGTCACATAAACCATGATAGCGATGATCTCCTATTTTAACTGAGACGAGAGGCATGCCAACAGCAGGCTTATTCTTATCTTTAGTATCAGGTTTGGCAATTCTAGCAGCTTCATCACAGAAGTAAATAACATGCCCATCAATATTTTCAACCAACAGATCTTTAACCATAGCAATACTAGGTTCTACTTTAATTTGTTCAGAGGGTCTAGGTGCTTTAATATTACTTTTGTTAACCACTGTTGACACCTTAGCGTGTTCCTTTATCCTAACAGGGAAAGGTGGTTATTCAATATAAGTAGTAGGCACAACTCGATCGATATTATAAATGATAGTTTCATCTTTAGCTATAACCAGTTCTTTAATTTCTTCTTTAATAGGGGGTGATATTTAAATCACTTCTCCTTAGGGAAATCAACATGAGTAGCAAATGATTCACAAAAAGAGGCTACTATCTCAAAGTCAAGTCCATATTTAGTGCCAAACTTGTGAAAAGCATCGGTATTCATAAAAGATTTAACCCAATCAAACTCAAGCTTAATACCTGACTTTTTACCTTCGTCGAGTTCCCAATCTTCAGAGTTGCGTTTAATTCTTTCTAAAAGATCCCACCTGAATTCAATAGTCTTCTTCATAAAAGAACCAGTACAAGAATTATCGACCATGGATTGATCATCACAAGAAAGCCGAGCATAAAAATTCTGAATTTCTCTCGAAAGCTCATGATTGGGGCATGAATATAACACTGACTAAAGCCTCCCCCAAGCTAGAGCGATACTTTCTCCTTCACGAGGCCAAAAATTATAGATGTAATTCCGATCACGATGAACTAGATGCATAGGATAAAACTTTTGGTGAAATTCCAATTTCAATCCATTCCAGTTCCACGATCCAATATCATCGCATAGCTTATACCATGTCAATGCTTTTCCCTTCAAAGATAAAGGGAAAACCTTCTTCTTAACTTCATCTCCGGGTAAACTTGCAAGCTTAAATAATCCACAAATTTCATCCAAATGTGTCAAATGCATATCAGGATGTTCCGTTCCGTCTCCTGCATACGGATTAGCTAGCAGTTGTCCTATCATACCCGAAGGAATTTCATAACTAATATTTTCAGTAGGTGCAGTAGGTTGAGGGGCAACTCTTTGTGTTTCCGGTCGAGGTGAAGATACCCCGAACAAACCCCTCAAAGGATTGTTTTCCATAGTAACAAGTGACAATAAATTTCAGCATGTAGTATAAGTTTTTCCTTAACGATTTCCACTTACCAAGAGCGCTTCACTCCCCGGCAACGGCGCCAGAAAAGAGTCTTGATGACCCACAAGTATAGAGGATCAATCGTCGTCCTTTCGATAAGTAAGAGTGTCAAACCCAACGAGGAGCAAAAGGAAATGACAAGTAGTTTTCAGCAAGGTAATTTCTGCAAGTACTGAAATTGTCGGTAACAGGTAGTTTGATAGCAAGATAATTTGTAGCAAGTAACAAGTAACAATAAGTGCAGAAAGGTAGCCCAATCCTTTTGATGGCAAAGGACAGGCTGGTATGGTCTCAGATAATAAGCAAAACGTTCTTGAGGGCACACGGGAATTTCATCTAGTCACTTTCATCATGTTGGTTTGATTCGCGTTCGCTACTTTGATAATTTGATATGTAGGTGGACCAGTGCTTGGGTTCTGTTCTTAATTGAACAAGCCTCCCACTTATGATTAACCCCCTCGCAAGCATCCGCAACTATGAAAGAAGTATTAAGATAAAATCTAACTAAACATATGGATCCAAATCAGCCCCTTACGGAATAGCGCATAAACTAGGGTTTAAGCTTCTGTCACTCTAGCAACTCATCGTCTAATAACTACTCCACAATGCATTCCCTTAGGCCCAAATATGGTGAAGTGTCATGTATAGTCGACGTTCACATAACACAACTAAGGGAATCACAACATACATATCATCAAAATATCGAACTAATACCAAATTCACATGATTACTTGCAACATGACTTCTCTCGTGGCCTCAAGAACAAAGGCAACTACTCACAAATAATATTCATGCTCAAGATCAGAGGGATATTAAATAGCATAATGGATCTGAACATAGAATGTTCCACCAAATAAACCATATAGCATCAACTACTAGATATAATCAACACTACTAGTCACCCACATGTACCAATCCGAGGTACCGGTACAAAGATTGAACACAAGAGATGAACTAAGGTTTGAGATGAGATGGCGTTGTTGAAGATGTTGATGAAGATTGGCCTCCAAAATATGAGAGGGTTGTTGGTGATGACAATGGCTTCGATTTCCCCCTCCGGGAGGGAAGTTCGCCCAGCGAAATCACTCCACCGGAGGGCAAGAGTGCTCGTGCCCAAGTTCCGCCTCGAGACGGCGGCGCTCCGTCCTGAAAGTCCTCCCCTTATTTTATTTTTCTAGGTCAAAAGACCTTATATACTAGAAGATGGGCACCGGAGGTGGACCAGGGTGCCCACACCCACCAGGGCACGCCTGGGGGGCCTGGCGCGCCCTGTTGTCTTGTGGGCACCTGGCAGCCCCCCTCTGGTAGTTCTTTTCTCCAATATTTATTATATATTTCAAAGTAATTCTCCGTAAAATTTCAGCTCATTTGGAGATGTGCAGAATAGGTATCTCTGACATAGCTTTTTCGGGTCTAGAATTTCAGCTGCCGGTATTCTCCCTCTTTGTGTAAACCTTGCATATTATGAGAGAAAAGGCATTAGAATTACTCCATAAAGTGTTATAAAGGATAAAAACATTATAAATAACATTATGAAAACATGATGCAAAATGGACGTATCAATGAACAATCTGATCATAAACACACAATTCATAGGATCCCAACAAGCACACTGCAAAAGAAAATTACATGGAATAGAACTCCAAGAATATCGAAGAGAACATTGTATTGAAGATGAAAGAGAGAGAAGAAGCCATCTAGCTACTAGCTATGGACCCGTAGGTCTGTGGTGAACTACTCACGCATCATTGGAAGGCAGCAAGGATGATGTAGAAGCCCTCCGTGATCGATTCCCCCTCCAACAGAGTACCGGAAAAGGCCTCTGGATGGGATCGTGGAAGAATAGAAACTTGCGGCAGCGAAAAAAGTGTTTGGGGTGGCTTCCTGTTGGTTTACCGATTTTAGAGAATTTATAGAGGTGGAATTAGGTCAGATGGACCCACGTGAGGCCCATAAGGTAATAGGGTGCGCCTACCCCCTGGGCGCGCCCTGTTGCCTTGTCGTCTACTCGCTTCCCATCTGGTCTCCTCCCGAAGCTTCTAGGGTCTCTTTTGTCCAGAAAAAATCATCAAAAAGTTTCAGAGCATTTGGACTCCATTTGGTATTGATTTACTAGAAAAACAAAAACAAGCATAAAACAGCAAGTGGCACTTGGCACTGGGTTAATAGGTTAGTCCCAAAAAATGATATAAAACAGCACATAAAGTTATATAAAATATCCAAGATTGATCTATAATAGCATGGAAAAATAAAAATTTATAGATACATTGGAGAAATATCAGTGGGTCCTCTCTGGCCCATCTTCTGGCTCCTGGCTTCATATTTCCTGAAAATAATTCGGTATAATCCCCGCAGCATTTGGAGGTCCGGAAATTGCTTTCTCTTCTGTTGTATTTTTTGCCCAGATTTCCAGCTGTCCAGCAATTTTCCTCACTGTGTTTACCTTGCATTTGAGAGGAGAGATATTATAATTTCACCATAATGTGAAATATATATCATTGAAATAGGATAAATTATAGTGGAAAATAGTGAGGCAAAATGGATGTATCATGGTCCTTTTAGAAAAAAATTGTTGATGTTTGCTAATTTCAAAGCTTAATCTGCCAGGCCGCATATCTCAAGACCCATGGCCGCGCACCAACGACCAGGATAACGGGGTTCGCATGCATATGTTGCACAAATCCGCGTCCATCGGCCATGGCCATGGTCACCATCCTCCTCTGCCAAGTTGCATCCACTGCCAATGCTACCGTCCACCTCTGCCTCTTGCCTAGCACCCCTGCTCCTCGGTGCATCGATCCTCCTCCCTCTGACCAATCTGTCAACGATCACAGTCAGCTCTGTTATCTAACTGGCGACTGTATTCGGTGCCCTCCTGTCATTGGTAGCTGCCATATTACCACTGGCACCCCCTGCCATGCACCACCACGTCGATGAGTGAATCCTGACGTGTTGGGTTGTCAGAGACAACACCAATGGCCACGAGGCTAAGTTCCCTCCCGCCACCAGTCGCTAGAGCAGTGCTTCATCCCTTCTCGCGGCCGCCATGACGAGCAGCGGTTGCGACGGGTAGTCGGAGACTGTGCCAACAAGCATGTGGTCGACATTCCTCCGGCCGCCGATCGATGTAGTACCTCGCCCCCTCCGACGCCTCCCATGGTGAGCAGCGACATGCGGCTTGCACACCCACAAAAGGATGCAGCATTCGTGCTGCCGCCTCGTTCAAATCACGCAGCCAGAAGCGCGCGTGCGCGCGCGAGAGAGAGAGAGGTGGGAACGTGGCTAGGTTTTCACGTGGTGGTTACGTTTTTTTAGACAATATCGCGAAGCTTTTATTGATTCGTCACAATGTTTACAGGGACGGATGGTAAATTCCCGGGGTGTCCTAACCAAACATGGCGGCCACCACCGAGAGATAAAGCATGCTTTGCTAAGTTGTGAGCTTCAAAATTTGAGCTCCTAAACTCATGACTGAAATTACAAAAATCAAAAGCTAAAAAATGTTCAACTATCTCATGAATAACTGCACCATAGCTCGCCAAATTCTCTTTGTTTAAATCCTGCACCACCGTTTTGCAATCCGATGCGACTTGTATGCGCCTCAAATAGAGATCATCCGCCAAAGCGAGCGCTTCTCTGATGGCGAGAGCTTCCAACGTCGGGGGATCCACAATGTATTTGAAGGAGAGAGTCGACGCTCCCATGAACATACCTCTGTCATCTCTGCAAATGACCCCAACTGCTCCACCATACCTGGTCACTGCTGCGTCAACATTGAACTTGGCATCCCCTTGGGGCGGGGCTACCCATCGCCTCGGCCTGGCACTGGTTAGAGTGACCATCGATGGAGACCTTGAATTAATCACTTGGACCTCACCTATATATTTAGATATGAAGCTGTCAACAGAATAAGGTGGCTGAAATATATGCTCGTGAATTGCCTTCCTCCTGGCGGCCCATATTGCCCAGAGTGTCACCACTAGGCGAACAAAGAGTTGTTTCGTCAATATTTCATGCATAGAAAACAGCCACTCCTTCGGGCATACTTCCGCACGGTCGACCATATGCTGCACCAACTCCTTCGGGGCCAATCCCACACACTCGCCGCCATCGGACATGAAATAAGAGCATGTTTCCAAGTGTCAACTAGCCTCACATATCAAGCAAGTATCCTCTGTTGCCATGTGACGATGCTTAAGGAGCGAACCCGTTGGCATGGATTGACGAACTAGTCGCCACACGAACACCTTGAGTTTTGATGGAACTTGCATGTGCCAGATCATGGACCACTTCTTCGTCTCTTGATGCTCGTAGGATGTACCGTCCTCCTCATATAACCAAGCCTCCCTGCTATGTTTCGTCCTTAGTATCATCCGGTAAGCTGAGCGAACACTAAACGTTCCTCGAGGCTCCTCATGCCAGCCCCAAAAATCCCCCACACGACGTGTGCATAAAGGAATCTGTAGGATCTCTTCTGCATCAAAGTGAGTGAACAGTGAGCGTACCAAGTTTTCATTCCATGTTGCCGATGTTGCATCTATGAGCTGCACCACCTTCTCCGGCGGGTTATGGACAAGCGAAATGATGGGTCTCTTGATGCCGTCGCGTGGGATCCAGTTATGCCTCCAAATATCCGTTGTCTCTGCATCTCCAATGCGCCTAATGACACCTTGTGCCAGAATGTCACGGCCATCCAGTATCGCCCGCCAAATCTGGGATGGATGCGGCCCAAGTTCGGCTTCGAGGAGAGAACAGTGTGGGAAGTATACTGCCTTGAGAATACGCGCACTCAGCGAAGTACTATCTGTAAGGGTACGCCATGCTTGCCTTGCCAGAAGTGCAAGGTTAAAAATCTATATGTCACGAAATCCCAGGCCTCCCAAGTGCTTTGGTAGAGTCATTATATCCCATGCTACCCAGCTCGGCTTTCTCTTACCATGCTTGGAGCCCCACCAAAACTGTCGGATAAGTGACATTATGCTCTCACATAAACCTCGTGGCAGTCTGAAGCAAGACATAGAGTAGACCAGTATAGCTTGTGCAACAGATTTGATCAAAACTTCTTTGCCAGCAGCTGATAATAATTTCTCCATCCACCCTTTGATTTTCTCCCACACACGGTCCCGGAGATATTTGAACGTACCATTCTTCGAGTGGCCAACGTCTGTCGGCATGCCCAGGTAGCGCTCACTCAAAGACTCATTGTGTACTTGCAGATTGTTCTTGACAATTTCCCTCATCTGCACCGGGCAACCCTTACTGAAAAAGATTGAGGATTTCTCATTGTTGATCCGCTGCCCCGAAGCATTGCAATATGTATCAAGTAGGTTTGACACCGTAGTTGAACTCTCCCCACTCGCCTTAAATAACAGCAGGCTATCATCTACAAACAAGAGGTGGTTAACAGTAGGAGCCGTGGGTGCCACCTGGATACCTGTCAGAGACGACTGAGAACTTGATTTAAGGAGGCACGAAAGGCCCTCTGCCGCAACCAAGAACAAGTAGGGGAGATTGGGTCTCCCTGCCGGATACCGGGTGTTGGTAAAAAGGAGTCAAGCTTCTCGCCATTAAAACAAATAGAGAATGAAACTGAAGAGACCATGCCCATGACCACATCTATCCAGTGATGATCAAATCCGAATTTAGTCATAATACCTCGAAGATAGGCCCATTCCAACCTGTCGTATGTCTTCATCATATCTAGCTTCAAAGCACAATAACTGTTTGATTTTGCTCTCGATCTTTTCATGAAGTGTAAGCACTCATAAGCACATATGATATTATCCGTAATCAACCTCCCAGGCACAAATGCAGACTGTTTCTCAGAAATTATGTCAGGCAATATAATTTTCAACCTGTTTGCTATAACTTTGGAGGCTATTTTATACAACACATTGCAAAGACTTATAGGCCGGAATTGAGCAAGTACCGTGGGATTCGTTACGTGTTGCATGTTGTTACTTGCGCGTGGCTGGTACCGGTTGGCCAGACCAAATTCGAACATGGGCCCAATCTTTCGGCGGTAGGCCCATTTTCCGGTAGCTAGCGAAAGGCTGGAAACCGGTTGTTTCTGAATTTCTGGACCCGCTTGTCCAGGTTCTGTTCATGGCTTCTCCTATATAGTATTATATGTATTGGTTTTGTTTTATTATCTTTAAAGCGGGGTGAAAGTCTGTTATGAAGTCTAGAGGATCGTGGTGTTGATGTTGAAGAGGTACATAGTTCAATGCATCGGATTATGCACCAGAATGTTTAGATATGGGACTCTTCTGGCGTAGAACGGGACTAGTAATCTTGTATGCTCAATGCTAATTCTGGTGTGGAGCTGGTCCGAGGTACTTCTTACGACCAATTTGGTTGTCGACTACTCCGTCCGTTTAAATGCATAAGTCATTTTAGGTTGTGCACCGCGACCAAGGCGGGAGGGGCGAGGGGGACGAGAGAACTTAATATTTATTTGCTAATTAATAGCATTGCATGTCGTGTTACTAATTTTCCTCTCTTTTTACAATGTTTATTTGTCGGTAGGCGGGAAAGAAATTCTGCATATACTTCCGTATATAGAAAGTCCGAATGGTAGATCGTT